>NC_091822.1:167011649-167311649 GCF_038994185.2 Dermacentor albipictus
TCATCTATTCTCCCGACCCTTGGTCCAGACTCCGTTCGCGTTCTTTCTTTTTTTTCCTTGAACGTTTCTGTGTAGAGAAAGACGTCGATGTGAACGGTGGGGCTTATTTGAATCTGGCTTGTCTCAAAGCACGCTTCTTCCTTCCATCCTGACAGCTATATACTGCCCTCTCTTCAGGTTCCTAGGAGAACTATAGCATCTTTCTCCGCGACCAGCTTTCATCCTTTCGTGCCACGACGCCTTCTTTCAGTTTTACAATGGTATCTCTCTCTCTCTCTCTCTTTGTATTGCTTTCACTAGGAAGAACAGAAATAAAATTTAAAACATAGGCGGTGAACATGGTTGTCCGTTTGCGTCTCGTCTTGTGATTTCCTGTCGTTTCCTTCTTTGATTCATTTTTTTTTTCATGCTGGAAGACATTTATGTGACTTCCTGACTGTGCCTCTGTCGTCTCTTTCATCAACTCACTCTCGCCGAAACTTTCACTCCATTAGACACTTGTCGCTTTTCTATTTCTTCTGCGGCGAGCTGCTTATCGCGTGAGCGGGTGGCAAAGTAGGATTATCGGAGGAATTGTATGTGAAGAAGAATGCGGTCGTTTCTTTCATTTCTTACATATATATAGCTCAATTGGTAGAGCATTGTACGCGTAATGCGAAGACGTGGGAAGGTTACACGCCTGGGCCAAGTTGTTTTTTAATCCACTTTCATTTTCAATAACTTATCATTTCTTCAAGTCAATTAGTAAGTACAAGTAAATTCCCCTGTGTTGTCCTTGTTGTCTTTGTTTGTTGGCTTCTTCTGCTATAATTAATATATATCGGGCCCCTCGGTTAACCATCTTTCTTCTCGTTTATATATATTACGCGAACATTTCTTCGCAGCAACTTGCCTAAACTTGATGGCATGTGGCAGTGAACTAGATGCACCACTGACAGTCAACTATGAGTGTCGCATCAAATTAGACTGTGCACGTTAAATTATTTGGCTCATTCATGGTATATTCGTGACTTTAATCAAAATTTTTGAACTACGAACGAGTACGACCTGTGTGTGTTTTGTAGCGAAAAGGCTGAAATGGGGAGGGGGGTTGGAGGTATGCGCTTATTTGTCCCGATGCACCGATTATTGATCCTTAAGTCACAATTTCGATATCCAGCAATTGAGGAAGAGCAATTTGGTTGGACACCTTGCTCTTTTGCTCTGAATGAACTACATTCCACGATGAATCTGTACTTGTATGAGCCTGCCATAATATGAAATTAAGACAAAAGATAACCTGCTTTAATAGTTTTAGAACTGGTTTGTAAGGAAATCGAAAGGGAAAACGGAAAAGAAGAGGAACCTAGTTTTCTTAGCTGACTGCGAAGGAAAACGTGTAAAGCGGATTATACAAGAAATACTGAGATTATGAAAACCGACTGGTGTTGCTAGTGGTGATATCTGTAAGCGAAAATGTGAGCATTCAAAGAAGAAGAGAACGAAAGAAGCGTAGTTGCTAAAAGTAAAAGTGGACGAAGAACCTCCTCCGATGGACACCATAACTGTTTCTCTCAAAGCTATAGACACTTAAGAAGCTATTCTTCAGAAGCACTGGTGACTTGGTGCTCTCAGGTAGTCCTCGTCTCACCGTACTAACGAAACATGGTGCCGCTTTGCTTCTTTCGGCGGTGTCACGTTATCTGTCGTGTTCACTATGGCATGGCCAGCTTAAAAAAAAAAAAAGGTAACGTAACCAATATATCTGCAGCATTGAAACATTGGCCCGTGGTTTGGTTGGGAATAACCGAGACTTTCTTCATGCTGACTTCCGTTGCTAAATCGCTGACGCGTGCGACATTCTGCAGAGGCGAGGCACGGTATATTAAAGCGAACTCCGAGGTTACACCTATGCGCAAGAGCACACAACCGCGCATGACGCGCCAGTCGAATGAAAAACCGCACGAAACCCTGTTTACAAGCGAAAAACTGCGAGATCGAGACAGACGGCCAAGGCGCGCGCTTGCGCGCTGAATTTCTAATTCGACGTCGACCTTGGCAACACGCATTGCCGCATACTTGTGCTCGTCCCCGCTAAAGTTGGAGGAGCTCTCGAAGACACCTGAGGATATTTATGCATGCGTTACGCGCCGCGCTTTCCCAGAACGCGCGCTTTCCCAGATCGCGCGTTTCTTGTGGCGCGCGCACTCGGTCGCAAACACGCGGCGAGTTATTTGGCAACGTATACGTTTGCAAATCGGCGCCTTCTTCTCCGTGCGTTATCCGCCAGCGTTCCGGGGCTCCGATGGTTTTGCGGGAAGCTGCTGAGCACGCCAGGACGGGGGGGCAGCGAGAAGAGTCGTATTTGCCGTCTCACCTATCCGCGTGTCACACAGCACGCGAAGAATGTGACCGCCGCGTCTCTCGACGCGTCTTGGATATCGCTCGCGAACACGGGCGCGCGAAAATGGAAAGGCGTTCGCGCGGTTTGCGCGGCGCGTGCCTCACTGTACGCATGAAGTCCCACGAGCGACCTGCAGCCGGCGGTTTCTTTCTTTCTTTCATGCGAAGCATATTACGAGAGCTCAACCCAGCTCCTCAGGCGCGGCGGTGTCGCCTTGAAACCACGTGACACCGTGACGTCACGACAGAGGAGAAGTGGCTTTGGCTCAACCTTGCAAGAACGGGCTGGGTGGGAATCGAACCAGGGTCTCCGGAGTGTGGGACGGAGACGCTACCACTGAGCCACGAGTACGATGCTTCAAAGCGGTACAAAAGCGCCTCTAGTGAATGCGGTGTTGCCTTAGAAACGAGCTGTTTCTAAGGCGTGCGTCTCTTGCTCAGGCGCACATTTCGTTGCCGCGCCGAACGCTGCTTTGCTCGACGCTCACCGCGTCCAATGCGGGGCGCGTAGTCGCTGCCCTGTAGCCCATTGTCTTACACCGCTTGGCGGGTCGACGGGAACGCTGTCGCGTTCCACTCTTGAACGCGAAGCAGTAATGCATGAGTTGTTTCTTCGTCTAGCCGAACCAAATATAGCCAAGCAACAGCAGTTCACCAGGCTAAACAGTGGTTCAACAACTAAAATAAAGGCTAGCATGCTTCGCATCCTGGGCTTAACCTTACCTAAGCCACAGCCATTTTCTTTCTTTCTTTCTTTCTTTCTTTCTTTCTTTTTTTCTTTCTTTGTTTTTTTCTGATGACGGGTTGTCACGAGGTCTCTGCACGTAGGAGCTTGAACGAGTCGCGGAGGATTTGGCTAACAGGCGGTTGCTTCGTGCATTGTATGACAATATGAGCATCAGGTCACGCTTGTTCACAAAAAGAAAGCTGTTACGCTAGAACTGCTCCCAAGAGCAAATTCCAGCCCATCCCGATGCTCGACGCACTATCATGCGAAGGAGTGCCAGCCAAATGTAATGTGCACCGACGAACGAAGAGCCTTGTGAATTTTGCGCTTGTAGAATATGAGATGAGTGTGAGGAAAGCTTGCTAAGTTGGGCTACATTTGGTATCAGTGGGCCAGTGTTTTTTTAGCATGAGTATGAGTGCGAGCCTACGGAGGAGGAGCCTTTCCGACGTGAGCTTCGAAGCCGTTGTGTTCTCTGAAGAGCATCCGAAGGCCACGATGGCCAATTGAATTGATTGAATTTAATTTAATCCGCAACAAATCTTCGAGGAAGATCAGGCAAAAAAAAAAAGGGGGGGGGGTCTGCCCGTTTCAGCTTGTGGTGATCCTGACCGCCTCATACACAGGTCAGTGGGCATGATGTGCGACTGTCCCAAGTTACCTCCTACGTCCTGCAGCGGATACACAGAATCTATGTACTTCGGACGTGCCCTGCTACTAATGGCGGCCGTGATCATGCGCTTAAATCAGCACTGCTATGACTTTTAAAATCTTACCAAGTTGACGAACACGAGCGATGAGCAACGATCAACATATTTCATAAAACACCCCTGCAGTATCTGCGTGAAGCAGGTATCCATATAATTTCATTCCCAAACTTATATTGCGCATGGTGAAAATCCGCATGAAAAAAAAAATCTGCCTTAGATCTGCATTTTATCTCATCAACTCAGTGCAGAGCAGTTGCCCATGTCAGCCAGTCAGTAAACAAACGCCGACAGCGTGTTCCAAAAGGTGCACGATGGCTTGCCCTTCTGCCCTTAAAAGTCAAGCCCCCTTTAAAAAGGGCTTGTCCTCGCTGATAATCTACGCTACTAATTTACTACGCTACTAATCTATTCAATTACTAATCCTTCCGCAAAGCTACCTATAAGTCGATGTCGCTACTCCGAGCACGATCAAAGGAGCGCAAAGGAAGAGGCTTCCTAACTCGTTTCTCTCTTCCGACTGGCCGACAGAACCAGTTTCTTTCGCCATATACACTGCTTTGCTTTACATAGTTCACTCTGTATAGCTTCGTGCTACAGTCGGGAGGATGGCACCTTTCTTTTTCGAGGATTCTTCATCCACCTTGCGGGCCTCTTATATCTGCCCTATATTGATCGTGCAAACCACCATGTACTTGTGTCCTGTGTATGTAGTCGGGTATGCACCGTAGAATACCTCAATTGCCATTTCTTACTTCTTTTTTTAAAGTTCGCATGTACTTGTGTTTGGTGTATACATTTTGTAGTAAAAATTGTTCATGTTTTAAGGTGCAAAACTGACGTTATACATGTATTGATACTTAACATTATCAGTGTTCTTTGTTTATGCGCATATATATAGTGCCCTCCTGCTATGGTCTCAGTAGAGACTGGCAGTATTGTAAATAAATAAAAAATAAATATTCACCGTGCGGAGCAGACGGGGCGGAGTGTATATACAGTGTAGGTGCGCCATTGTTCTTGTTTGCTCTTGAAGTGCGACTCGCGGATCGGATGTATAGGTGCGCGGGGCAGGGAGAGAGCCGTGCTTGGAGCGGGACGCGCCGGGGCGGGAGACGCGCCCGGCAAGGACGTCCTTGAGGTCACCGCGACGGCACACGCGCCGTCGTCGTCGTTGCCGTCTTGACGCGCGACGTTAAACGGGAAGCACTCGCGGACTCCCTCCTGCCCTCCCTTGACAACCGCTGCTCATCGCTCTTTTTTTTTTTTTCGGCTCTTCTTTCGCGAAGCAGAGCGCGCGGCATTCCGGACACGTGCTTGTCGCCGGCGTATGTATAATGGTGACTGCACGACGCCGCGGGTATTACGCTTCCCGATTCGAGTAGGCGCGTTTTTAATTACGAAATTTAATTGGCTACAGATTTCGATGGGTCGTATGTTGGCAGTGATCCAGTATCCGCGTGGTAACGAGTGCTGGTCGTCGAAGTATTGACGTCTCTTTTAAATGCGTGTTGCAAAGGTTCTGGATGCGGTTGCCTCGTGGGCTTTTGGCGCAGTTGCCTATGTGCTTATTTTTTGTTTGTGTTTGTGTGCGTTCGTACGCGAGCGGGCTTGTTGTGTGCAGGCGACTTGGGAGTGTTTTGTTGAAAAGTAGCAGCAAAATCCGCCCCCATTAACTAGCCAAACACTAGCCTCTCTAAGCTACCTATACTGGAAAAGTAGTCAAGAAAGCATCCAAACAGTGACTTAATTGACTGTACATAAAGCGAAACTCCGCTCTACGCAACGCGGATGCGAGGGACATGTTCCAACGATTAACTAGTTATTACATCTTATCAGTTGGAAGACAGGGTCAAGTTGGGCTTTAGTCCAGTGCCCGCTCCTTTCATAGTGCAAGACACGGATGTTTATGCAAAACGTAATGGTACCAGGATGACGCCGGGTGTTTATTTCGAACGCAGGCTAAATGCGACTGAGCAGTAGAAGAGCCGGAACTGAGTTGACAGGCCTCAAAAGTAGCACCTAAAGGTAGCCAAGGGCACAGCCGTATCGACAATGATGTGCAGCGGCTTGCGAAGCAGTGACGACGACTACGATGTTGTGGTTGTTGTTGATGATGATGGCAATGGCAATGGCAATGATGATGATGATGATGATGGTGGTGATGATGGTGGTGGTGGTGGTGGTGGTGGTGGTGGTGGTGGTGGTGGTGGCGGTCATTTAAAATATGCTCCCCCCCCCCCCCCACACACACACACCCAAGGGGGATGGACCGAGAATCGGGCGGTTGTTCGTACAGTTAATCACTTCAGAAAAGAAAGAACTTGAAAAGGCAAAACTGCAAATAATAGATTAGCGTGCAGCGGAGAAGTGAGACCACACGAATGGACGAATATAGTTGCAAACAAATAAAGAGCATATTCGTTGAAAATTTAGAATGGAAGTAATTCAGAAAAGGATATGTTAGGAATGGTAAGGAAAGAAATAATTGGCCTGGTGTATACGTTTTATGGTTTTGAGGAACTCACATACAGCGTCAAACACGACCCTGCGCCTTTCTTTTTTTTATATGTTTCTGCAGCCGACGTTCGGAGAATGAGCAGAGATTGCCCACTGCGCGATTCGCAGGTCCCCGCGAGTGCACCGTGGAGTGCTTTTCCACGACGGCCGCCGAGGCTTAAGTGGCCGGCTCGTCGCGACAGATTGTCAGGGCGCGTGATTTGCTTGAAGTGTCCTTGCGATGGTGCCTGCCCGGAGACGTATAATGGCATGTACCGACGAACGCGAAGCTGTCGGTTTAACACTATCGTTCCGTCTGTTCCTTAAACCGCTGTAGAGGAGCTCTGTAAGAAGAATTTTACTGAAACGCGCGTCTTTACAAGAGGCCAAAGGGACCGAAACTAGAGTCTATTTAGCATACGCGTTTCGTGAAATGGCCTTTGTCCGTGTACATCATATTCTGGCGTCGTGAAAGTGTGAGAATGAACTATTCTGCCTGTAGCGCAGGAGTTACATGCGTGTTCGAGCTGGGTGCTGCAATTGCCAATTCGTTCGAGTGAGTGAGTGAGTGAGTGAGTGAGTGAGTGAGTGAGTGAGTGAGTGAGTGAGTGAGTGAGTGAGTGAGTGAGTGAGTGAGTGAGTGAGTGAGTGAGTGAGTGAGTGAGTGAGTGAGTGAGTCAGTCAGTCAGTCAGTCAGTCAGTCAGTCAGTCAGTCAGTCAGTCAGTCAGTCAGTCAGTCAGTCAGTCAGTCAGTCAGTCAGTCAGTCAGTCAGTCAGTCAGTCAGTCAGTCAGTCAGTCAGTCAGTCAGTCAGTCAGTCAGTCAGTCAGTCAGTCAGTCAGTCAGTCAGTCAGTCAGTCAGTCAGTCAGTCAGTCAGTCAGTCAGTCAGTCAGTCAGTCAGTCAGTCAGTCAGTCAGTCAGTCAGTCAGTCAGTCAGTCAGTCAGTCAGTCAGTCAGTCAGTCAGTCAGTCAGTCAGTCAGTCAGTCAGTCAGTCAGTCAGTCAGTCAGTCAGTCAGTCAGTCAGTCAGTCAGTCAGTCAGTCAGTCAGTCAGTCAGTCAGTCAGTCAGTCAGTCAGTCAGTCAGTCAGTCAGTCAGTCAGTCAGTCAGTCAGTCAGTCAGTCAGTCAGTCAGTCAGTCAGTCAGTCAGTCAGTCAGTCAGTCAGTCAGTCAGTCAGTCAGTCAGTCAGTCAGTCAGTCAGTCAGTCAGTCAGTCAGTCAGTCAGTCAGTCAGTCAGTCAGTCAGTCAGTCAGTCAGTCAGTCAGTCAGTCAGTCAGTCAGTCAGTCAGTCAGTCAGTCAGTCAGTCAGTCAGTCAGTCAGTCAGTCAGTCAGTCAGTCAGTCAGTCAGTCAGTCAGTCAGTCAGTCAGTCAGTCAGTCAGTCAGTCAGTCAGTCAGTCAGTCAGTCAGTCAGTCAGTCAGTCAGTCAGTCAGTCAGTCAGTCAGTCAGTCAGTCAGTCAGTCAGTCAGTCAGTCAGTCAGTCAGTCAGTCAGTCAGTCAGTCAGTCAGTCAGTCAGTCAGTCAGTCAGTCAGTCAGTCAGTCAGTCAG
The DNA here is from genome assembly GCF_038994185.2 of Dermacentor albipictus. Lineage (NCBI taxonomy): Eukaryota > Metazoa > Arthropoda > Arachnida > Ixodida > Ixodidae > Dermacentor > Dermacentor albipictus. Next base: position 167,019,514 of record NC_091822.1, read on the forward strand.
TCAGTCAGTCAGTCAGTCAGTCAGTCAGTCAGTCAGTCAGTCAGTCAGTCAGTCAGTCAGTCAGTCAGTTAGTTAGTTAGTTAGTTAGTTAGTTAGTTAGTTAGTTAGTTAGTTAGTTAGTTAGTTAGTTAGTTAGTTAGTTAGTTAGTTTAGCGCGAACCAGCGATCGCGCGTCAACGCGTCTAGTGAAGCACCGTTTTATCCTAAAAGCGTTGGGTCAGCATCCTGTGCTGTTTGAGATCAGTCCGCCAACTTCGGCCGATGAGGTTTCTGGCCACGGCCTTCCAGGATCTGTAGGAGAGCGCTGGTTTTCAGACGTTCATTTTGAAGCCACGCGATGCAGACATGTGCACGTAAGCATCTTCTGAGCTGCCTTTATCTGAGGGGCGATCTGCACGGCAGGTACGAATGAGAGACGCATGCAAGTACGGAACGCATCCTAGCGCACTGCTTGTCATTCAGTCAGTCAGTCAGTCAGTCAGTCAGTCAGTCAGTCAGTCAGTCAGTCAGTCAGTCAGTCAGTCAGTCAGTCAGTCAGTCAGTCAGTCAGTCAGTCAGTCAGTCAGTCAGTCAGTCAGTCAGTCAGTCAGTCAGTTAGTTAGTTAGTTAGTTTAGCGCGAACCAGCGATCGCGCGTCAACGCGTCTAGTGAAGCACCGTTTTATCCTAAAAGCGTTGGGTCAGCATCCTGTGCTGTTTGAGATCAGTCCGCCAACTTCGGCCGATGAGGTTTCTGGCCACGGCCTTCCAGGATCTGTAGGAGAGCGCTGGTTTTCAGACGTTCATTTTGAAGCCACGCGATGCAGACATGTGCACGTAAGCATCTTCTGAGCTGCCTTTATCTGAGGGGCGATCTGCACGGCAGGTACGAATGAGAGACGCATGCAAGTACGGAACGCATCCTAGCGCACTGCTTGTCATTCAGTCAGTCAGTCAGTCAGTCAGTCAGTCAGTCAGTCAGTCAGTCAGTCAGTCAGTCAGTCAGTCAGTCAGTCAGTCAGTCAGTCAGTCAGTCAGTCAGTCAGTCAGTCAGTTAGTTAGTTAGTTAGTTTAGCGCGAACCAGCGATCGCGCGTCAACGCGTCTAGTGAAGCACCGTTTTATCCTAAAAGCGTTGGGTCAGCATCCTGTGCTGTTTGAGATCAGTCCGCCAACTTCGGCCGATGAGGTTTCTGGCCACGGCCTTCCAGGATCTGTAGGAGAGCGCTGGTTTTCAGACGTTCATTTTGAAGCCACGCGATGCAGACATGTGCACGTAAGCATCTTCTGAGCTGCCTTTATCTGAGGGGCGATCTGCACGGCAGGTACGAATGAGAGACGCATGCAAGTACGGAACGCATCCTAGCGCACTGCTTGTCATTCAGTCAGTCAGTCAGTCAGTCAGTCAGTCAGTCAGTCAGTCAGTCAGTCAGTCAGTCAGTCAGTCAGTCAGTCAGTCAGTCAGTCAGTCAGTCAGTCAGTCAGTCAGTTAGTTAGTTAGTTAGTTAGTTTAGCGCGAACCAGCGATCGCGCGTCAACGCGTCTAGTGAAGCACCGTTTTATCCTAAAAGCGTTGGGTCAGCATCCTGTGCTGTTTGAGATCAGTCCGCCAACTTCGGCCGATGAGGTTTCTGGCCACGGCCTTCCAGGATCTGTAGGAGAGCGCTGGTTTTCAGACGTTCATTTTGAAGCCACGCGATGCAGACATGTGCACGTAAGCATCTTCTGAGCTGCCTTTATCTGAGGGGCGATCTGCACGGCAGGTACGAATGAGAGACGCATGCAAGTACGGAACGCATCCTAGCGCACTGCTTGTCATTAGGCTCGCGGTTAGCTTTTATTTTTTTCTAATACGTATATATAGCGTTCCCGGGGGAACAGTGCAGTTATTAGCCGGGACGGCAAGGCGTATACCTGTCGAGCCCGGCTTAAAAATAGAGCGCGCAGTGCGGTGAACGAAAATCAGGGCAGGAAGACACTCCGAGGCTAACCTAACGGCAACTCTATACTTAGGTAAGAGGCGGAGTTCAGCGAATGCGCATTCCGCGTTTTTAGGCGTGCAACGTTGACGCTATTTGCGTTCTATGCGGACGGTTACCCTCGTTCGGAAGCGCTTCGCGTATAATAAATAAGGTATCGGATAAATGCGAGAAACGAATAATTATTAACGTACAGACGCGAGCGGTATGCGAAAGAACACGATATCCATTTTTTAAGCACCGGTTACTCGTAAGGCTTGAATTATAATCTGACGCCTGATATAGAGTAAGTAGCTTTTCCATCATGCGTTGGGTCTCATTTAGAACTTTTACGCTGGGCATGTGTGTTTGGCCACTACAACCTCATCAAAGCCCCCACCCACCCTCCCCAATCGAGGTGTTCCCTTTTACCACTACTGAAGGTAGAGTTGCTTCAACAACGGCAACGTTTTGGCTAGTTGAATCAATCTCCTTTTTCTTTTTTTTTTTGAAAGCACAGTTTAAACGCCAGAAGAAAGCGCTTGCTTACTTTCACCCTTCCAAACTGGGTGATCGTGTTTCAAGTTTTTTCTGAATTTTTTAAAAAGTCACCTTTTGCAGATAACACAGATATTGTCCTTGATCTGGATTATTCATGGGGGCGGACGTTATTTGCGCGAGAAATCGAAACACATATGCAGCTAATTAAGATTTGCTAATTAACGTCCTAATACATTGCGGTGCATGTTGCAATCTACGAAGTGTAGCCGGTGAGGTTGCAAGGCGTATCCACTTGGTATAAACTTCAAGAACGACACCAGTTTGGAGATATGAGCATTCAAACTCGCCGTAAAATGATGCGCTGTTGTTCCACTTACTTTTCTTTTTTTAACAAAGCGATCTGTTATCAATTGAAAGCAAAAGTAACTGGAACGCCCACGTATTTCGTCTCACATTTTGGCAAATATTATCTCGAAACTAGTATCATCCTGGAGATTAATTCCAAGTATAAACACGTTGCAAACTCGCCGGTTACAAACCGTAAATTGCAGTATGCTCCGTAGTGGAATTAATTAAGAAGCTAATAAGTACATTTTTGTTAGTTAGTCGAATACACGTTTCGGTTTCTCGTGCTAGTAACGTCCGCCTCTTCAAATAATTCAATTCTAGGACACGAATTGTGCTATCTGCATGCCGCCGGCGATCTTTAAAAAAATTTCCCCAAAAAATTTAAAATGATCACCGCGCATAGCTGGTGCTCCGTGACAGCGATGTGGCTCACGGGGGCAGAAGGCTCGTGAAGCGCCTTCATCCTCAGCCGACGTCGCTTTTAAAAAGAACGCCCCTCCTCCCTCGCCTCACCCCTCTGCCTCGCGCGCCACAGGAGAGGGCACGCATCTGGGCAACACCCCCTAGATAGCACAAGGCTTGTGCACTCCTATCCATGACGTCATACTACCTGGCCCGACTGCCACAGAACCTAATGGGGATACTCCCGAGTAAGCAACAGTGACTTTGACGTCGCCGCTTTGGTCACGCCAGCCTTGGCAATGGAAATTTCGGGCCAAGTAGCATGACGTCATGGAGCGTAGTGCACAGGCCTTGTGCGATCTAGGTGGTGTTGATCTGGGTCGCGTCCCTCGCTCGCGCACGCGAGATCGAACCGCGTTCGCCGGCTCACCCTCACACGCTTTGCCTCATACGGAACATCACGGCGACGGCGGAAATGCGCCTCGAGTGTCCACATATTTGCTATCGCAATAAAGAAGTCCTAATTGTTTTTGCCCTTCACAATGAGACGGGGAAAGTTCACCTGTCCTCGAATGCTTCTCCGTGACGAAGTAGCGTCGCGAAGCGTACCTCTCCGGCCCCACTTGTCTCCCTTTCCGCATGACCTGTGCACGATCTTTATTTATTCGTTCCTCTCTCTCTCTATTTTCTTAATTAGCTTGACGACGGTAATTGATTCTAATGAGGCCGAAGGTCCCCCTGTTTGAAACCGTTCGCCCACAGTGTACACGGTGCAGTCGTCGGGAACGCTTCTCGGCCGCACGCACACCTATCTTTTCTCTTTATTTCGGTCACCGCAGAAAAGCTTCCTCTCCGGTGACACTCGCCTGCATTGAGTGTCGTGTGCCTTCTTCCCATTTGGTCAGTGTTTTCGGCTGGGAAACTTTTTTTCTTGCAACGTGCATTCAACGAGCTCGGGCCAAAACTGTTCACAAGCTCGTCTTTTTCTTTCCCGCTTTATCTTACCCACACGGCTCGAGAAAGGCAATTAAAAAAAACAGGAACCCCCGCACAAAGGGAACAATATTTCTTTCTTTTTTCTCCTCTCGCCCGCAGCGTAATCAAAGAACAAGAGAAGCGGTAACAAGCACCCCCCCCCCCCCCCCTTTTCCCACAGCGTCGGTACCGTCGTTGTCTCTGCCCGTGCTGATTGAAGGCGAGCAAGAATGGGGGCTCACGACTGCTGACACGCGAACTTCTAATTTGGACGCGCCGCCGGACAACGCGCCGCGACACCGCTCACGGGAGAAACGAGAGAGGAGGAGAGTCAGGGGGGGGGGGGCTGCGAGAAGGTCGGGGTCTTCCTTCACTGCCGTACTTACGCCAACTGAGACGAAGGAGGGGGCACGTTCGTACAGCGTCTTGTCTCCCGCGCACAATGAGTGGAGGCGGGCCAACGCGAAGAGGATTCTTTTCTTACACGCAGCAGGAGGTTGTCTTCGCCCCCGTCGTGTGTCCGTTTGTTTTTCTGCCACCGGGCGCGCGTGCGTGTGTCTTGTGTGCGTCTGTGTGTTTTCGCTACCGTGGGTGTGTGCATTTGCGGCGTGTGTGTGCGTACATGCGCGTGAGCGGGAATGTGTCTATGTGCCTGCTTGTACGTTTGTGTGTGCGCGTGTGCATGGTGCATTTCCGTGCTTTCTCATGTCCGTGTGAAAGAGATGCTACGCTGTGTGCGTTTGTGTGAGAGTGTATGCGTGGCCATGTGTCTGCGTGTGTGTGTGTGTGTGTGTGCGTGCGTGCGCGTGCGTGCGTGTGCGTGCGTGTGTGCGTGTGTGTGTGTGTGTGTGTGTGCGTGTGTGTGTGTGTGTGCGTGTGTGTGTGTGTGTGTGTGTGTGTGTGTGTGTGTGTGTGTGTGTGTGTGTGTGTGTGTGTGTGTGTGTGTGTGTGTTTGAACGTGCGCGCTCGAGGATAGAAGGAAAATGATGCGGATTGGAGCGCGTGCTTCCTCGCGTGTGGTCTTGTGCATGAGCATTCGTGTGCGCGTCTCTCTCTCTCTCTCTCTCTGCGTGCGCTCGCATTCGTGTGCGCGTGTCACTCTCTCTCTGCGTGCGCTCAAAGAGCGACGGACACGGGGGAACGTCAGGAGTGAAGGATGTGAGAAAACCGGCCGCGGCTTGTTTTACGCTCCGTCGACCGGCACCGACGGCGCTGCGAGCACGAGAGACAAGCCAAGCGACGCGTCCTTTCCATGCGTGTCTCTGTGGTCCGTGGCCCCTGCTACGTATACGCAGACGGTCGCCGATGCTTGCGATTTCGTATGCATCCGGCGCGTTTATGCATATGTGACATGGGGAGGCAATGTATGTTCTCTACTTCTCGGAGACATCGCTTGATTGTATACCTCCTTTTTTTGTGTGTTTCTTGAAGGAAAAGCTGTAGTAACACGTACGGCCACGCACGTATTCCAGGCTCTTGGTAGGCCACCCAAGTCTACGTTTACCGAACGTCGACGGGGAAGCGAAATGTTCGCCTGGCGGACGTAATGATATATGATTGTTGGATGTCTGGCTTTACCTTCTTTTTTTTTTTGCGCATCTTTCGTGTTTGCGTATGTGTATGCCCACGTGGTACGGCCGGGTGACCTCGTGCTCTGCTATTACGACTCGTTTGGCGATATTCTTCTAGGGCTGCGTTTTTCGGCGTAATTCGCCGTTCGTCCCTCTCCCAACCAGCGGTGAGTCATTGTTCGGGAGCAACTGGACGCTTCTAACGTGCGCCCAGTTCCTATACAGTGCCAAACGAGCGCGTCTGGCTCTGTAGAAAGCGAGGAAGTGATCGTGCGTGGACACGTTATTGTCGTCATTATTAATAATTGCTTGTCTAATTACAGTTGAAACTCGATTTAACGAAGTGATGACCACGCTTCAATTATATCGTTAAATCGGGAAGTTCGTGAAATCGACAAAGGAATTTTTCGGTCCTTCTAAATCTAAAATTTGTAACGTAGCGACACAAAGAAAGCTACCGCGGCACTGTGTTCTCCGCTTATCCAGCCATCTGTCGCATAAATGATGAAATAACGAAAGCGACACCGAGGCGCTGTTGAGTCGGATGTTCCATGCGTGGGCGCGGCGCGTAGCCTCGTGAAAATAAAGCTAGGGAGAGAGAGAGAGAGAGAGAGAGAGAGCAAATGGTAAAGGAAAGGTAGGGAGGTTAACCAGGACTGAGGGAGGTGAACATGGCGCCTATAGATGTTTTAACGCGATAGCTTTAGAGCGCACGCTCGAATAAGAAGCTGTCTGCGTCAAAATGAGAAAGAAATCGTCGCTTATTTTTACTAATTTCAGGAAAAACTTCCCGAAATCGAGTTCGGCCAAGTTTGTTTCGTTAATTCGGGTCGATGATAGCATTTAACCGTATGGGTGGCTGCCGGGGAATGGAAATTTCTTTATTAGATCGAGAACTTCGTAAAATCGGGTTTCGTTAGATCGAGTTTTAACTGTATTTCGAAAAAAAGAAAGTTGTCGTTGTTAAAAACTTCACTCAAACAAAGGTGTTCGGGGCACGCAGGCCCCTGGGCCCCCGCACGACCGTGTGACAACCCCTAGCGTATATTGTGGAGCTAGATGGAGGCGAACATGAAACGTGTAGCGAACTAAAATACTTAATTGATTAGAATAGTCGGCGTCGCACACGATGCCAGCCTCTCCTACGCGTACAATCATCATCATCATCATCATCATCATTATCATCATCATCAACAACAACAAGAGAATTTGACCAGCCACACGCCGCCCCTTCTACGAGGTATGTAGTGAAGGGATGCTGCTCGCCTCGGGCATGCAGTTCGCTCACGGTCGCGCGGTCACGGTCCCTTCAGACGTGCCCGCCGCGCTCTCCAACCCTTTCCCTCGCGTTCCCAGGCCGCCCCAGTCGTCCGATAAGCTCGCTGGCGCGAGCGGCGTCAGCGCTCTACCGCCAGCGCCGCACTTTCGGTTCACGGTCTAGCGCCGCTGGCCCCGGAGTGAGTGAGGGAGTGAGTGAGTGGGGGAAACAGGGCGGCCAGACAAGTGTGACCGCCCTCGCCTTCCTTGTTTCCTCCTTTCCTTCCGCCCGAGCTTCACCCCTGCCGCGTACTTGCGAACTGCCGCCGCCGCGCTGTATTACTGCGTGCACTCACCGTTCCCCCGACAACCCTTCCGAGCAGAAAACCCAGGTTGCCTGCAGGGTGCATCGCCAGTGCTTTCTATATGCGTCTATACTTTCGGTTTCGTGTGTCTTTTTCAATGCCATCTTTTTTATTTCTGTCTCTCTCTCCCGGGTATCCAAGAATTGAACGCGTTGAACTGCGTGCGTATTGTCCGACTCGGATCCACCGGCGGTTGTTTTTTCAAAATCGCTGTAGGTGAAGATTGAAAAAGAAGCGAAAGAAATCAAAGGGAAAAAAGAACAGAAACTGCGACCGCAACTGGAATCGCTTTGGTACTACTATGACACAGCTTGCTTCTGTTTCATTCTCTAGTTGATGTCTCTTTTCTTTTTTTCCTGCTTCTTCCTTTTCCTTTCATTTCTTTCTTTCTTTTTGCGCGCGTCTCAATCGAAGCAGTTTACGGGGAAGCTGAGATATAGAGCAGGCGGGGTTCTGCAGGTCCGGTTTCCTCAGTGACCACGGGCGCAGGTCGTTCCGCTATCGTGATCTCTTTCTTTCTTTCGTTCGTTCTCTCTCTCTTCCTTTCTTTCCTTTCGTTCGTTTTATTCCGCCTGCTCTGCCGGCGGTTCCACTCTTCGAACCAATTTCGAGATACCGTGCTCAGCCCTCACGCTCTTCTCCCAGTCGGTTCCCTCTCTCTCTCTCTTTCTCTCTCTCTCTCTCCTTTTTGTATTTCTCGTGCTTCTTCGCTGGGTGTAACTTCTGATGGCGCCCACACGAGTGTGTTCAGAACTTTTCTTACAGTGGGCGCGCACTTGCGGGCAGGGCCGATATACAGTCGGAAAGACAGAAGCCGCTGATGCGAAAACGCTCGCGGACTGCAGGGATACACTTCGTACAGCTCCGGTGTCATATAACACTGGTCCTGTTTGGCTTCTCCCTTCATTTCTTGTATCGTGATTGGCGGAATCGAGATGAGATAACGCGGGTATCGATAACGCCGGCAATGCCGGAAACGGCAAGGACGCAGTTGTGTTGGAAGCACTCGGAGGATCACTGAAAAGTACAGAAACCACGGGCCGAATTCGCAAAGCTCTGCTTTCGTAAGTGCAGTTTGCCGTTGGCCAGCTATAACCTTCGCTAACGATATGTCCAACGTAAGGATTGGCTTGGAATGTGATCTTACGAACGAAATCTATAGCGTAAGAACGTTCTGTGAACATATGGGCCGTGAATTTTGTTTCTTCCGCGAACGTGGCCGTTCGAATTCCTGGCACGCTCGCCGTGGTTTGCTCATGGCCGTGGCCTCCTAGATTGTACCGGCGCCCGAAGGGCGAAGCATCGGCAGTGATAACTAGTTCGTAAATATTAGTTCATAAAAAATTGGAGGACGCTTAAGCTTCGCCTTCAAGAGTGGAACGCGACAGCGTTCCCGTCGACCCACCAAGAGATGTAAGACAATGGGCTACGGCGCAGCGACTACGCGCCCCGCATCGGACGCGGTGAGCGTCGAACAACGCAGCGTTCGGCGCGGCAACGAAATGTGCGCCTGAGCAAGCGACGCAGGCCTGAGCCTTAGAAACAGCTCGTTTCTAAGGCAACACCGCATTCACTAGAGGCGCTTTTGTACCGCTTTGAAGCATCGAACTCGTGGCTGAGTGGTGGCGCCTCCGTCTCACACTCCGGAGACCCTGGTTCGATTCCCACCCAGCCCATCTTGCAAGTTGTTTTTTATTCATGAAGTGCCTGCTGGGATTTATCGCTCACGGCCAACGCCGCCGACGCCGACGACACCGGCTTTTCTGCGACACGAGCTCCTTAACGCTGTCGCGTTAATATACGATCATAAATATTCATGGTCTGCTGAGCATAGCGAACCTACCAGCACAGCAATGCGTGCTTCTGGAGTGATAACAAGGTTTAGCGCTGCGCTCGCAAACTTATATCGGACGGCGTTCTAACAGTGCGCCGCTGGGACGCGCTGGCACGATTAAGCAGCATGCAACTAAGGCAACCGCTGCCGAGGCGGAATTCAGGAACAGCGCCCCGGCAGCAGTGCCAGGCGTCTCACAACGTTGGGGTCACGAGGAGCCGTGCCGCCAGTGGCGTTGGAGGCGTCGATGACGCACGAGACGAGACCGACGGAAAAGGCGTCGGCGCTAGTCAGCGCTACCAAGTGAAAATGTTAGGCAACGTCATCACGATGTTTACTGTCCGTTCTGCTTGCGGACTATAGCGCATGTATTTACACACAGAAACGTATACGGGAATGCCAAGGAGGGAGAGGGATACTAGAAGGCAGTGATGTTAACCAGTCAAGAGACTGGTTGGCTACCCCGCGTTGGGAGAAGGGAGGAGCGGAAGATAGAGAAGGGAGAGAGAGAGAGGGTATGCCAATGTTTCTAATATAGTGTGCGCGGGCCCGCAACTCTCGTGCCAGCATCGGAAGGCAGAACGCTGTCCTGCAGCTCCTCCATCGGGCCGATAGAGCAGAGGAGCGTTGACGGCGCGTCCACTTCGCTTCGTCATTTTTTTTTTCGGTAGCCAAACGCACCCCGCTTCTAGCGGCGCACGCGCCGACGATAGCGGGACAGCACCACGACGACGGCGGCGAATGCGCCTCGAGCGTAATTGCTTTCGGGCATAGTTGCTGAGTGGCAGCTAGCTGCTCGTCATCTTCTTTCCAGTGCCGGAAGGTGCAGCTTTTGTCCCTATATACTTCACATCCGATAGAGAGCCGCACCCATGCAAGAATCCGTTCGCAATTCCAAGTTGCATTTCGTTCTGTTAATAGAAGCGCGCGGATAACCGAGAAATAAAAACTTGTTGTTCTTGGCTAAAGTCCTAACTTTGGCTGAGCATTGATGGGCACTGTGTCGCACAAAATTTTGCAGGACGCTCAAGGTTGAACCTAAAACTGGTGACACAAAGGTGGCGGTATGGCTTCACTATTGGGACATCATTTCTTTCTATCGATATCGTTTGAAAACTTCAGGCCACGTCTCATGGCTCATAAGTCACTCAGAAATGTTTGCACTGACATGCCCATGGGTTCCTTTGTGCGTAGATGTGGAAAACTTATGTTACTCCCTTCCATGTGCCCAGGTTATGAAATGTGTTAAAGAGTGCATATAGTGTGTGGCAATGATGAAGAAGGCTTCATCAGTGGTTGCGGTATTTCAATAGAAGCCTTTCTTGAACTTATTTCCTTTTACTTGAGATCCAACTTTGCTTCACGTACAGGGGGTCTGTATATACAAAAATTGGGGGTATACATTGGCCAAACGCCAAACTCTATCTGGATGGATGGATGTTATGAGCGTCCCCTTTTGAACGGAGCGGTGGGTTGCGCCACAAAGCTGTTGTTATTTTATGGCCTAATGTCCTACGTATGTCAAAAAAGAAAAGGAAAAAGGAAAAGCCAAGATGAATTCCCATAACCAAAGTTTCTGAACGCCTATTGTGAACTTTGTTTTGTGCGTTTTCCTTGTTTGTCGTTTCTCTACTTTTCCCTACCTATTCGGCGTTTCCCTATACCTAGACGGCTGGGAAAGCGCCCCCTCTTCCGTTACACGTGAAGTTCGTCAGGGATGTCCTTTATCCCCTACACTAGCTTTGAGCCGTTTTTGTATACTGTATAGAGAGATATCCACACGTGCGGGGTCTTGAGCGGCCCGCAATCAACATTGTAAAAGTGACGTCATTCGTCGACATTACCTTTATACATCGCCAGTGAAGACATTCTGTCGCACAGTCTACGTCTCTTGGATGAGTGTGGCGGCCCAGGCCAGGTACAGCGCTCATTTCCTTAAAATGCCGATATTTGTTCGTTGGCTCTCCAAACTTTTTAAAGACAGCCCACTTTTTCCTATGCAACCACACTCGTATCTTCTTATTTTAGAATCTGTCTATTGCAGACCAGTTCTGCGGAATCCCGCAAGGCGGGAACAGATTCATGGCAGGGAAAATTTCTCATTCACACGACAGTAGCCGACGCTGCGAAAAGCAACCCATATTGGGCTCTCAGGAAATAAATAATCGTGCTTGAATAAAAAACAAATCGTCCTGGCCCAGGTATACCGATCCCGGGACCAACGCTATTCCGGGGCCGTTGCTCTACCATCTCAGCTAACCAGGGAGGCTAGCACATTTATTTTCCGAGAATCCCGCATGTTTGCAGCTTCGGCTACGGGTCGTGTGGATGTCAATAGTTTTCCGTTTCAGGACTTGTTTCTAATCACTGTGGTATTTCCGACTCTGCGTGGTTGACGACCCTCGAACATGTGGAGCGAAAAAATAATCGAAGATGCGCGGGACTTCGACTTTCCACATCTTGACCGGAGATACTTCGCGCAGACCATCTTTCGCTGCCGTACCTGGTAGCTCTGCCACGTGGCGAAGCCAAGGGCGGGGCTACCGAATTAGGCCATCGTGAGACCATTTCTATGTTCTTTTTTTTTTTCTGGTCAAGTGGCACGGAGTTGGCTATATATGACAGCCGCGTTCCCTGGTTGGCTTTGCTTTCCCTCCTCTGTCAGTCCGCTATGCCGGCTGCTGGTGCTGCGCCTTTATGTTACGTATAGTGCAATGCGATGTATGCCCCGCACGTACAAGTTCTCGCGTCTTACTTTCCGAGAACTCATCTTCGTCAGCTGCTGCCCAGTGTGCATCTATTATATTTGAATGGCGAGAGCAGTGTGGGAGGGACCCTCAGTCCAGGGTCCCTAAGATGATTCCGGCGATGTTTCGAGCCCGTTGTATCACAGCTCGGTGGACCTCGGGAGGTCCGTCGCTGAGGGCGTCGTCCCACAGCTATTTGTTGCGTAGGGGGTAAAGGAGAGTTGGCAAGGGAGGAAAGAGGTTTGCAGTGCACTCAATCGTGACGTGGAAGTTTGTACGAGGAATTCCTTCAGCGATGGTCCTGCCCCTTATCGTGTCGGTCTCTGAGGAACGCGTGAAACTTGTTTTTCGGGCCTGTTTGTATTTCGTATAGCCGCATGCGCCGGTTCTTCTTGGAAGCGATGCCGTGTATCCACATTGAATACTCGAGCAAAAGTCTAAAATGTCGCGGATGACGCGAGAATAAAATATGTTTGCTTTGAAGCCCAGGCATGGATACTGAAATCAAGTGGTGATACTTATGTGTGAGCCTGTGCTATCAGGCGTACTTAAGGCGTAAGCACTTCCCTATTTCTTTTCTCTTTTGCTGGCGTTTGAGTAGCTAGGTGATGTTACAGAACGGTGGGCCTGCAAACAAGAACGCAAGTAGTAAGGAAAAAAAAAACAACAGCACAAAACGCCGGATATCGACTGAAAGGTGGCACAGTGGCGGAAAACAAGGAATACACAAAACTTATCTGCGCATGCTCAAGGGAAGACAGCGCAAACCTATCAATCACGTACACGAGCGGGACCTCGCGAAGGACAACTCTTTAGGCGTGACAATTCTTCTTCGTGCAAGATACAATCGAGGGCTGACTTATATACGCACGCGCTACCACTATTAGCGATGCGCCGTGTGCCTCACCCATAAGGCGCACTTCTTCCCAGTTCTTACAGGCTGCCCGTCTACTTTAACATCGGCCACTCGAGTAACCAAAGTTGACAGTGATTGGAGTGGTAGAGCAAGCAATGGGGTCGCTGAAGCCAACGTTTCGACGAGAGGGCTTGTCAATTCGTCGGGGACAGCAGCTGTTCTAGCTGCCCTAACGATGCAATTGCTGTGACATATAGCTACTGGCGCGAACAAGGCTAACGGAAAAAAAAAAGTTGGGACAGGACAAAGTGCTAGACTTCAATTGACAAATTTTGTTCAACTAATCATGCAAACAAGCCACCGCAGGCTCAAAAGAAGGCGCAGACAAATGCAGTATGTTTGCGCATTCTTTTGAGCCTACGGTGGCTTCTATTCATCTTCTTTTATATTCTTTTATGTTCTTTTTTTTTCTTTGCTGAAAAGAATGCGCAGGCAGCAGTATGTCTGTCAGTGCTTTTTTTTTTTTGAGCATACGGTGGGCTTCTTATAGCGTACTTGAATAAAATTTGTGAGTTGAAGTCTGGCGCTCTGTCGTGTACCAACTTTTTTCTGTCAGCCTTATTCGCGTTGAGAACTATGTCACAGCAATTGCATCCAACAGCAACTAGCCCAAATCTCTTCGATAACATCCCTAAGGAGAAGCGGTCGCTGCCCTGGCGGAGACAACTTCCACTTTCGAAACGTTGGCTTGTGCGTAGTTTTTTTGTTATGCTACGATTAACAACCTCGAGCCTCCGCCTTTCTGTGAACCACTCTGTTGTTTTGGAATTCTAAGCTGACAGGCGCGACAGCGCGACAACGTGTATGAACACGAGCCGCGTCGCTCAATTCTTGAGAGTTGCTATCGACAGCTTTCACGTGACGTCACGGACGGAGCTTCTCGCCGCGGGCTAGCACCCAGACGTAGCGGCCCCGCGATGACGTCAGCGCACTATGTTATCACGCGTATACAGCTTTTTGCTTTCTTTAAGGGTGACCGTTTCTCGACCGGGTTATCACTGTTATCCATACTTGTCGCTCGGCGCGAGCTATAGTCACGCTTGACGTGCTGTCAGGTTTCGCGCTTATACACAGCTTCTCCATGTGCTAGTATACCCAAACATGGCGACCACGATGACGTCAGTCCAAGCTATATCTATTCCTTATCTGCATACACCGTATACCGTGGGTGCTGCACGCGAAACGCCTGTATAGTTGCGCTCGCGTGACCGCTAGCCGTCTCGAACGACATGTATACTACACAAACACGCGCGCGCATGATGCATTCCCGCGCTCTCAACACTATATACACGACGTGCCCTATGCATTCTGGTCAAGGTGGGCTCTCGCAGTGGGCCAGGGTTACGCCAGCGCGGGGCCGCGGTGCGCTTCCCGCGCATTGCAGCCGCACGCGGCTTGCGAGAACTGTTCGTACAGGAGAGCGACGATTACGCGTCGTGGGAACCGGCGGGCTTGCGTGCAGCACGGCCAACCCTGCTTCCCCGGCAAATTTCCCTTTGCCGGCGAGCGCCGCAGCTATACGTGATGGGCGACGCTTTCTTTGTCTAAGCCTCGCAGAGACGACGGCGTTCGGGGAAAGTCTCGCTAATTCGTGTTGCAGAATGGAAACGGATACGTATACTCCATACGGCGTGGTTAGAGGGGAAAGAACAAAACAAAACAACAACACTGAGGGATAGAAAACTGGGCAAGTGGGTAGTGGTTCGTGGCTAATAGCAAGAGCGCACTGAAAAAACACCGCATTCACTAGAGCCGTTTTTGTCCCACATTGAACGATCGAACTCATGGCTGAGTGGTAGCCTCTCCGCCTCACACTCCGGAGACCCTGGTTCGATTCCCACGCAGCCCATCTTGCAAGTTGTTTTTATTTATGAATTGCCTGCCGGGATTTTTCGCTCATGGCCAACGCCACCGACGCCGACGACACCGGCTTTTCTGCGACACGAGCTCCCTAACGTTGTCGCGTTATAAAACGGAGTCGAAGGAAGGCGTAGACACAACACGTGCGTTTGCGTTGCGTCTAAAGCCGCGTTCGGACTACGTACGCTTCATACGGATCGTTCTCACGGATTGTAAACGTAAACACCTAAGGCGCAACTAGTTTGTTCAAACTATTGTCGCACTGAGCGGAAAGTGCGCAGCATTCGCAACCAGCCGGGGCGTTAATATTGGAGAGTACCCGTTACGTTTACGACAGGTACACATACGACTGTTACGATGCCGCCAATGCGCGAAGGAATTTCGATTTGCATCTATCGGTCACGGGGCTCCTTCGCTCCTCGGATTCTTCGATTAGAAAACCGGCCAGCCGGCGACGCCATCGGACGCGGCTGCGTATGTAGTTAGTTGCCTGTGGTTCTGCTAGCACCTCTGTTAGCACTCGTTCGCCAATCGGCGCCGTGTTGAAAAGTGCGTGTCTCAGTTGTCCGTAAGCGCTGATTGGCCGGTCGTAAGAAAACGTATCTAACCGAAGTACTGAATGTGAACAATAGGTGGCTTTTAGCGACGTAACAGAAATTACAGCAGTTACGTTAAATGCGATAATTACGACATTTATGACAGATGCGACTGTAGTCTGTTCACGGCTTAGGCCTTCCTTTATCTCTTTTTTCCAGTGCGATGTGGTTATTAGCCGGGAGAAAAAAAAAGAAAGGAAACGCTGAGAATATCCCTCGTAGTAGTTTTGGCTGTTCCCGCTGCAGACTCGTCGATAGCCTACTTTCCTATAGTACTGCCTAGGTGGAACTAAAAAAAGTAAGACGAAATTTCAACGTGACTTGATGAAGCCGAGTCCCCTTCTAGAAACGTGTAGAAACTCTATAGAAGCATTGGCTCCAGCGACGTAACTACCGGTGCAAGTATGGCATCATGCGAGTTTCTTGAACGGTATACCGTGAAGCCATGGTAACGCGTGGATACAGAAGGGTTCGTTTGTTTTTAACGTGACTTCTGGTGGGGGTCCATTGTCGGGGGCGCGCAGAAGGGGTTGTTCGGAGAAGTTTGAGTGACAGCACTTTTTAGCTTTCACCGCGTTTGCCTCGTCGAATGGAAGGGCTTCGCTTTCGCCTGAATGTGAGGCGAGTAGCCTGACAAATTCGCTTACTTCTTCATTTAGTTGAGCTGTATCAGTAAATTGCTTTTCTACGATACAAAAAAAAGGAGAAATAACGCTACTAGCCTGGAAAGAGGCTCGGTAAGTCAGGAAACATGAAAGAAAAAAAATAACAAAACAGATGGCAGGTGGCTACACTACCTTGGAGTTCGCGCACCAGGTCAAGATGACGTCAAAACTTAACGACATCTGCTCAGGCAACAGGTAATTTTTTACCGGTTAAGATGGCCTACATTGTACTCTTAAAATAGCGATTATCAGACTGAACTTAGAGAGCTTGGAGAACTTTCATTGCATTATATAGCCCCTTCCTCCTCTCCCCCTACATCCCCTCCCCCATAAAAAAGAAGAGCGCTGAAATTCGTGACGTCACACTCGCGTGTCGGCGCTGTGGTTTCGGCACGAAATAAAAAAAAACGAAGATTTCCCGACAATTTTCTCCACTACAGCAATAAACCTGCCCCTCCCCGTGTAATTAATGAAGATGGAGTTCTGAAGTAACGCTTTATCGGTGCAAACCAATTTAGCGTTTCTATTTAGCGTCCCCCCTTGTAAAGAGCCTCGTAAAACACTTCCTTGTTTCTTAATTGCAAGTAGCGAGTCAATATTTACTCCACAGCCCTTCCTCCGTGTTCATTGAGTGTGTGTTATCAATCACGCCTCTAGCGGAGGTCTCTTTCCTCCTTATAATGATCTAATTAGGCGTCGTTTCCTGACTGTGCCCTTCCCCAGTCCGGACCACCCCGCGTCACCCCGTTCTAGCATCTCTCTGCGTGGGAGAATCAATTAGCGCGATTCTTGTCTGACGTTCCGCCAACCCTTTCCCTCTTTTCCAGACGCGCCTATGATTGACGAGTCGTTCTCCCTCTTTGCCACCTTCGACTCGGCATCTGGTCTAGGGGCACCCTCTACTTTCATTCCCTACCCCCTGTGCAGCGCGGTTGAGGTGTCTTCTGCTGAGAGACAGTTACTGCGCTGCACTTTACCCCAACCCTTCCTTCCCATCAACAAGAATCTCTCTCTCTCTCTCGGGGCAATTTATCTTCCTTTGCTGGGCGCGAAACACGCGATGATGCAAGTTGCGACACGGCGTTGGCCATATCAACTCGACGAGCAGAATGGCTCGCGGTCAATCAAGGCATGTCTCCTGTTTATCTCGGGGATGCCACCGAGTGCGACGCTTGCGCGTCGCACTCGGTGGGATAGTTGTTCTTGTTCTTGGCTTGATCTTGTTCTTGGCTTGATGGGGAATGCGATGGTTATAGGTGTACGTGAAATTAAACGACGTGAATTAGATGGAGGAAGAAAAAAAAATAGACGCGTCGAAAACGAACTGCTGTTAAAGTTGCGCGGGAAGTACAGGCACTAAAAAGCTAATCCACAGAACTTGCCTTGCAGGAGTTTAATCTATATATCTATAGTTGGCAGACACATGAGCTCTATCTGCACCAGCTGCCGTCAGGGGCCCGCCTCGAACAAAATTTTATAGAAAGCGGGAGGAGAAGAAAAAAGAAGAGAAACGGCAGGAAAATAAACTCACGTCTGGCTTGTCACATCCTATGCAAGAAGAAGGTGACTAAACAAAAAATGAAGCAAGCGAAAGAGGACTGTAGCTGCACGCACATGTGGGCATGCACATCAAATCTACAGATGTTCACCCAGGTTAGTGAACTTCGCGGACTGCAATAATTTGTTCGTTGCTTTGTGAACCGGCGACGCGTGGCCACTGTCCAATTGTGATTCCTAGTTGGTCTCGAATCTAGTCTCTTTAACGACAGTCCGAAGAAGATTGCACTGGGTCAAACGCGCGGCAGAGGCTAAAACACCGGGGGTAACTCCTCTCAGCCCCACGAGTAGCACGCGTGAGCAAAAGCGTACGGACCACAAAGTCACCGAAGAAAAAAAAATGAATTTCTTCGTAATAAGCGTGCATAAACTGAAATTGACGACTGTACTGGAAACTCGGAAATGCCAAGTTTGAATTGTACTCTTTCATTTCAAGTTATGTTCACGGGCAGAGGAGGACATCAGATTTATAGCCCAATCCCTGGTCCGTATACTTTTGCTCAGGGGTGTACGTACGTATGGGTGTGTCAGCCATTCCAGTGAGCGACGAGCAGGCTTTCGTAAAAGCCGCCCCAAGACAGAGGCGGGGAAGTAGCGTTGCAAGGCAGCGGGAAAGTTGCGACGTGGCGTCGACGAAGGATCAAGCGCGGCCTGGAGAAGATGGTGCGAAACCGCCGCAGGCTATTCCGGAAAGCTTTCTTCTTTCTCCTTTTATTCCCTTTACCCCTTTTTCCAGCACAGGGTAGCCAGCCGGTACTTACACTGGCTAACCTCCCCGTCTTTCCTCCTCTTTGTCTCTCTCTCTCTCTCTCTCTCTCTCTTGGGTCGTCATGTGAGCCAACACACGAATACGCTTCGAAGCGTCCCTTCTCGACAACGGTACGGGAACCGTTCGGGGTTTCTTTATGGGCGGGACCGCGGCCGCCTCGTCAGCGCGGTCGTTACCGACGGTGCGCGCATTGCCCGTCAGCCGTTCAAAAAATGATCGGCCCATTACAGAAAGCTACGGGGCAAGATTCTCTCGCGTCGTATGTGCCCGTTGCACTTGAGTCCGGCGACATAGGGATCATTGCAAGCTCTCAAGCTTCTGCCCTGTGTATTGCTGCGATCTGAGTATACGAGGAATATCAGTTTCACTCCAATCATCCATCCATTCATCCGTCCGTCCGTCCGTCGATACATACATACATACATACATACATACATACATACATACATACATACATACATACATACATACATACATACATACATACATACATACATACATACATACGTACGTACATACATACATACATACATACATACATACATACATACATACATACATACATACATACATACATACATACATACATACATACATACATACATACATACATACATACATACATACATACATACATACATACATACATACATACATACATACATACATACATACATACATACATCAGCTCTATATAACTAAACGCCCTTTATCGACTTAACACGTAATCGGGCGATTACCGGTGCGCAAGAGTTATTTCGCACTAGCATATCTCGTAGTTGGCGTCCCAAAAACGCTATTCCGTCCCTGCGCAAATTTGCAGGAAAAAAAAATCTTCCGCACGTGACGCACTTTCCTAACGGATGCACCGAAAGCGAACGTTGGGGATCGTCCCGATAAGGCGGCTGCAAGGATACATCCAAATTCCAAATGTGCGATTTAGTCGCAAAACAGATTCTACGGGACGCGTCGCTATTATAGTATAGATTACGCGATACATATACATCCGAGTACACGCATAGCTCGCAGGGCCTTCCGCGCGCAGTCCCAACGGCAGTCGTGTGGCCGCACAATCAGATTGAGCGGCAACTCCGGCGTGCGCGTGTATAATCTGATTGAGCCAATCGAGAGTGTGCGAGTGCCTGCCCGCAGGGAGATGTACTCGCACAACGAAACACGAGGGAGCAGCAGTCGCGCGCATCTCCTCTTCAGCAGGAGCACAGGTCTCGGCCCGAAACACTTCCTGTAAGACAGAGAGAAGGGAAGGAAAGTTATATGGTGACGTAAACTGGAATTTCGCGAGTGTTCGGGATACTTGACATGTTTTTCAGCGTATTTCGTGTTTTCCCTTTTGTTTGTCCTACGAATAGCAGTAGCGACGCCGCCATCAAAGGCGCCAACTTCTACTTTAAGTTTGTATACACATAAAGATCCACGTTCAGTTTGCTGCCCTACATCGGGGAAGGGACAAAGGGAAGAAGAAGAGGAGAAGGAGGGAGGGAAAACATTAACAAAGCAAACGCCCGGAGCGCTGCCCCGTATCCTTCATGTTTGACAACTAAACGAAGTGTGTCTTTCGCTTTCTCCGTGGTAGGAATCACTTCCCGAATCGGACATTTTGATGACGCCGGAAATGGACTGTGAATTTGTATATACGCATCTCTTCCTTACACCATCATCATTCATCAGCCCTTTCCCTCCCCGTCTCTTTTCCCCAGAGTAGAGTAGCAGGCCAGAGCAAGTTATAGCTCAGGCCGACCTCTCTGCCTTTCTGTAAATACATTTCTCTCTCTCTCTCTGTCTCTCTCTCTCTCTCTCGAAATGGACCGAGTGTTGCCACGGTTAGCCCGATGTATGCGCTTTGCCGAAGTTGTCGGCTCAGTTCGCGTCAGTGAATGAAATAAGTGCCGCTTATTTGGGCAAAGAGCCGAGTTGCTCGTAGCGGGGCAAGTCCGTCTGCTGTATCTGTAGCCAGCAACAACTATGCGCTGAAGGGCGCATGAAGAAGTCGAGGAGGGCGTAGGTGTGTGGCAGCTGTGGACGAGGGCGAAGACGTGTTGCAGACGATCAAGGAACCGGTGGACTCACATGCGGCATCTTATACATTCAGGCTCACGCTGCATAAAAAAATAAGAGAAGTGACGTCCATCTATACCCTGGCAATGGAGACTAAGCAAGTCGAGCCAAGGGCCGAACATGCGAGCTCCTCAGACAAGATTATATAGGGCTCGCTGTCACGTCGCTCTGAAGCAGGTTTTCGAGATTAAACTCTGTTCTCGACAATAATCAGCTCAACTATAACTGATCTCAGCCACTGGCTGTACTAACCCAGAATTTCACTCTTACTAAGAAGCAGGTAATGATCTACTAACGTTATTAGCGGGGCTACTGAGTCACCACTAACTTAATTTCCTCCGTGGCGTAACGTTTCGCTGCTGCACACGACGAGGTCACCGGTTCGATTCTCGACCCTGCGGTGGTCCTAATAGGCGTACGTAACACACATACCACGGGAGCAAAAAAAAAAAAAATAACGGAACCGCAACGCAAGTGTATATCTCTTTGCGTGTGTTTCAAGAAACCACGCAAACGTTACAAAGCTTCGTGTATACCTCTGTATGCACTCTCTTTCATGTACCCCTGTTGTTTAGCGCTACACATTCAAGGACAGGGCCGAGCGCCTGCGCAAACTTGAAGGTTCGACTCGCTCCTCGGCAACCGTATTTTCAATTCAGAGAGAGAGAGAGAGAGAAAATAGAAGGCTCTGTGTTACCGATACATATGTGGTCGTTGCGCAAATTACAGTGTACACTGTCGTCATCATGATCAGCCAGCATTCTTGATCTTGCAAGTGAACTTTGGAATCGTCGTTAATGCCAAAGCGCAAGACACAAAACTGCTTTCTCCCTGTCGGAAAGTTCCGCAGGGGGAGTCGGTAATCCGGACGCGAAGATCACGCAGGCCTTGTATATATACGTGGGAGCACGCAGATACATGGAGTTTCCAACTTTCTTTAAAATCTGAGCGGTAGATCATATCGCGTCGCCTTCAGAAGGATGTCGCAGGCAAATTGCGGCGATTAGCGAAAGATGTACGGCACGCGAGCGCGGTTTTCCCGGCGGAAGCTCCGCGGTTGTGTGTATCTCGGTCGGAAATCTCAGTCGCCGCCCACCCTCTATGTATCCGTGCAGAGCGCGTCCTGTTCACTCGTTTTACTCTGGTCTATATGTAGCAAGGTCGACGACGATGCCTCGACGAAAAGCGGCAGTGCAGACGCGTGCCATTGATCGCGGTGCAAAAACTTCCTTGACGGTTGGCACATGCGGACCTTGAAGCACCGACTTTGAGGAAGCGTCGCAATGCAAACTTACTTGAGATTTGAATCGCGATGTTGCGCTAAAATGTCGTCTCTTGCTTTTGCGTCACTGCGTATGCGGACGAATTAACATTTTCAGTGGGCGTGCGTGCTTGCGTGTGTGCTTGTGTGCGTGCGCGCATACAGGAGAGCGAAGATGTTGTAGGGAAGCTGTGGTATACGCAATGCATCCGTGCCTCAGAGCTCGATTTGTGCGGGCAAAGCTTTCCACGCTTCAATACGTTATCTGATAGCGGCCGCGCTGTGTTTGATCGGCACGCGCTCTGTACAATCTGTGGCATGAACTGCCACATGACCACGTGACTGGCACGTGACCGGGGCTTGCCCGCCGCGTCGAGTTGAAACGGTTAACGAGGTCCCACAAATCACTCTTTCAGCCGTCGCGACTCATCTTCTGGCTAATGGACAAGCATTCACGCTTTCCATTTCACGTAGATAATATTTTCGTCTATGCGTCGCAGTCTCACCCATATAACTGTATACTGACGTTGAAAAGCGTAAGCAACTACAAGATAATAACAATAATATAGGAAAGGCTTATACGGCTTGTCAATAGCGTTACGATACGTGTACGTGCAAGGGGGAAAGTGCAGCTCGTGCAGCGTTTCTGTGACTGGCGCTTGCCCGTGCCTAGATCCACAGTGCCGCAACGTATAAACTTGTCATGAAAGTTATCATGTTTATATTCTTTTAAGCCTGAGATTTCAATGTCTCAGTTAGCGCTTCTTAGAACAGCGCTAACTGAACTAAGCGAGAATATCTGCTATTTCGAAAGAATAAGAACAGCAAGAGGAGCAAGCACAAGAGACAATAGACGAAAAAAAAAAAGGGGGAATCGTTATCTGATTCATTGAGGCCTACGCGGATCGCCTATAGAAGACGCCCGCGTTCGGTACCACATCTTCTTACTCTGAATCCATTTCCCCTCGCTCTCCTTCTATCAACTTTGAACCCCTGTTTCCAACTGGCGCACGCGAGCCCGATTTCGTCCGAAAAAACTTACCGCCTCGCTTCCGAAGCGGCCCACGTTCAGGGGTCTCGCTCGTTGTACATCTCATCTAACGACCGAGAGGCGGGAACAGCGGCTGGCGCTGCCCTGTTCTCTTCGCCCGGTTTTTCGTATACTTCGCGAAACGGTGAGTTGAACGACTGTGCACGGCAGAACTACATATACCACTACTGAGGTCAACTATAAACTCTGGTTACCATTCCCTCCTATTCGATTCTCTTTCTCTCTCTCTCTCTCTCCATTTCACTCTATCCGTCTCGTCTTGTCCATAGAACTGAGGTGAAACAGTGCGAAAAAGACGAGGACACAAGGAAACAAATACCACAGACAAGCGCTGTTTGCCAAGTCAGCGCTTGTCTGTGGTATTTGTTTCCTTCTGTCCTCGTCTTTCTCGCGCTGTTTCACCTCAGTTCTCAGTATGAACCAACTAGCCCTCATCAAGATCTTACTAATGCGTCTTGTCCAGTTCGATCGCGGCTGGGACGCGCACAGCTTGGCGGAGGGAATAGAAGAGGTACGGGAGGCGGGCAAGGAGGGGTGTGCCGCTTAAGCGCTCGACATTTCCTGGGCGGGGCGCCGCTCGTTTGTTCCGCTTGCGCAGAGGTCTTCGGAGTAACGAACAGAAACGAGAAAGGAAGCGAAATAAGAAGAAAAAAAAATAAAGCAAATGAAAGCAACCGAACGCTGCTGTCGTGACGACGACGCTTAGCGGATTTTTTTTCCCTCGCGCACGCACCACGCACACATACACACATGCGCGCGCACAGACAGACAGACAGACAGACAGACAGACAGACAGACAGACAGACAGACAGACAGACAGACAGACAGACAGACAGACAGACAGACAGACAGACAGACAGACAGACAGACGAGCTCGCGCGCGCACGCACGCACACAGCCACATGCGCGACTATATAAACTCGTTGTCTCGTCGGGACCTACAGTACTTACCTGTTACATACGGCAGTGTTTTGCCGAGTTCCATTTGTGCGCTCGTCGCGTCAGCGGGTAGAAATGTGGGCCGATCCCGGAGGTAGTGCAATACCGGGTCGACCCGCGGCGCAGGCTTCAAGCGCTCTGCCAATAATAATAATAATAATAATAATAATAATAATAATAATAATAATAATAATAATAATAATAATAATAATAATAATAATAATAATAATAATAAATAAGTAAAACAAGATGCATTGTTTCATGTCGATGGGTATAATGTAATCGTCTGTGAAAAGCTCAAGGACTTAAGAGCAGGAAGCAAATAAGCAGAGGACAAAACGCAAGTACAACCATGTACTCTTGACTCGCAAGAGGACAATGCCACCGACTGCAGTTGGTGGCATTGTCAGAGACAGACACAGACATCCCCACATGTGGGGATGTCTGTGCCGTACACACGAAAGAAGGAATTGTGGTATCCACTGCGTATGTATCTCCAGGCGCACCCAAGAGTGATATACGGAAGTTCACGACCACGCACTTTCGATGCGTTCGTCGTGATGACGCTACCCCTGTGGTCATCGTTGGAGACTTCCCATTTCAAAACCAGACAAGAAATGGTTCACTCAGTTTGCGCCAGTGTGCGCTAGAAGGAGAGTTTGCTTTGAAATGCCACACCAATTCAAGCCACTCAACTACTCAACAACGGTCGTGTATAGATTTAACTTTGGCCAAGATCCTGTCTAGGTTGTAACCGAACAAAATCAGCGTGTATCACAGTAATCGCAAAACTGTGGCCACTACCAGTACCAACCGATGAAAAAAAATTCATCAGCCCTTCCACTCTGTGAAGAAGGACGAGCAGCGAATATGTTGTGCGTTCCACCTCAGTCGAGGCATCTGTATATACTACCCTCAGCACGCGTCTGGCCCACGCCAGCGCTCCGTGCAAACTGACGATAAGGTTGCCTAGGCAACTATGGCGTAACCACAACACACAGCGCCCACTGGTGGTGACAGTATGTATAGGACGCGGCTGGTCGTTAAACAGAGCCTCGAAGCGAGCGACGATATATATGTGTTGACCGGGACCCGGTCAAAGGCGTGCACGAAACAAAACACGTTTGTATGTAATTTAGCGATTGAGCATACTTCCTAGTTAGTTAGCTGAATGAAACTTGAAAGGACTAGAGATTTATTCTAGCGGACAAACATGGGGCTGTCCGTTTCCCTCCCGTATATAGGAGGCCGTGTATTGACAGCAGACGGGAATTCCACAGTATTTGCAACTTCACTGTGAACTACTTAATTATGACAAGTGTATTAAAGTCGGCGTGATCTTAGAGTCATCTTAGCGGCTAATTGTTATACAATTTATTTCGGGATAATTTTGATGAAACAATAGTTACAGCCATTCTCTTTAACCATACTCCCTCCGTAGACGGCCATGTATTCAGTAACGTTGACAACTTCACTGTGAACTAACTCATTACGAAAAGTAAATGAAACGCGTCGTCTTGGCGGTCAATTCCAGTCTGATTTTCTTTCCAGGATACGTACATTAGATTTAGAGCTACAGAGCATTCGCGTGGAACTAGATACGAAATTTTTTTTCGGGTCGACGCGACGGCGTAGGCGGACGGACATTGCCGCTCTGCGCGACTAGACACTCGAGGCACTATGCGTGTAATCGCGGGCTTCTTTCACGCTCGGAAAAACACCGTTTTGTGGCGCATATTGAGCAACAGAAAGCTGCATGGGGAGTTTTGAAGCGAAAAGCTTCACTACGCTAGTCAACACCTCGCTTCGCGCGAGCCGGCGTATGTCTGAATTGGCTCCGTAAGCGTGTTCGGAGTCTGAATTGGCTCCGTAAGCGTGTCCGGAGTCGGAATTGGCTCCGTAAGCGTGTTCGGAGTCTGAATTAGCTCCGTAAGCGTGTCCGGAGTCGGAATTGGCTCCGTAAGCGTGTTCGGAGTCTGAATTGGCTCCGTAAGCGTGTCCGGAGTCTGAATTGGCTCCGTAAGCGTGTTCGGAGTCTGAATTGGCTCCGTAAGCGTGTTCGAAGTCGGCGCAGGTGGCCACTGCCGCGCGCTATGCGTCATCGTTTGACGTTCGCCGCAAGCGCGTGTTTATCGTGGAGGCCGACTTTATAACCGCTTGCCAGATAATAGGCGTGCGCATTCAACATGGTAGGAGAAGAGAGTGATGCTACCGATACAGAGAGCTGTGTTTATGGCTGTACAGAAATCGTAAGACAATATGTCCAACAATGATGAATCAAGAAGTTTAATCCTGCATAACTTATGGCATATCATTGATAAGAAATTTCCATAACTACACAAGACACACGTATAGCATAACCATAAGCTAACCAAAGCATCTCCATAAGTGAAACCGTAAGCATATCCATAGGCTAAATCATAAAGCATAACCATAAGCTAAACCGTAAGCATAAACATAGGCTAAATCCTAAAGCATAACCATAAGCTAAACCATAAGCATCGCCGAACCTTTTCGCTTCGAGATATCCAGGCTTAACCTTAGCTAAGCCCCAGCCAACTTGATTTTTTCATGTCTCTCTACAATTTTATCGTTGACGCTTTTCGTCTAATAATTATATTGGAGAAGCTGATTAATTAATAAAGACTAATCATCTAATTAGGTGGAACGAAGAAAGATAGTTTGAGTACCTCCAAGCGACGGAAAACAACATTCCCTTGGCCCTGTCCAGCTACGTGGCATTCGAATATTTTTAAACTCTGGCTAAGGTTAGCTGGGACACCCTGTATGTATAGTCGAAGGCCGTTACAGCGGAGATGACGGGCGCAGTAGCGTGGCGTGTTGCCTTTGCCAGAGCGTCAGCCTCCTCGTTGCCCGGGACGCCGACGCGAGAGCGGAACCGCTGCAGCGACAGCGTCGGGCATTACCATAGAGAAACGCTGGCCTCCGCGATCAGGTCCGGCGGCGCGAACGGAGCCCGATCGCGGAGGCCACGGAGAAAGGAATGTAACAGGAGCGGACACGCGGCGAAAAGTGGCAACAAGAAATACGTCATGCTATAGTATTAACGCCGACCGTTTGGTGCCGCGAGCATCGAAAAAAGAAGAATGCGACATGAGATTAAGAAACATTGATTTATTTTGTTTTTTTTATTCTTTGCCGGGAAACGTAAAAAATATCTGCGTATAAATTAAATTAAACTTTGCGGCTTACTTCCGTTGCCTAGCGACAGGCGAATCGGCGAATGCCGAGCCAGATTCGTGCGTCATTCGTCACACACACAGCCGAAGCGAGAGAGACCGGCCGCGCATTTGAGCGTTGGCCTGTTGTCTGCCTGGTTTTTTTTTTTCTATTTTTGGATTTAGCCCGGTTTGGTGGGCTCCAGGCGAATTCTTGCGTTCCTTCTGAACTTCGACCTGGCACCGCTGCACTACTGGACTATGGCAAGGTGAGAAATTTTGTTCGACACTCTGCGACGCATTTCAAGCAATTACGCTTATGGCATGGTACCTATAGGCTAGACTTGTGACGCAGTTAACGAAAAGCAGCGCGGCCGTCGTGGCGCGGTTAATTTGAATTAGTGAATCGTACTGGTAGATGTTTGCGACGTTTACTATGAGCCCCAATACTGCTTTAACTTATTTCGGTAGTTTTTGGGCACGCTAGTCGCACAGGGTGCTGTGACGCAGTTTCGCGTAAACTGAATCTTACTGCGACAAGTTTTGGCGCTTTCTCTGGCCCCCAACATTATTGTAACTAATTTCGTTCGTTACTGACTAGACAAGTTCCTGGCGCTTTCTCTGACGGCCAACATTGTTGAATATTATTTTCGGTACTCTTTTTTTTTTTGTTACTTATGAGACACGCTCGCCGTGCCTGTCGTGACGCAGCGGAAAGTAGCTATAGGCCGTGGTGACAAAGTTAGTTTGGCGCGTACTGAATCTTACTGCGAGAAGTCTGTGACAATTATGGCCCCGCAGCAATTTAAGCCTTCTTTCGGACTCACGCTTGTCGAAAACGCGACGAGCAACTGTCAAGAGTGATAACACGGGAGTGTGTTGCTTGCGCCAGCAGAACGCGCAAAAGATAACACCGAGGAGCTCAAACGCCAGGAACTAGTAACTCGAAAATTCCGTCTTCTGAACAGCA
Source organism: Dermacentor albipictus (assembly GCF_038994185.2). NCBI lineage: Eukaryota > Metazoa > Arthropoda > Arachnida > Ixodida > Ixodidae > Dermacentor > Dermacentor albipictus. Next base: position 167,047,288 of record NC_091822.1, read on the forward strand.
CCCATGTATTCGTCTTGAGGGCGAGTGGAAGGAATTCTGCGAGCGTCCAGCATGGTCTGGCTGAGAGCCTGTGCTGTGGCCGCCTCTGTGTATTCGTAGCGTACTATATCGCGTCGGTTCTAGCCAAGTTATGGAAATGCGCAGTAGCCCGTCTATTCGTGCCATTAAAGTGCAGGAAATAAGGCCCCGGAAGAGGGGAATGCTTGGAAATAGAACGTTTCCGTTGTATGTACGGTATTGTTTGGGATGGAGTCGGGTATATTCTACGCCGTGTGTGTAAATACAAACTGCTTTTGTTTTTAACGCCGCCCACTCACCACTGTCACACGCTTCGCCTCTACACGCATTATTCTTGCATGTTAATGCCAAAATAATACTTGCTTCTAATTTAATTTTTTTCAGCTGACGTCGTCTGGTGGAGCTTCCTATACGGAAACTACTGCTGCTTGCCTGGTGCCACAACGCTGGATGAATGCACAAAAAGCCCGCAAGGAGCATTTATAAAGAATAAAATAAACATTTCCTCTTGCGTCTTTATGAAATTGCACGTGGCACATATTCAATGGCGGTTTGTGGAGATCGTTCGCAATCAATTTTACTTAATTATAAAACGATTTCGCGCGAAGAGCGCGCGCGGTTGAGCTGTAGAAGCAGAAAAAAATTGGGGGCTTATCAAGGTTAAGCCCAGTGGATGCGAAGCATCCGCTGGGCTTAACCTTAGCGTATCCTTGGCTTTGGAGGCATCTTGACCGCATACACGCCCGGCGCAAAGACGCTGGCGCGGTTGCGGGCACAGAGACTGACGCGACTACGGCTAGCCACCGTAACGCGACGGCGGGCGCGCGCCGCTTCATCCCTGGCGTGACGTCACATATCACGTGATGCAGCGATGGTGGCGCCGCCGCCGCGTCGCGCACGACGGCGAGAACCGAAGCGGGGAGGCCTCCGCCGGGCGACGTCCGACGGCGCGATATGAGGCCCCATCTGCAGCCGGTGTGACGTCATCACGTGACGTCACATCATGTGATCTCACTTCAGGGTCAATGGTGGCCACCGCCGGGAGGCGACCGACGGCGCGATATGAGGCCCCATCTGCAGCCTGTGTGACGTCATCACGTGACCCCGCCGTCATGGTGGCCACCGCCGGGCGTAGCGCGAAGGCCCGAAACCTACGTTAATATGCTTCGCATAAAAAAAAAAGAGCAGCGGAGCCGCGGCGTGACGCGTACCAGCTAGTATTCAAAACGCGCGCACAGAAAACCGGAAGTCTGGTTGAGGTATTAACGCCGACGGCTTGGTGCGCTGCAGTCAATTGGGCCGCTGGGCTCCATGGGAGTGTCCGCTCTTGTTGTATTCCTTACTCTATGGCATTATCATCTTGCTGTTATTAGAGCGTCACAAAGATTGCAAGAGTGAAGACCCTCTTGTAATACGCGCGAAAAACGAATAGAAAAAGTAAGAAAAGGAGCTCTTGCCAGACTTTTTAATAAGCTCTCAGAAGCAACGTAAGTTACAATACACTATAAACTTACAGGACCCTTCAGCTGGCACTAGCTTTGCTACAGATTCGGAGTGTTTTACAAGTTAGTTATATGATAAAGTACAACAAAAAAAAGCCCTTATACATAAGCTCGACATACGACGCACGTCCTTTATATCTGAAAACATCAAGAATATGTGCCTACAGTATACTATGCGGTAAAATACTTCTTTTTTATTGGCTAGCTAGACTCTCGAAACTGGCTGACCGGAAGTTCTCTGGGGTCATGAACGCACTGCTGCCACATCGCGGATGAAAATGGTAACCGAAACAAAACGCTGTTCGCAATAGTATGCTTCTATGTTACACATACTGTCTCCAACAAGAACGAAGTCATGATTTAGTAAGAAGAAAAATGCTTATTATTAAACTTGTGAGGAATGCTACTTAAGCTTAACAATTGTCATAAGCGCTGAAGAAAACTTTGATCTTAATAAAGAACGTTACTTAAAGCAGGTGAGAGGGTTCTTTGTTATGGCTTCCAACCAGTATTGCCCTATCACTACTTGGCCTCAAAACAGCTGTGGACAGAACGGCTTAATGATCACTGCCAGCGCGTGAACACGCTTGCTATTTCCTTCGCACGAAAATTCGCTACATGTTACCAGGCCTACACTTAAATCGCGGCCCACAAGTGTTAAACGCACCTACATTTTACTGTACGACCGTGGCATTTTATCGCCACATACAACAGGTGTGTCCTGATGTAGACGTTCTCCAAAACCGTGTAGTAGATACTATGTCAGCCTTACTGCTTCCTAGCTTCCCCCAGTTCCCCCAGCGCGCCTCGCACGTTCCAATAATGTGTCGTGGGATGCGATAACGGAGTCATTTTTGCCTGGCCACCTACGCGACTTCATGTGGCGTCTAGGGTGGCAAGTGCTTCCAACTCGGGACAGGCTTGAGCGGTGGGGCGTTGTTCCATCTTCGCATTGTCCCAATTGCCCCCTTCAAGAATCCAATAAACATGTACTGCTGCAATGCGTCGTTGCCAGGATATTTTGGAGGGCCGTGCATACTGGATTTCGTGGCCTTAGAGTTAACCGCTTTATTACATCTGGTCGCTGCTCACGTGGCCGCTTCGCGCGACTTTTAATTGCTGCGGGGGCCTTCTGTCTATGGCGTAACTGGTGCGAGGCAGTTGCCATGGGACGTCGTCACCGCGCTCTATTTCCACTTATGGGGAGGCTCTACTCTGAGCTACTGTCGTTTCTCAAGGCTCAAGGTTGAGCACAAAGAGTACTGCGGATATATCCGCAGTACTCTTTGTGCTCAACCTTGAGCCATTTCTGCGCTTAGTAGTGAGAGACCCTTACGTATGCGGTCTCCCACTACCTGGTAGCGCTGTTGTGAAGGTGACAGCCTTCGCCGATGACATCACATTATATCTCAGGAATGAAGATAGCTTAACCCGTAGCCTTCGAATATTTACTGAGCACGGAAATATTTCAGGTGCTGCGCTAAAGTTTTCAAAATGTCGTTATTTGTTCATTGGTTCACCACAGAAACGCCCAAGTCCCCTTTTCCGTCTTCAAAAGAGCAATTCTCTTCGTATTTTAGGCCTTGATTACACCTATGATTGCATATCAGACTCTGTGTGGCTCTCTGTCACATCATCATTTCAGCGGTGGCGTCGTGACCTAAATTATATACGATCGCGACATGGTGCTTTCAATATCAAAACTAATATCGTCATTATGTGGCGAGCAATGTGGCCGCTGCAGCAGCGGCTGGTCGCGCTGTTCGCTCGCTGGTTCTTGGCGTTTTGTTACCGCTGTCGGAGCGGTATCCGTGTGTGCGGTGCTCTAACTTGACTACAGATATATATTTTTGATCGGAGTACGCACTCTCTATGTTTCAAAAGCCTGTTCGCAGCGCAGACAACGTTTGTTCCGGAGGGACGTGACAGATCGCGATCGCAACGTTATACTAATGGGTACACATACCGCCGCTGTTAGTCTCTGTAGACCTATATCAACTCAAGCGTCGACGAGGTATCTGATGGCGCTTCACGTTCGACTTCACTGTGAATGTGTTTCTTTTTTCGTAGTTTTTTCAGAGCGCAGGTCATAGGCGCCCGCTCCTGCGTTGAGCGTCGGCGTCGGCGTCCCTCGTAACCGAGCGAACGCAGAGAGCGGCGGGCGATGAAAGACAGCGATAGCGAAGAGAGCGCGAGGAGGAAAGCGGAGGAGGCGGGTGCAGTGGAACCTAAAACCCCTTCATCATCATCATCATGAGCCTGGTTACGCCCACTGCAGGGCAAAGGCCTCTCCCATACTTCACCAACTACCCCGGTCATGTACTAATTGTGGCCATGCCGTCCCTGCAAACTTCTTAATCTCATCCCCCCCCCCTAACTCTCTGCCGCCCCCTGCTACGCTTCCCTTCCCTTGGGATCCAGTCCGTAACCCTTAATGACCATCGGTTATCTTCCCTCCTCATTACATGTCCTGCCCATGCCCATTTCTTTTTCTTGATTTCGACTAAGATGTCATTAACTCGCGTTTGTTCCCTCACCCAATCTGCTCTTTTCTTATCCCTCAACGTTACACCTATCATTCTTCTTTCCATTCTTCTAAAGCCCCTTAAACTTCGTAAAGTAGCGACATTCTCCTCCTCCGCCTCCACTCCACCTCGTTTCTCCTCTCTTTCACGCTCCCTCCTCGACCGTGGCGCCGCCTACACTGCTCGAGCGTAGCAACGGCGCCAACATGCGCTTCTCGCCACTCCGTAGACGCTTCTTGAGCAAAAATGGCGCTGATGCACGGCGCGAGAGCCCACGTGATGCTATTAGGCCAATAGCGACGCGGCGTCGGCCTACGCCAGAGCGCGCGAGGAGGAGGCGGCATTCTTCAAAGCATAGCAGTACTTTACGAAGTTTAAGGGACTTTAGTGGAACCATGGGGCGGAAAGTGTATGAGAAGAGTACGGCGAAAGCGCGAGGACGAAAGGGGAGCGCCGCACGAGACATGCATCACGGCGGCGACCCACTGCGCATGCGCGCTACTTCGCCTGCGCCGGAACAGAATGCGCTCCGCGATTAGGCAGAAATAATCGGATAGTGACCGCACCAAGGAAATTTACTGAGCCTGAAATGTGACAAGCTGCTGCTTCAAAATATTTGCGAAATAAAGAACAAAGAGCAAAACACAATAATCCTAATTCATGTCATGAGAGGAAGGCGTGGATAGCTTGGAATATATGAGCCATCGCTTTTAAAACAAGCACCATATACGCTGCTCGGGCCGTTTGGACATAGCTTATTCAGCTTCCAAAGCGCTTTGGCATGTTCTCTGAAGCTGTGGCCAAAGCTTCGTGTAGTCGACCCTCGTCACCGTCTACGATATCTCCCGAAACAGAGGATTGCTAAGCCGCACCGACGTCATACACACTCATTGTAAACGCGGAGGCAACGGAGGCAGTGGAGGCAAGCAATGGACGCGTCACCACGTGATCAAACATGGCCGCGCCCACGGGATCGCCTCAAGAAGGGTCAATATAAGTGGCAGAACTTGCGGCCTCCCCGAATGAGTTTAGCCCCACTTTCGGGGAACTGCCTTGCAGGGTTCCGAAATGTTTCTATTGCACAAAAAGAGGTCAACCGTTTCACAAGACGTGCTTCCTTATAGTATAAAAATTCCTACAATAGCACCAGGTTCAAGATGTGATACGCCAAAATTAGAAACAGAACGTATTGGTGTTAGCTACGTCCGCGTATGCCTGTGTCTAGAAATGTCCTACTGAAGGTTTTGTGTGACAGCGATCATTGCGTTTCTCCGCATTTTCGTTGTGGGTTCACCTCCAAAACAGGTCCCAACTATCTCGCGATTCCTGATTAGTGCGTGATTGGAACACCGACGGGCTTCAGCTTCACGAGTCGAATATGCGCGTTAAGGCAGCAAATGAAAGTTAATTGGTGGTAGCCAGTTTCTATATTATTGGCACTGGTGACTATCGCAAAAAAAAAGATCGTATGAACCTCTGCTCGCTTAAGTCGTATTTTTGGATCGAATCCCGTGTTACTTAATGGCTATATACGCAATGTATTAACAGTGCGCATGCGTTGGAATTTCTTTTTCCCGAGCCATTCTCATCACTCTTAGTGCTTAAAGTACACCTGGAAGTGAAATAGCGTAGCAGGAAACGCATGGCTTCGAAACCCTCCACCTAATCCTGCAAATAAATGTGTGAAGAATTAATTTTGGGGCTATATAGTTGGTCTTGCATTGCTAACGAGGAGAAAAGCGCTTCTTCCCTTCCTGTGTGCGTTCCCTTTTTGTTGCGCTCATTCTACGCGTCAGAAATCTTACCAGATACTTTTCGACAGTAGGCGCGCTCAAACAGCTGCTGCAGTTTTTTTTTACCTCACTCACTTCCTTTTCTTTCATCCCTCGTCTTCCCGTCTGGAATGCCTTTAGTGGCATGCAGGCCTGTGGCTAGCCTAATTTCTCTAGATACCATTAAACTACATAGATATGTACACAACGTTGCCCCGTTTCTCCTACAGCCGCTCGCATGCAGTGCAGCCATCGGTCAGCTCCAAGGTCGCTTGGCGTACGAGCAGACCCGCCTTTTGCCCTCGTCCCTATATGGCTGCACGCTTTACTGTACTGCACCGCTGCGCCGGCCGCCATGGTCTTCGACTGAGACGCCGCGGCGAATCGCGACCTCCCGAATCCGCACCGCACCGCACGAGGCGCACCATTAGGGGGGCGGCACATCTATTTGTGACGTTTAATCTAGGCACGCCTCTCGGCCGTCGGACACGCAGACTGCGCTTCTATAACTTCGCTGCGCGCGTCCTCCGCTCGCGTCAGTGGCGAGCGAACAAATCGACCTGGAAGTGGCTCGTAATGACAGCTATCGAACGTCGTCCACCTTGGAACCGTACCACGCCGAGGTTGCCACCGTAGGCATGCAACCGTGACCGTTTGATCAGACGTCTGCTTGCCGACGGGAGCCGCGTTCGCATCTACCACGTGCGTGTCTGTTCTCGTAGACGGCTAGCATATATGCATGTATATATGCGCGCTATAGCTCGTATGGAGTGCTCTGTCGTCACTCCGCCTTCGTGACGCGTCATATCGGAGAAGTTCTCCTGAACCTGTGGTTTTTTGTGAAGAGCTGCCTGACTCGGCAAACGATGTTCTTTCTTTCTGTCAGGACTGTTGTCATCAGGACTGCTGTCATCCTGAAATTGTGAATAGCTGCCTGATTCAGTAAACGATTATCTTTATTTCTGTCGTCAGGACTGCTGTCATCCTGAAATTGTGGAGAGCTGCCTGACTCAGCGAACGATGGTCTTTATTCCTGTCATCGAAAATGCTGTCGCCCTGGAATTCTGAAGAGCTGCCTGACTCAGCAAACGATGATCTTTCTTTCTGTCATCAGGACTGCTGTCATCCTGAAATTGTGAAGAGCTGCCTGACTCAGCGAACACAATGGTCTTTCTTTCTGTCATCCGGACTGCTGCTATCCTGAAATTTTGAAGAGCTGCCTGAGTCAGCAAACGATTATCTTTCTTTCTGTCATCAGGATTGTGTCATCCTAGAATCGCGAATAGCTGCCTGACTCAGCAAACGATGGTCTTTATTTCTGTCGTCAGGACTGCTGTCATCCTGAAATTGTGAAGAGCTGCGTGACTCAGCAACGGATGGTCTTTCTTTCTGTCATCGAAAATGCTGTCGTCTTGAAATTCTGAAGAGCTGCCTGACTCAGAAAACGATTATCTTTCTTTCTGTCATCAGAACTGCTGACATCCTGAAATTGTGAAGAGCTGCCTGACTCAGCGAACGATGGTCTTTCTTTCTGTCATCGAAAATGCTGTCGTCCTGAAATTCTGAACAGCTGCTTGAGTCAGAGAACGGCGATCTTTATTTCCGTGAACATAACTGCTGTTATCCTGAAAAAATAATCGTCCAAGTTGATACGCCTTGCGAACTCGGCAGCTCGCGATATGTGCTGTAATGTAAATAATTAGAAAATTAATTAGCTTATGTATGTTGATTATTCAATTATGCATTTCGATTTCTCATGCAAGTAATGTCTGCATCTTTGAGCAATCCAGCTCAACGACTAGAATTATGCCATCTGCCACCGACGATTTTCAAAAAATTATGTGCGGTCTAAAACACGCGGTATACTGTCCAAATGTCAGCGGACTATACCGAACGCAAGCAGCATTAACCAAACAGTGCGCGACAGAATTAGTGTAATTAGTCTTTCTCACATTGTATGTCTCATTCAGTGACCATATCTAAAGCTTATTAATTCCTATACACATTCAGCAGCTGGTCTTACACGGCATCCTTAAATACATGTGCATGCAGTATTCTGACGCGTGTTGCTATCCCTTTCTGTAAACCCATAATTTTTTCGTCGTACTTCAATGTACAGGTATCGTATTCCTTAATATGTTTGTTTTCCTGTCATGACCGGGCTCTCTCTTCCTCGTTTACTGTCACCAGAGAAATGATACTGAGTCGTGCATTTCGTTGTGGGCCATCTTTCGCTGTATATACCGAAACGCCTCCCGAGAAGACACTCACCCAAACGAGGGATCTGTTTTCATGCAATTTCGTCGCCATCTTTCCGAGTTTCATTCGCTTTCTTGTACTTTGTTAAGTGCTCATTACTCGAGCGGTACACGCGACAGCGCAGGAGCGTGGTATATATAGCGGCTCGGGACTCCGCGCAAGGACAAACGAAACCCGACGCGCTCGCGCGTCACATGCCTTTGAGCCTACACCGAGCGCCGTGATCCTTTTGTTTCCAGCGAAGACGATTGAGCAGTTCGTCGTGAGGTATACTGTAAGAGGATTGACAGTTGCCGCCCTTGAAATAAGGCGCGTTTATACGACAAGCCTCGCCCTGTTTGTTTGGCGATACCAATTGTTTCTCTCTCTCTCCCCCCTCTCTTTCGTACATTTGTTTACACGTGTATATATAAGGAAGTTGGAGGATGTCGGGATGTGTGTGTGCGGGGGGGGGGGGGGGGAGGGGCTGTAGTATATAATGTCCGGGAAGGAAATTGTCACGTGACAGAGTGCGCGACACTGCGCGCGCGGCAAGGGATCTGTCAAACCGGATGCCGGCAGATGCGCTCCGCGCCTGTAGTGAAAGAAGTGCGTGTGCGGAACATGCATACCCAATGCGATCGAAATGAGGAGAGCAAGAAACGAGTCTTAACAGCTGGACACAGTGGGGCAGTAAGTTGTTACCACGCGGCCGTGTATGCCCTCTGGCGAAGGTTCGTAAGAGATATTAAAACGTGTGAGCAGTTGGGCAAATTGCATTGCGTGCTCATAAATGCGAAGAACCAAGCTCGCATGCACACACGCGTAATAGACGAATTCGATAAGAAAGACGACAGCATGCGATCGTGACGCTTCTCATGTGCTGTTCTCTATTCATTCGACATTATTGAGAGAGTTGCAGGCACAAAGCGGGATTCGTTTACACAGGCCTGATATAACTGCAGATCTCCAGTAGAAGGTTTTGTCCTGCGGTTAGATCTAATACGAAAATAGGCAAGATGATGATGATGATGATGATGATGATGATGATGATGATGATGATGATGATGTCATCGTCGTCGTCGTCGTCTTCATCGCTATTGTCGTAGCTGATGTTTTTGTTCATGTGACGCTGCTGCTGATTATGAAAGCAACGTCCTGCTACTGGCAGACATAAACGAGCGCGCGAGAAGCCTAAAACACCCAGGAAAGTTAAAAAAAAAAATAACCAGCTGCGCGGTGCTGCTTTAGAACTTGCCCAGACCTTGCCGTTGAACAACGAAAGTGTTTCTATCCTTCTGGCATCAGATATACTGCAGTACAAAGACGGCGTAACACAAGTTAGATGGCATTCCGATTATTCTCCGACACTGCTATAGCAGGATGGCTAACTTCGCGTGCGCTCCTCCGTTCTCCTCGAAGCCACACTTCCTGGAAAATTGCGCGTCGCGAACGTTTTCGACGGCATCTTTAGGATCGCAGAAGTGCTTCCACTTCTAATCTAGCCCGCTCCGAGGACAGTATCCGGCTTTGTAAAGCCGGATATTTATAAGGCCGGATATAAGGCCGGCGAAGCTCAGATGACGGCCGGTATATCAGTCTATAGACTGATATACCGGCCGTCGTCGGCGCTTCGCCGGCCTCCCGATCCCTCCGCGTGCGTAGAGAGAGTTCTAAATGCGTTCAACAACGCGCATAAGGCGTCCGGAAGGCACTGCGCCACCGTATCGGGACGCAATCGCGAAGGGAACTGCCCCTGTACGCTGTGCCCCTGGCATCGGGAAAGCTATTTGCTATCACGAAAGAACACGGCAAAAGGGACCGATCACGTTCTTCACCGGCGATAGTGTAGCGCAGTGTGTATGCGAGGCGATGAGCGCTTTATCAGCCGGTCCCATCTCGATCTCGCGTCGTCGGTAACGTTTCCGACTCGTTTTCTGCCTATAAGCAGAGGCGCGTTCGGTTGATCTCCTCGGGGAGCTTGGGCTGCGGCCACCCGCTCGCTATTGAGCTATAGTCGGATACAACTTTAGAAAAAAGGGGAGGCCCCGCCCAGATGACTGAAGCGGCGAAGTCACCGGCCGTCCGGCGCATGACGTCGGTCCAGAGTGCGCGCCCATTGGTGGATGCTCGTGTGCATCCTCCTCGCAGGAGTAAACGCCCCCTTTTTTCTAAAGTTGTATCCGACTATAGACGCATGCATTGCGAACACGACAGCCAGATAACGATCGCTATTTCAGCAAAAAAAAAGAAAGAAAGAAAAGAGAAAGCTGCCATGAGAAGGTCATCTGAAGCTCTTTTCGAATCTGACTAAGTTCGTGCGGGGTAAAGTACCCACCACCCGCATTACGTGCCGGCATTTAAAGTGAGGCTGCCAAGCGCTTGGCGCCAGCGTGGACGTAAAGAAGGGTGACGCTCTTGAACACGAAAGCAGTGCAACTGTATGCTGGTGGCATTTCATATTACTCTTGATATTGTTCAACATAATTTTCTGTAAGCAAGTGGAACGTAATAATCTCGTTCTGCCTAAGTTCCGCAACCTAAGTGGAACATATCTGTAAGAATGTTCCGCTCACTTAGTGAGGCTCATGTGGAACCAGAGCATCTGTACACTGTCTCTCTCTCTTTTTTCCCCTTTCTCAAGTGGAGGTTAGCCAACCGGGCGCCACCGTGGCTAACCTTATACTGCCTTTCCCCCAATCTCTCTCAAATTCGAAATTCCCAGTCGATAATTTAGTGCACAAGCGCCGAGAGACTTCTCCGAGATCCCATCTTAACATTCCCAAGCCGTCCCAAATAACGCCGCATTTCTCGGCCGATCTCCCACGCTGGGGGATGCCGTCACACGCCGACGAAACAACCACCCGAGCAGCCTTCCGGTGTGTGCATTCTTCTCGGCTGTCAGCGGTACAGTGCCACCGCAGTTCGATATTCCAGCGTTCACCCACATTACGTGGGGCGAGTGTCGCCCACACAGTGAGCGCCGCGGGCGCCTAGTAACAGTAGTCGGGACATATGGGCACGCTCATCCGCGATGGAATATAGCGCATACACGCTCTGAGCCGCGTCGTGATCCCTGCCTATAATTTCTGCGCCTCTAGAGGCATACATCTACTTTCACGAAAAAAAAGAAAAAAAAAACCGACGACAATACGACCAAAGCGCTAATTTGGTCCCTTCTCGCGTCTTTCTTCTTCCTCTTCGTCTATTTTCTTTATCTTATATATTTTTTTAATTTTTTGATGTTTTTGATCAAAAGGCTAAGGCAGCGCCGGCTATCCGGGCCGCCCCACTGCCCTTGGCATCGATTATGCATGCGGGGCACGCCATTCACCTATTGGCGCCGTCTCCGCTCGATATCTGTATTGCGGAGATTCCGGTTCGGGGATTTTACGCGCACGCGACCGGCCTTTACTTTTATGAGGCGAGGGAAGACCAGGCGACACCGAGAAAAGAAGCAATAGTAAATACGTCCGCCACCCCTTTCCCGAGGCCTGACACATATCGTCGGGACGATATACGCACCTATGGTTTCTGTAAACGCGCGCGCATTAGATTAAGAAAGAAAGAAAGAAAGAGAAAGAAAGAAAGAAAGAAAGGAAGGAAGAAAGAAAGAAAGAAAGAAAGAAAGAAAGAAAGAAAGAAAGAAAGAAGGGCATCTGTGCGGCCGTCTTCCCAATACAAGTAAAGTGCGCGTATGCATGTGACTGGGTGCCAACGCACGAGCGCACACGTGGTCTTTTTTTTTTTTGCATCTGCTAAATACGCAGAAGACGAGGTTACCGGCTAACTTTGAAGACCGACGAGCGAAAGCGTCGCAAAAAAAAAAAAAACTTTCCTTAATCCGTCTAACTACGCATCTGGGCATTTTGCAAATGATCACCGAGGATCAGTTATTCCTTCCTCTTTAGGTCGGTATATATTCTCGCCGTAAAATAGTGCATTGTTAAGTGGAGGCCTGCATTCCTCCCCCCTCCCCTTCTCTATAGTTGGTAAGCGGGTTTGGAGGCTGGTTGGGGGAGCGGGGGGGGGCGGTAAAGTGCCTGGCAGGAAACTGCCTAATGCGTTTTTCTTTTATTTTTATTTTTTCCACGTGGTAGTAGGTGCTGAGGGGGGTATGGGTGGAGGCTAACGTGTCTAACAGGTAACTGGCTACTAATATAGGCAAGCTTCTGAAGGAATTATATTCTCTAGATCTTGGTTGTGATTCGATAATATTTAGTGCCGATGAAAGACGGAGATGGAACTGCACGCAAAAGTAGGCTACGCATAACTCGAGCGGGGCTTTTGTTTCAAAAACTGAAACTGCGGGGCGGGCCAGGCCCGAAACCGAGATGGTTTTAGAGACTATAGGCAGTGAAGGACGACCTCGTCGGAAAGCGTGTATGATTTTCCTTGGGTGGGTAATTGATGGCGGCTATAAGAAAGGACCGAGACAGATGATAGTCTTGGCTTGCTGTGCATAAGAATAATGGGCACCGGCGATGGCTAACAACAACCTGTTGCGTCGCTATAATTGATGAAGCAAACGGAGCAATGCGACACGTGAACAATTAGGAAGCGCTGCCTTTGCACGAACCTATAAGCACACCGTTCTTGCTTTCCCCGCCATCATGATCAGGGCACTGTTGAGAGCTGTGCTTAGATTAAAGCAAAATGAACACGATGAAAAAATGAAGCAATGGACATCAATAAGTTTATAGTATATATTAATCAGAACATAGTGGCGTTCACAGGAGGAAGAGAAGATGTGCAGATTCAACGCACATCTTGGAATCTGTGTGAAGCGAAGCTTTCGTTAAGTGGTTGTTCAAATGCTATAAGTTTGCCCGTTTCGTTTCCCGCGTCTTTGGCGTGAGGCAAAGTGTCGCGCGAGCACGTGCTACTCAGGCTACACATACTCCTCCGGCTGACGTTGCTATTAGCCCTTCGCGGTGCGTGAGTTATACATCGCTACCAACGTAAACGCCGGTGGCTACGGCGTATACTGCTCGCACGTGCACAAGGTCGCAGGTTCTATTCCCGACCCACCGAAGGGACCACATCCCAGTGGGGAGGGAACTACATGTAGAATGCACGGTGAACACATATTTCAGCGCACGCCGAAAACCAACGTGGTGTTACGAACTCCAACCGGTGCCACCAGTGTTACGACATCCAACCGGTGCCGCCAGTTTTACGAACTTGTACCGCTACACCACGATTACGGCTTTGTGGTCCCGTAGCGCTCGTCACCCGTTTCGTGACAGAGCGTTGGTAGCGAAGACTCCGAGCCTGGCGTCGATGAGAATAACAAAAGGGACTTTATACATTATATACAGGTTATCATACAGGACATGAACGGGTCGGCACTGGGGCCGAGTGCTCACAACAAACGCGACTGTTCTCGCACGACGACGTCCGGCGAAAACGCGTGACACATCTCACCCCAGTCGGGAGCGACACTCTCTCCCGGTGGGTTGGCGGATCCTGTTTTTCAGGCGGCGTGTCGCTGCTTTTATAATCCCCGAGGACCATTGTCACTCAAACGGCCCAATACAAAGTCAGCACACGACGGTCGTCCGAGGGGTCCAACCAGCGACCGCGCTGGCCACCCGGTTCAAAGTTCGCGCGCGCGGTGACCTCCAGGCAAAGGGAGGTGCGGCGCCGGGCTGTCTGGCACACGCGGACACGTCCAAACACGCTGCTCGCCGAGGCTTCTCCCGCACGACGGCGCAGCATCTTGACTTGTGAAGGGAGAATTATGGCGCTCGCAGGATAGATTCCGCATCTTGCAGATTCGGAATCCGGGCTTGTGGTAATGGCACAACAGCATCCCCGCCCTCAGATAAGGCGCCGGGAAGACGAGCTGCCTCCACGTGGCTCGGATGCCAGGCGCGCACGTTCGTCAGGCTCGTCCAAGTTCACGTCCAGTGTCGGGACGCCAGGTAACTTCACGTGCCCAGGTCCGACTCGCCAGGACAGGAGCTCTGCTCACCGCGTCGTCGCCAAGGCACCTTGACCAGCTCCGCTCGGGTCGTTCCTAAGACCTTGCTTCTCGCCACTGGTCCCGCTTGGTCGTTCTGCAGCTTGCAAAACCGACCGGCAAAAGGCAACACCCAACACGAACAAGTGCCCTCTGTCTCCCGTCAAACACCAGACAAGGCCATAATTCAAATCAACCTAACTAAATTGCTATCCCTCTTTTTGCTCCCGCTGCAACAAGAGGCAGGTGTACGATCTAGTACACAAGGCTCAAACAACCAGTTTTCAAATCAACAACACAACAAAATAGAAACAATTATTATTCAGCAATAATAATTACTAATAGAATGGTCCCCTTGAAATCACTTGGACCGAAAACATACTTCTGAGGAAGCAAATGAGGTCATTCATTTTTCCCGGCGATATTTTCGCGGAATCCGAAGCTGCTTATATTTGCGACCCTGCTTATCCGTGTAGCGGCGGTACGATAAGCCAGATTCTTTGCCAAATGAAACCCCCTTTTTTTTCACTCCCCGTTTGACGCTCTTCCTCAGATTGGCTAGTGAACAGTCTTCCTGTTGCTCGCGAATCAGACTTTCTCTTTCAACTGCAGCCTGCTCCTGCCGGCTGGCGGAAACCGGAGCGAGTGTGGAGCCCGCGTCGCCTAATTGCGGCGTCGCGTCTATATCGCGGCTAGCACTGTACGCGTCACTCCCACTCACTTCCAGGACCCGCTCGTCTAGGCCAGCCTCCGAGCTCTGCCTCTCCCGTGACTGCTCGCCACTCAAGTTACCCTGATCAGTCCGTGTGCCGCACCGCCTTTCGCTCACCGACGCTAAGTCAAGTTCCCTCGACAGCGGGCGCGCTTTGGATCGCGTGGGGGCCATGTACGCCACGTCGGCAAAGAATGATTTGCCCTGATCCCTCAGCAGCTGCTCCGAGCTATTTGAGAAGAGGTAGGAAAATTGCTCCGGGAGGGCGGCTGACACAGCGGCTTCGGTGTTAAGTTTTCCAAACTCTCCTTCAATGATAACCGTTGCGATCGGTAAACAGACACTCTCCTTCTCGGCCACTTGCCGTATCCTAACGCACTCTCCCGTAAAATCACTCAAGGAGACGAAAGACGGGTGAACAACGTCCATAGTTGCTGCAGAGTCCCGCAGTGCTCGGCACTTCTTGCCGTTTACCTTAATTTCCTGCACATAGGGCTCCAATAGACGTATGTTCTTGTGAGTTTCCTGTATCGTTGCAAAAGCAATTCTCTCTGGGCAGCTTGCAGCGATGTGCCCTTGCTTTTTGCAATTGTAGCAGGTTAACGGTTTCCGTTTTTCAAAAGAACGCGTCATTTCGTTTCGCTGTTTCGGACCATCGTCATCATTCTGAGATGCATTCTGTCCATCCCTTACAGTTTCTTTGGGAAGCGACTCGTCTTCCCGAAACTCGCGACGCGTGATTTCCTTCCGTTCGTCGGGCTTCCCGTAAAACCCATCTCTTCTATCAGCTTTTTCTACGCGCACTGCCTTGCTGTGCAAGCTGCGGCGTGTGTAATACTCTTCCGCTAACTCTGCTGCCTTGTTTAGCTTAACCTCCTTTAGCCTATCTTGCAGCCAGAGCCGGACATCCTCATCAATGCAACGGTAGAACTGCTCCAACGCGATGCATTCGACAATTTTGTCGCGGTCGTCGTAAACCTCTTCGCCCTTCAGCCATTCCACCAGGTCGGCTTTTAGACGAAACGCGAAGTCAACATTCGACTCCTTGCCCTTTTTTGCATACCGGAACCTCTGCCGGAAAGCTTCGGGCGACAATTTGTACTTCCGCAGTAGCGCTTCCTTCACATCACTGTAGCTCTCAAACGCCTCTTTCGATAAGCAAGTTATTACGTCTGATGCCTCCCCAGGAAGCAAGGCTAACAGATTCTGTGCCCAAAGGGATCGCTCAATGCTATTCCGTTCACACACGTGCTCAAATTTCACGAGGTATTTGGCCATATCCTCTCCGACGACAAAGGGTGGAAGTTGATCGCGTATTCTTGGAACATTAGAAGTGAGACTAGGCGCTGGCGAGCTATTTCGGGTCTCCAACTCTTTCATTTTAAGCTCGTGCTCACGAATCTCTCTCCTTTCCTCCTTTTCCTCCTCGCGACGTTGCTGTTCTCTCCTTTCCTCCTTTTCCTCCTCGCGACGTTGCTGTTCTCTCCTTTCCTCCTTTTCCTCCTCGCGACGTTGCTGTTCTCTCCTTTCCTCCTTTTCCTCCTCGCGACGTTGCTGTTCTCTCCTTTCCCGCTCGCAACGTTCCTTCTCCTCCCTTTCCCGACGTTCATTGATACCCGCCAAGGCCTCTGCGGCTTCCTCAGCCGTTACGTCCCCAGTCCTCATGACCTCAAGGATCGCATTCTTTCTTTTGGTTGAGCCCAACTCAATGCCCAACTCCTCACAAATTTCGAGAAGTTCCTTCACCTTGTACTTCTCCATCGTTCACACTGTCCTCCTGCTGTTTACCCTTTTTGAATATACCTGCCGTACGCTACTATAACACTACTAGTAAGACATATGCAAGTATTTCACACACTGCCCTGTTTACCCCCTCAACATCCCCTGGTTTTCAAAACACTCTTACTAGGCTTGAAACACACAAGGTTATCACAATGCAACACCAAATCCTTCCCTAAGCTACTATAACCTGTGTCAGAGAAAGTCTGGTGTTTGAGGTAAACTTCAGGCACTCACCGCGCCGAGGTAGCTGATGCCGGTCAATCCCACCGCTGCCACCAGTGTTACGAACTCCAACCGGTGCCACCAGTGTTACGACATCCAACCGGTGCCGCCAGTTTTACGAACTTGTACCGCTGCACCACGATTACGGCTTTGTGGTCCCGTAGCGCTCGTCACCCGTTTCGTGACAGAGCGTTGGTAGCGAAGACTCCGAGCCTGGCGTCGATGAGAATAACAAAAGGGACTTTATACATTATATACAGGTTATCATACAGGACATGAACGGGTCGGCACTGGGGCCGAGTGCTCACAACAAACGCGACTGTTCTCGCACGACGACGTCCGGCGAAAACGCGTGACACATCTCACCCCAGTCGGGAGCGACACTCTCTCCCGGTGGGTTGGCGGATCCTGTTTTTCAGGCGGCGTGTCGCTGCTTTTATAATCCCCGAGGACCATTGTCACTCAAACGGCCCAATACAAAGTCAGCACACGACGGTCGTCCGAGGGGTCCAACCAGCGACCGCGCTGGCCACCCGGTTCAAAGTTCGCGCGCGCGGTGACCTCCAGGCAAAGGGAGGTGCGGCGCCGGGCTGTCTGGCACACGCGGACACGTCCAAACACGCTGCTCGCCGAGGCTTCTCCCGCACGACGGCGCAGCATCTTGACTTGTGAAGGGAGAATTATGGCGCTCGCAGGATAGATTCCGCATCTTGCAGATTCGGAATCCGGGCTTGTGGTAATGGCACAACAGTGGTCAAAAGCAGATACGCGGAGCGTTTCACTGCGGTGGGACTCCACACGCTCTGCGTTGCGTTACAAACGAAGCCGTAGAAAGCAATTCAAGCGCTTCTTCACTGCCTGAAGGCAACAGACTTGAGTGCCCGACTGTAGGCATCCTACAACTAACTTAGTGCACGTGAAAGTGCGGTATGGACTCATGTTTCCTCTCTCATTGGCTATGGGCGTTCTGCTACTGAAAGCGAGCTTCCGAGAGAGAGAGAGAGAGACCACACTCTTATGATAGCTTCCGGTAAGAGCGCTTGCTTGTACACTTACAGCAAAGCTAAAGTTAAAGGACTCCAGGCGGTCAAAATTAGTCCGTAGCCTTCCCCCTCCCCCCCCCCCCTACTACGGCGTGCCTCGTAATCAGATCGTGGTTCTGGCAAAATCCCCAGAGATGTTTTAATGGTGACGATTATTATTATTTCTATTGGCGGCCCCTTCGAAACGGGGCGGCGACAAACAGTCGCCTAGCCTGCTTGAGCTAATCAAGCATTATGCGCATGCATAGCTGTCTGCAATTTTTGCCCATCTCTATATTGTACCTATAGCCTGTAGCAACTCCGGTGATATCAATCTCTTCTTACCTGCTAATAGCACATGCCGGGACAAGCGACATCTAACCAGCACCGTCACACTTCTACACGTGCGACATACGTAATGCCGCTAAGTGTACTCTGTATATTCGCAAGAAAACGTGCAGTACAGGCTGCATTACACAGCGGTTATACTATAAGGCTTCCACATGTATAGAGCGTTGATACGTACGGTTACACGGTAAACAATGTTGCCGCTCTAACGGATTTGATACTCCTTCCGGGATTTCTTAACTTCGCTAAGCGATTCACCCTTGCTTTCACATTACGTTGCGCTACAGCATAGCGAAGTCATTCGCAAACGCGACCCTCGCTCGTCCCGAAGTTGAAGAGTGCGATCGCTTTCCCGAGGCTCTCGGAGTGCCGCACCAGATGAGTGCCGGCTGGCAGACTTCGTCGAAGCCAGTCGGGGTGCCCGTGCTATTTCCAGGCCCACGGCATGGGCAGCGGCTTTAAACGCTCCAATCGGCCGCTGATCTCTGTGTATGTTCGTGCCACGCCGATCCAGAGAGCGGCGCTTGCCTTCCAAGTATATAGATGAGCAGTCATTGGGAGCTCAGGCGATGTTTATATAGAAGGCAACAGCTTATTTTGACCCGGCCTCAAAGCGTTGCCGGGTCTGCGGGCTCGTGAAAACTTCATCGTGCACCAACTTGAATATCTCCTGTTCGCGGTTCGAGTCTCTGGTGACTCCTTTACGTTTGCTTATCTTTCGGCAATGCGAGAAACACCCTTGCTCGATCCTGGTCGGAAAGACTGGTTTTGTTGTCGATTTGCACGGCCGGAAAGACTGGTTTCGTTGTGCATTTCGGTTCTGCGCAAAATTTGGAACGCTTTGTGTATACAGCCTGGCGAAAATGGTCCTGGCCACAGATATGTATCCTTCTTCCTTCAGTCTCGTGCCCGCGCCTTCTCTCTCTCACCTCTCCTTTGTGTTTTCACATTCCTCAGTTGTTTGCCGTAAAATGCCCCGTCTTAGATTGCATGAAGTTGCACGTTCCATAGGATGAAAATAAACACAATTGTAAACGTATCACCGTTAGCTGTATATAGCATTTATATAAATAACTGGTACACTAAAGCTTCACTACGCAATGTACACTTGTGCATGCATGTTAGATCTGCATAGTTTTTTTTCTCACATTCCTTGCTTGCCTTAACACCTTGCGGATTTTCAAGACCTTGCGTACACTTGCGACCGCGGCTGAAAAGTGTATTGGCCAATAATATGGCGCGGATTTCTTGTACCGTCCTTAGCCTGGCGTACTCCGTCGCTGACCCGTCCGTCTCCTGCTTGCAGGTTGATATACCGCGCTCATGTTGGGTCCGAAGTGCGTATATCTTGTGGAGTGTATACGCGCTTGAGGGTTAGTCGGTGAAGGCGGGGTGGACATTCCTGCCGGGGGGTCAGGACGGACTGGCTGACGCCTGTTGAAGCCACGCCGCGATTTACGTTGAACGGGTGCCCCATGCGCCCCTCCCTCTGTGGTTGTAGATCGCTTAAGAATTCATCACCCAAACACTGCGATATATCTACGCAACACCACATTGACTATCGGGTGGCTGCAAATTGCTCAATGTGAGGCGAACTCAAAAGTGTTGTTGCTCTTGTATAGTCCTAATAAAATTCGGAAACTTGACAGCATTTATATGTGGGCTCATTGTCCTCGAATTCTGAGAATTCCTTCTCACCCTTATTCAATTCCGTATTCTTTTATTATTATTATTATTATTATTATTATTATTATTATTATTATTATTATTATTATTATTATTATTAGTAGTAGTAGTAGTAGTAGTAGTAGTAGTAGTAGTAGTAGTAGTAGTAGTAGTAGAAGAAGAAGAATAAAGCTAGTAATTGTTTCCTGAAAGGGGAACACCACGCCCACTAGCTTGTAGACGAGAGAAAACAATGTTTGCAAGCAGCGCGAAACGAGACAAACATTGCCTACTTGGAATGCTGAAAGAAAAAAAAAGAAAACTCGGCGCCCTTCTACTCTGCGAAGAAGAATGACCATCGAAGCTGTGTGTGTGGGCCCCTTAATGGCGAAATGCATCGCCGCCGCGGGTCGGCCCGGTATTGCGCTACCTTCGGGATCGGCCCACGTATGAAAATTGGTTGGTCTACGCGCGCATGCTATCCGCCACATCCTAGCGATAGACAGCTTCGCTGTAAAATATATTTTGTTTCAGCGGTCTAGTGTGGCGGGGACCAATATTATACGGAATTCGTCAACGCGTATCTATAGCCCTCCGCAGTGTTAATATGCAAGGCAAATCATAACTATAAAAATCACGCAGATCCAGCGCACGCTTTGGGAATCTATGTGAGGAGAAGCTTTCGGGAAGTGGTTAAGAATATGCTATAAATTCGCTCGTGTCATTGCTTTGGGCGAGTGGGCATCTATGACAAGAGTGTTTATTGCAGAAAGCTTGTGTCTTGTTATCGTTGTTCCCGTCGTTCTCGCGCTGTATAAATTATTGCTATCGTGAATCATGTATAGGCGATGGGTAGACTAGTTATTGACGCTGCATTTGGCCAGGTTTCGTGTGTACTAACCTGTATCGTTTTCTTTCTATTTCTCTCTCTTTCACAGGCTCCTGCAATGCGAAATGGAGCTACACAGGTGAATTCGGTGAGTACCGACACATTATCGCTAGTCGCATGGACAGAGTTATGCTATGTTCAGACTACGTTCGTAAGGCGCCGATTTTTCGTAACATACGTAAGCGGAAGCGCAACAAGCGTATGCGTCTAGTTCAGACTGCGAACGTAAAGGTGCCAACGTGCGCAATTCTCGCAAAAATCGTGGGTGAGAGTGTTAAAGGGTCGGCAACATTTACGACTGTTATGTTACGACCGTTGCGACACAGCCAATGATCGATAAGCTTTCGTCTTTCAACAACCGGTGACGACACTTCCGTCCTTCCGTCTGCAGACAGCTCCGGGCGCGGGAAGTGCCATTCCGCCATTCCGTGCGCACGATTGGCTGTGTTCGTGAAAATTTTTGCAGTGCGCCTTGCGAGACTGTTTTCAGTTCATCTGGTTTATCCGCCGAGGAAATCGATGGCCGCAGATGCGTGCTCCGAACTTCGATGAGTGGTCTCACTAGGTTTTCAAGGAAGCGGAGCTGCTGGGGCGACATGCGCATGATGTTATAAAACATCGCAGCGTCACCAACTCGGAGCTTGGCGATAAGGTTGTGAAAATCGCCGTCCACGGCCCTGTCGAGAAATACTTGCCGCACCCAAACCCTTCTGCGTCGCCTTCGTCGTCTTTGGGCGATTGAATACATGACTATAAGTTTGTTTTGAGCGTGAATTTCTTCGATCTCGGCCAGCGCTCGCATGTTGGCAGGAGCGATATTGGACCGCTGGTGACGTCGATTCTGCAGCTCCAAATTTGATTGGCCTGTTGTAAAAGCCGTAATTTAAGCAGCAGTAAATGTGAACAAAGGTGCCGGCTTAACTGCCGTAACGTTTTTTACAGCCGTTACGTTCGATACGCCAAAAGAGCTGTTACGCGCGTTACGACCGTAGTGTGAACATAGCATAACCCACAGCTGCAGCTATGCGTCTTAAGGATACTTATTTGCGTGTATCGTTTCACTGCGTGTATGCATGTTCGTTGACGTATGGTATGCTATCTAGTGCCTGTTATTATTTTTTTAATCACTGTGTACATCGCATGTTTCACCAACAGGTGGACTAGCATTCCACGCAAATATTTCCTGAGAGAGATACATTTCACATTGTAGAAAAGCTTAGAGGCCGGCCTGAATCATAGTTATGACCTGCTGCTCGTCATTGTAGAAGGGAAACGAGAGTTAAAAGATAAAGAAAAATCTATCTATCTATCTATCTATCTATCTATCTATCTATCTATCTATCTATCTATCTATCTATCTATCTATCTATCTATCTATCTATCTATCTATCTATCTATCTATCTATCTATCTATCTATCTGTCTATCTGTCTATCTATCTGTCTATCTATCTATCTATCTATCTATCTATCTATCTATCTATCTATCTATCTATCTATCTATCTATCTATCTATCTATCTATCTATCTATCTATCTATCTATCTATCTATCTATCTATCTATCTATCTATCTAATCTGCACGTCATCCTAACTTGATCAGAAGGCGAGAGTTGGGCGCAATGCGAAATACGTTTAGAGCCCGTCTAAACCAATCGCCACTAGTTCCTATTACGTATTAAACACGCACCACTATCCGCGTTGCTCGATTGCGCTCCTTCTTTGCGAAGTTCCTTATCGACGACTGAATCCCACGCCCGAAGTAGACCGGAGTTGCTAGGGGCCCCGAGTTGTTGGATCGCAACATCAATGAAGCAGCTTAGAAATCTGGGCATCCATCTAGACCGCGGAGTCTCCAGAAATCAGGAAAGTGCGCAAAAAAAAAATGTAATGCAACTAGGAATTTTAGAAGTTATCCGACTGCTTGTGTGCTTCGGGGCTTGTATACCGCGAAAGGGTATACCGGGTACGACGAAACAAGACTAAAGAAAGGAAAATACTAATCGGAGGTGTTTGTTTGTCCGCTCATTCCTTTTCTTTTTCTTGCTTATTGTGCTTTCCTGAAATGTTTTTTTTTTTCCGTGATTCAATCACTCCAGTAACCTAACCAGGACGTCCGTTCGGTGCTGGAGGAGCGAACGCTTTAGGGTGGCACGACGTCTCGTACTCGCCTCATTCTTGATCGCGCGGTGACTCAACAGTAACCGTACATCGTAGCTTTGTCGGCACGGGAGGCAACTTGAAGCTACGCGTAAACCCCGCTCCGTATGCCTCCAAATAGATTCCGCTGCTGATTCAAAAGAACGCACAGCGTGCGGCCTCGATAAATGTCTCTCTCTCTCTGTCTGTCTGTCTCCCGAGTGAGTGATGTCGTGCGGCCTCGACAAATGTCGCGTTCCCCTCTCTCACCCTCTCTCTCTGCCTCTCTCTCTCGACAAATGTCGCGTTCCCCTCCCTCACCCTCTCTCTCTCTTCCCCCCTCTCTCTCTCTCTCTCTCTCTCTCTCTTTGTCTCCCGAGTGAGCGATGTCGTGTCGCACCCGACGACGATTCATTCTGGCGCGTTTCGCTTCGGCCAAACAACGGAGAAAGAAGTGTAGAACCGAGCGGTGGACTTTGCACGACGCGACCACCCGTGCGCACACATGCACGCGCGCGCGCGAGCACGCACATCCGCGAGACTTGCGGCGACCAAGCTGACCAAATAAATTACGGTCGCCCGCGGGCGCACGCTGGGCGCGCACTGCAAACAGTCCCTGTGTCAGCGACCACGTCTCTCCGCGGACAAACGACTGCGCCGCTCGAAGCTGGCAGCCGCACCGGCCGCACCGCAGCCGAGCGTACGTCTCATTCGGCAAGCGAAGGTAAACAGGCTGCGGGTTTGCCTCCGAGATGGTCGAAACAGCGCGAACATCGAGTTTATAGTGAGAAAACGCTATAGTGAACGTTTATAGTGAGAAAACGGTTCCGCCTCGCGCTATAGTAATCTCTGAGCCTATGCTTTTGTCGTTTCGCGCCAGCTCGCGTACATTGTGGCGCTGCTGCTGTTGCTGCAGACCAATAAGTGTTTTTGATGATGATGATGGTAATAAGTATGATGATGATGATGATGATGATGATGATGACGACGACGACGACGATGTTGTGCATGACGCCGCCTTTATTTGCGTTAGTATCGATTGACTCAGTCAGTCACTAATTTAGTCAAATTATGTGTACGGGAAAGATGTCTATGTCTATGCAGGGTTCAGAAAAACGCATGAATAAGAAAGAAGCGGTAAAATTAGGTAAGGAACACCATGGGAGCAATCCAGAGAAAACACGGGGAAGGCGGGAGATGTAGTCAAGGTTTCGACGAAAATTCGTCTGGTCAGGCATTCAAGTGAAAAAAAAAAGTTTGCAGTCACTTTCTTTTCACTTTCAATTACACTTTCTTTTCGTTTGACTTGTTCAGTGTCTGCAAACCTTTTTTCGAGGCGGGAGATGGAAATTCAAGACGATGAGCAAAACGAGAACAACGTGAAAGTCGGAGCCAACGTCTCGACAAACATATTTGCATTTTTCAAGGCCTTGAAAAAGACAAGTCCACTTGTGGAAACGTTGGCTCCCGCTCTCACCTTTTTCTCGTTTTGCTCAACTATTTGAGCAAAGAATAGGCGGCTGTTTGTATACGAGCATGCAAAAAGGGCAGATGCACCTTCAGATTGTAACCTACATAGCAACGCGTTAACATACCTACATAGCGATGCGTTAAGTAAGGCGAAACTGATTGCATATAACTTGAAATAGCGTTCTTTGTTGCAGTGCTGCAGCGCATACCAATGTATCAAAAAGAAAAAAACAGAAGGGGATGAACAAAAGTGCTGTATCATTACACTATACTGTGCACAGGAGTACTGTCCACAGCACTGTCCTTCCCGTTCTTTTTTTCTATGTTTGTATGTGCGGTAACACTACTACGAAGAATGCATCACCAACTCGCCGACCAGCAAACATTATAGAAATAAATCGCGAACAAAGTAGCCGTATAGTAGTAGTTGCACTCTAAGAAAAGATTTCACCCTGTCTCCCCCCCCCCCCCCAAAAAAAAAGTAATCATTATCTGTGTTGCGTGTCTTTCCTTTCATTAACACGGCGTGATCAGTATGTATACGTATACCTACAAGTCACGAACGGCTTGCACGTGTCACAGTGACATAGTGTTTTTGACAGAAAAGTTGCAAACGGTAACGGTTAAAGAAATCAAATAATATATACACGCAATATACATGATAACTATCGTTTTGAACACGATAAGACCCGAAGGTCGTACATATTCTTTAGTTGTAGTAGTAGTAGTAGTAGTAGTAGTAGTAGTAGTAGTAGTAGTAGTAGTAGTAGTAGTAGTAGCAGCAGCAGCAGCAGCAGCAGAAGTAGTAGTAGTAGTAGTAGTAGTAGTAGTGTAGTAGTACTAGTAGTAGTAGTAATAATTAATTTTCTATGATAAAATGAATTCTTACACAGAATGCCAGAGAAAGAGAAAATCTGGAAAGCCAATGTATGTTGTGGCATGGTTTGTGGGCGGATGTATCGATGCTGATGCTGGGTCTCAGGACTGCTGCCACCTGAACATGGCTTCAGCAGCTGCAACACATGCCCTAAACCGAAT
This sequence comes from Dermacentor albipictus, assembly GCF_038994185.2. NCBI lineage: Eukaryota > Metazoa > Arthropoda > Arachnida > Ixodida > Ixodidae > Dermacentor > Dermacentor albipictus. Next base: position 167,072,592 of record NC_091822.1, read on the forward strand.
ACCAATAAGTAAATTACACGAAGTTCGTTTGTAATATTGTGCTAGTCAGCCACCTGAGCCTTACAGCTAGTCAGGCAAGCAATACCCGCCTCTTCAAGTAATCACACTGACGAGATGGAATCCCGCTCTATGTCACAGGCGATGCCTCTTGAAAATATTTTCAGAATAACTCTAGGTGCGTCCAGTCTAGGTGCGCCGACGGCTAATAGCTTCTTGTGCACTGTGTTCTCGCTGCTTAGTTCGCGTTAAGGCTAGAGGCAGCATGAAAGTCAATTCGCTCCCTGCTGCTGCCGCGTTTCCTCACGCCAGCGTTCTAATTGACAGCGTGTGTACGTGGTCGAAAAGTAAGATATGTGTTCACGTTTGCCTGTGCGCGCGTGACACCAGGCTTGTTAATTTAGTAATTGAATGTTTACAAGTTACGGCTGATAAAACTACTATTCTTTCTTCGTATAGCTATCTAATAATTAATTTGCTATCGCTATCGATGCTTTGCCTTTCGAGCGAAGCTGCGACTTTTTTTTCTATCTCCTCTAATAATGAACCACTTTCAGAAGTTATCGCGGTAATCTCTTTCGCTACGTTTTATAACGTCAATTGTGTAACCGGAATTTCCGGTGGACCCTGTTGCTGTTCATTAAATGTTGGGCAGTAGGAAAATAGGCCACCTAATGAACCGTTATCATAGTCATCAAAGATAAACTCCAGCCCTAATAGGATGGGGCCTGGTGAAAAGCCCTTTAAAAGGAAACTGGGCAGGAATAATAGTTAAACCTGAAATGAAAGTCCGATAAATAAATCCGAGGAATAATAAGTCTGACAGATAAAAAGGCAAGAATTAAGAATATGATAGTCTTTTCTAATAACCTTTTTTCTTTCTTTTCCTTTTTACCGGAAGAAAGGAAAAACGAAATAACGCAAGTAAAGTCGTGAAAGAATAATCTGCCACTTTCTTCGTGTCTTTCTTGAGTGTAGACCTTTAAGAGGAAGCTTCTACTCATGGCTTCCTCCGATATCCGTATCCAACCGCATTCCGATAGGGATGGATCGCAAAAACGCTGCAATCCAAAATTTTGGCAGTCTGGCAGAAAAGGGAAAAAAATTGTAGGCCTAAATCAAGACTCTTTTCTAAACGTTCCGTATATTCTCGCTGTTTCCTTTCAGTCCTAACCCTTGTCAAATTTGGTTCAGCGGATGAAGAGAAAGACGACTCGTTAGTCCATGCGCAGGAAGTTTCTATTACTTTATTTCTTTCCGTTAAATTATTTTATCAAAATTCTTACCAATATTTTCATTGCAAGTCTAAATTACAGTTCTATCGTTCCACGCTCCACTATTCAAATCTAGTTTCTCTATACTTCTAACCTTACGGAAAACCACCTGCTTCTTGGCCAATCCCCCATAGTGGGTACGCGCCACTGCCTGGGACACAAGACAAGACAAGATCCCGACGCGAAGCTTTCGCTAAAGCGTAAGAACAGTTAGACGTGATACCCACCTTGGTTTCCTTCAGTAGTGCCGGCATATCCACGCAGCAGAGTGGCCCTTGCGTAACAAAAATGCGGTCGCCGTACAGTGCGACGTCTTTAGGGGGTCTGTCGTTTTCGTTGCAGCACCCTACAACTGGGTGAACGTGGACACGAGCCCCAACGTGAACCAGTGCGGCGACAAGTTGCAGTCGCCAGTGGACCTCGACGACCGCTACGCCGAGTACGACCCGGGACTGACGGACATCACCTTCAGCGGCTACGACCAGGAACTGTACAACCCGTACATCGTCAACAATGGACACACAGGTATGCGCGTGTCCTATAGCGACAGTCATCCATGACATTTTGTTCCAAAAGAGAAAGTCACAGGAAGATCGGGAAGCTCGAAGTGATCTGAGGCTTTCTAGATTACAGAAAAAGGCTGTCCGTTTGATTGCCGATGCCCCATATAACGCACACACAGGGCCCATCTGTAAAAACCTAAACGTAATACCTGTTGTCGACTTGTACGATTCTTTACTAATGACACGCCACAAACAAGGCATTAAAACGCACAATCTGTGCTTGAAAGAACTTGCTAATTTGACTGAAAGAATGCATGCTTATGACACGTGCGAAATCACTTTTTGGTTTACACCACGTACCCGTACTAACTATGGCCAACAAATACAAACAAATCGCATATACATTGCCTACTCTTTTAAACAACCAGCATTGTATTCTGTAATGCTTCTGCTGTTAAGTTTTAATATAGTGCTGAAAAGTTTCTCCAAGTTTTCATAAATTTTGATGTCGTATTTACGTTTTAATGTTAATTTCAACACTTTTAGTTTTATTTTTCAAACGTATAGTTTTGGCATTGTAAGCTTATCGCACACGAACATTTCCTGTTGCCCCTTTGAAAGTGCAACTATCGGGTACAGACCCCGTCAAGCTTCTGGCTTTTAGTCTGTGCCCCCAGCATTTTTGTACATGCTGTAATGTAGCGTAATGCTGAAATAAAATGAATGAATGAATCAATCAATCAATCAACAATCGGCGAACAAGGAAGCTTTCGGTCAATGGCCAACGTTTCGACAAAGGGTCTTGCCCCGGCAAGTCCTCTTGTCCAATCGTTGGCTCCACAGCCAGGGGGCTTTCCTTGTTCGCTCGTTGTTCGTGATACTCTGTTGCGTTTTAACAGACAATCGATTGAAGGCAACAAACCATCATCAGAAAGGCAACATATTTTGTATAACAGCCTTTGTAACAATTTGTTGTGTGTTTACAAACCGTTACAAAAACTGTTCCGTGGCCTCGCTCTCGGCCAGGGTTGTACTTTCAGCCATCCCTTTAACTTGTCGACGCGTCCATATAAACGGTCGTGCGCAGTTCACTTCCAGTTATCGCGTACAATTTGCATGCATATGCGGTCGTTGTTTTTGGCACGTTTTCTTAAAGTTCAGTCCTACTTTAAATTGCGGTAGTTGTTTTTTTGGCACGTTCTCTTATACTCCGACCGATCAGTCCTACTTTAAATTCTGAGGCGCTAGTCGTGTAGAGGAAGATTTCTCGGGCGGGAACCTCCACGAGTCTAGTAAACGGAATTTGAAGACGTCGCCACACGGAAAGAAAATAGAGCGGAAAATTTTCCAGTTCCTGCATTCGGATCGCTGATGTTCTAGATTGCACTCTTGATACACGCTCCTCACTCACTACGCAGTGGCATAGCTAGGCGGTGGCACACTGGCAATAAGAAACAATATGAAGAGGCTGTCAGTGTGAACACAGTCGCAGAGAAATGTTCGCTAACAGTCGCAAGCGTTCGTACACTCAAGTCGCCTTCAAGGCGCGCAATATGACTTTTATGGCCCTGTGCGTGCAAGACTGCTTGGGCTAAGGTTCCATAATATTTCCCTCCGAGAAAAGTGCATCTTCCAAATGGTAGCCATGTTTGAAGGCAGTTGCGAACGGGGGCGATTTCTGTAAGTCTATTAGGCGATCGGCTTGAATTTTTCTAACAATTCTCTTGTTCTCCACTGCTCCCCCCCGCTCTGTATCCTATCACGTGACCTGCCAGTGCAAGTCTCGGCGACGGAGGACTCGAACCGGTACATCGAAGGCGCTCGCCTGCCCGGCCGCTTCCAGTTTGCCCAGTTCCATCTTCACTGGGGCGCAAACTCGAGCAGAGGGTCGGAGCACACGATCCGCGGATTCCAGTACCCGCTCGAGGTAGGTGCCTGCGCCAAGCGCCATCCACTCAATTCCTTTGCACATTCAGAAAAAGAAAGAAAGACAGTAAGGAAGGAAGGAAGGAAGGAAGGAAGGAAGGAAGGAAGGAAGGAAAGAAAGAAAGAGAAAGAAGGAAAGAAAGAGAAAGAAAGAAAGAAAGAAAGAAAGAAAGAAAGAAAGAAAGAAAGAAAGAAAGAAAGAAAGAAAGAAAGAAAGAAAGAAAGAAAGAAAGAAAGAAAGAAAGAAAGAAAGAAAGAAAGAAAGAAAGAAAGAAAGAAAGAAAGAAGGAGGTCCACGAGGGAACCTTACGTGGGAGCTCTGTATGTAGAAATACACGGGAACGTACAAATCGTCTTGTTCGGTGTTCCCTGAAACGATTTTGATTAATTTTGCCGCACATAAACAAGAAAGGTCAAATTTACGTAGTGTTTGGGAGCAAGTTTTGCATTAGCGTTCTGACTTTTTGTTTCCCCCGTCTGCAAAATGTTGCTGAATATCAGGAAACTTCACAAAGATGAAACGTCAAGTTCAGGGCTTCGTAAGTGCACTACGAAAACAGATGTCAGGATGTGGATAGATTTTCAGGAACAGATATCAAGAAAGCGGACCAAATTAGCTTGTTACGCTGTTATACACCACAGGTTCAGTCACACCACGATGAAGGCACAGCCCTGTAGGGGACGAAGTCGTGCTATAAATGTTTCACTGTCTCACCGGTCTCCTTTTGTTGCAGCTTCACTTCGTGCATTTCAACGTCAAATACGGCTCCGCCGCCGAATCCATGAAGTACGAGGACGGACTCGCTGTCATAGCCGTCTACTTTGAGGTAAGGGAAAAAAATGCCGAATTTTTATTATTGTATTGTATTGGGTTTTATGGCGCATAAGCAACTCAGGCTATCATGCGCCAAACACATGGTATAAATTTTTAGTATATACCTTATTGCTCGCGACAACGCGCTTCCGATGGCATTATGTCGGCACGACAACTGTTCGCTGTATAATGTATAGGTGCTTATGGACAAAGCTTTCTCCATGTTTGTCTCATCTTTTTTTTTTTTTTTGCGCAACAGTGCTTCAATATAAATGATTGAAATTGTGGTATCTGAAATGCTATTGGTGGCACAGGAAGCGACAACACAGTAGTGGAAATATACAAACGAACGTTTATTGCTCCCTCTATACAATAAGCCAGCCAGTCGATATAAGTACAAAGAATAGTTCTTCGATGGAACTGGCTGATGAATCGAAGAACTGAGGTGAAACAGCGCGAAAAAGACGAGGACACAAGGAAACAAATACCACATACAAGCGCTGGAGGACACAAGGAAACAAATATCACAGACAAGCGCTGTGAACCAACTAGCCCTCATCAAGATCTTACTAATCGAAGAACGTTCGACTCACCACGCAAAGATATCCATGCCATACACACCGAGGCTTACAGATACACTAAATAGAAACATTGCATCAGTTTAGGTTGATATTCTTCAAGAACTCCACTTTCGCTGATTTCGCGTTAGTAGGTCGACTATTAAAAGACAGAATGACGGTAAAGGTATCATTTTTTAAATTTGGCACCGACATCCCAGAGTCGTTACGTCGATGTGACGTCGCCTATTGCAAAGCAGTTTTTTCCATTTCGGCCGTCGTGGTTCGTCAATATTTCTTGAAACTTCCTAAGCTCAGTCTTCGGCTTTTCTAGAGTGCAATGTAGTCCATTAAAAGTTAACTGGGCTCGAGCAGACGTACGGTGCCTAAACCCCATGACGTCTTGGTGCGCTGGAGCGGGAAGTTCAAGGCGGCGTCTCGACCCGGCTTACGTTTTTTTCGCTCTTCTCCAAGAGCGAAGAAGCCACTCTCCTCGCGGTAAGAGTGGCTTTCTTTGCTGTTGTGGGAGAATAAGTTACTAACACAGCTAAAACAATGTCGGTCCACGCTCCGAAGCCGAACGGGAAGCCTTCTGCTGGAGCCTTCTGCAATGCAAGCCTTCTGCAAGCCTTCTGCAATGCGCACCGCTGTCCCAAAGCCCCCGAAAAGAGGAAACAAGTTCCTCTCGCGCGAGCCCAAGTTACCTAAACCGTCAGGTGGCGCTAGCATCGAAACATTTATTATAAATAATGCGCCATAGGAAGGAGGACACGAACAAAGAACGACAAGGACGCGCCGGAAGACTCGCGCCACACCTCGTCGTAGCCGCGTAACTGTATCTCAGGCTCCCGCCGCCGCGAGTGTGTCATGCGGGAAAGCCAGACGCTAGAGTCCTGCTGGGAAAGCAAACGTCAGGAGACGCGAGAGAGTCGAGCATGTATGTCACCACAAAATGCGTCACAGCCGTTCAGTGCCACCGACAGAATTCGCACGAACGTTTCTAATGCCTTTGTAAAGGCATACCGCGGTCCGTACTCGTGTAAAAATTAAATTATGGGGTTTTACGTGCCAAAACCACTTTCTGATTATGAGGCACGCCGTAGTGGAGGACTCCGGAAATTTCGACCACCTGGGGTTCTTTAACGTGCACCTAAATCTAAGTACACGGGTGTTTTCGCATTTCGTCCCCATCGAAATGCGGCCGCCGTGGCCGGGATTCGATCCCGCGACCTCGTGCTCAGCAACACAACACCATAGCCACTGAGAAACCACGGCGGGTCCGTACTCGTGTATTAGCTCGTTTTCTAGCAGATGTGGCGCAACGATTTATTTATCTCGACTCTTTTCCATTATTGTTATTATTATCTGCTATGCGATTTTCAGATCACTCACGACTCTGAAGTCGGTCACTTCTATGAGTCATAAGAGCCGCTAGGGCTAAACGTTTGTTCACAGAGTGCTTGTACATAGCGCTCTGGCGCGACCCTATAATGATTAAACGTTCAACTATCTATCACAAAGATAACTATGAAGTATCATCATTTGACTATTAGACAGATACATCCTAATTGAGATTCACTCGGTTGTATTCTCGTCCTCCTTATGAGTTTCTGTAACAATTACAGCTCTCTATTCGGCTACCTTTAAAACCTACAGAGCCCACTCGCCACTTACCCTGCATTAGTTGCCTTTTCTTTTTCTTAATCTGGTATGAAGAAGAGGTCGGCACCTCGCACCGGGCACCACATGAGTATAACATGGAGTTAGAAGATTGGTTAGAAACCATAGCAGGATGAACTATAGCAGAAAACCATATATGTACGACAAGCGGTACCTTCCCGGCAGATATATTGGCTAGCTCTGATCGTTAATGCTATGAGGCATGTGACGTTGCACAGCCTCCAAGATCGCCTCGCGTTTCAAACCACGTTAAAGCACTAACGAGGACACATATCGTGCACTGGTATCAGCATCGGCCCATCAAATTACTGCCTTCGATTACATTGCCTCCGAGACTGGCGCAGTTCACTGGGCCGGACAGCCGTCCACGCGAAGTAGAGAGAACAGCCAAATAGAAACGCACTGCTTTAATAGACACTGAAGTGAAACAGCAAGTCAGTTTGTACTGATAAAATATTTCTTAAGAACTCTATGTTCCTTAATTTCGCGATGATGGGTTGATTGTTGGAAGAGAAAACAAAAGTAAGAGTTCAATTTTATTTGTATTCGATTTCGCGCTGAAAACTCATAATGGCTCTGAAACCCCAGGGCCGCACGGTACGTCAGTGTGACGTCACGAGTTTCAAAGTATTTTCGCCCGCTTAGACCGCTGTGGCACAAGAAAAGGGTTTGAAACTTGCTAAGTTCAATTTTTCGCTATTTTAGAATGCAATGTAGTCCACCTTCAGCGATAGTGAATTAACTGGGCCAACACCTCCCATCCCCCCCTCCTACTTCTATCACTATGGTACGTGTTTGTTTATTGTTATTGCAAAGGGTAATTTACTAGTTCAGGTCAAATTATTTTTCTCTTCATTGCCTCTGTAATAAACGTCTGCTGCACCGGAACTTGGAACTGAATCCTAATTGAAGTCGTGGTTTGATCTCCGCTGCTGCGGCTGCATTTCGATGGGGGGCGAAACGCAGAAAAATAAAAAAGAAACGTTCACGTAATTCTACTTATGCGCGGTAAAAGAGCCCAGGGGGTCAAATTTAATCCGGATTCCTCCGATCACATACGGCGTGCCTCAAGACGAGGTCGTGGTCGCGGCACGCATAAAACCACAGACATTTTTTTTTCTTCTCTAATTGAGCTCAGTTGACGATTCCTACTCGTTCGAACTGATCGCGCGTAAATAGAGACTTTTAGCTTGTACGCTATTCCGGTAAACGGGAGCGGTTTGGGCGGATTACCGGATGGTCGGGGCGTAAACGTGAGCGGTGAAGCCGCCTGGTGTTGTAGAGCTCAACCAGACAAACGCATAGCTAAAACTGCAGTAACTCACCATATCCTGCTTCGCCACTCGTGCAAATTTTTGGCAGCGGCGTAATTGTGAACACGATTACGCCTCTGACGAAAATTTACCCCAGCAGCTAAGCAGAATACAGTAATTAGCTCTGTGTTTGTGTGGTTGAGCTTTGCGCCGCCAGCTGGCGCCACCAATCGGGCCGCTCACCTTGACGCTCCCGCTAAGCCGGAAAACCGCCCGCGCTTGCCCGAATACCGGACACGCTAAAAGTCTAATGTCATACTCGGCGTGGCCGCTTGTTCCGTGGCCTACCAGCAGTGCTTCTCGCGGCCTCCTTCAGGGTTGCGTGCTAATCCTTCGGCGCCGCTCGCGTACCTCGTGTCGCAGGTGAGCCCGACGGCGAACGAAGACATGAGCGTGGTCGTGGACGCGCTCAAGGAGGTGCGGCTGAGCGACGAGAAGGGCTTCAACCTGCAGAGGCCCGTGGTGCTGAGCCGCTTCCTGCCGCGCATCACACGCAACTACTTCCGCTACCGGGGCTCGCTGACCACGCCCCCGTGCTCGCAGGCGGTCACCTTCACGGTGATGACCACCACGGTGCCAATCAGCGAGGAACAGGTATGTACATATATATACGCGCGAACCTTCTTTCTTTTTTTTTATTGATATGATATAAGGAGATGTTGACGCAAAACTTAAGGCGCCGGCTACTCCTTATCTCTTGAATGGTGCCATCGTACAACATACAGGGTACAAGATTACATATGAAATGATCTTCTCACGGAAGAACCAGGACTTATCACACAACGTTTTCACAGAAAGACTATGACATAATAAACACATGGTACATACAATATGCAACGTAAATGTCTCCACAATTATGTAGATAAAATTCTCAAAAATACAAACAATATTGTAGGAGCCTTCTTGCTCTATGTGCTATATACACGTTCGGTCTGAAAAAAGTTGGTGCGAGTGCGATCACGAGAGGCGAGGTTTACGGAAGCGTAAAGTTGACAGTCGCTTTAGCATACGCTGAAAAGGATGAAGGCGGAAGCCTGCGCGCTCACGAGTTATTCGTTGCCTTACTTGGCACTTTCATTCGAATGCGTCGTTACTCCCTATTACTTGTTTTCTCCCACAAAAGGTCGCCGATTCGACTCTCGACCGTCACGATATCAACTGGAATCCAACTTGGAGAGGCCGGCTCACGTATATCTCTGCGTTGACCTTAGTATGGGCTAAGAATAAGCACTTAGTAGAGTGCTAACCTTTAGGTACCAGTCCTGATGCCAGTGATAAAGCACTCGATATGCAACTGGGTGCCAAGCAAACACCTTCAAAGCTTGAGCAGTACAAGATATTCGCTCTATCTCAAGCCTGCAGATACCTTTTATGCTTTGCCGACCACAACACACGGCATTGTAGTTGTGCGCCCCGTAAACGTTGCGATCAACGTGGACTAATCTTGAACCATCGGCGAAGGATAGCACCCTCTGCCTCCCAGCACCAGCTCTCTGCGTTGAGTTGTGGGTTCAACTGCCTTAATTAACTTCGCCTTAATGAACGCCAGACGTTGTGGGTTCGAGTCCTTATGAATTTTGATGCCACGAATTTTGGCGATATAACACCGGACATTCGATTTTTCGAACCATGAGCCACCGAAGGCTTTCGCCTTTAAAAAAATTGGGCTACAGCGTGTGCGACAGGCATTACCAAATGGTGACTGAGGGCTTAAAAAGAAAAAGTGCAGGATCACTGCGTTCTACCGGTGCTCACCTATGGCGCAGAAACTTGGGAGATTAACAAAGAAGCTAGATAAGTTCTAATTAAGGACCGCACAAAAAGCGATGGAACGATAAACGTTAGGCGTAACGACAGGAAGAGAGCGATGTGGATCAGAGAGCCAACGGGAATAGTCGATATTCTAATTGACATAACGAGAAAATAAATAGAGCTGCGCAGGTCGTGTAATGCGTAGGGCAAATAATCGGTGGACCATTAGAGTTACTAAGCGGGTACCAAGGGAAGGCAAGCGCAGTCGAAGACTGCAGAAAATTAGGTGGGGTGATGAAATTAGTAAATTTGCAGGCGCAAGTTGGAATCAGCTAGCGCAAGAGTGGACTAATTGGAGATTGCTGGGAGAGGTCTTCTGTTTTATTGGACGTAAATGTATGATGACGATGAGGATATTGATTATTATTATTATTATTATTATTATTATTATTATTATTATTATTATTATTATTATTATTATTATTATTATTATTATTATTATTATTATTATTATTATTATTATTATTATTATTATTATTATTATTAATATTATTATTATTATTATTATTATTATTATTGTTGTGCTGCTGCTGCTGCTGATGATGATGATGGTGCAGGGTGAAAGTTGGAGGCTATCTATTGTAATCAGCGTGCAAATGAGGGAGGACAACGGAGAGTTTGTCTTGTGTTCCTTCTGTTCACGTTGATTGCAATGGACTGCGTTAAAGCTGTGCTTCCGCATAGCTTTAGCTTGGCTCTTATGCCTCCGACTTTGCGAGAATAACCTCTTCTTCTTCTTCTTTTTCATCATAGTCATCCTGATCAAATTCGCTACAGTGCAAACAAAGTTCCTCTCACATAAATAGCTGGTTACTTCAGCCTCGGTTGTTTCGCTGTGTTATATACTTGCATCTTTCGACGAGTCAGGGTTGTCTTCCTGACCTAGTCTCTCTCTCTCTCTCTCTCTCTCTCTCTCTCTCGCGCGCGCGCGAAATGTTTTTGTCATTTTTGCTATACTTCCGTCAGGCGGCAATCGAACCCAGCCCATATGTCTACACATTTCCTAATTTCATCGCTCCATCCAGTTTTCAGTACAGTCTTCCATTCTGCATTTGTTCACACTGCGGAAACGTAAAGATCGAAACCGCAATGGATTCCGCTGCAGATTCGGTGCCCTTATTCTTCGAAGTTCGTGCAAGGCACAGTTTCTAACAAAAGGTTATGCTCTGAGTAGTGTCCGACTTCAATTCTGGAATTGCAATACGTCTCTTGAAATCGTCCATTAAATGTCAATCGGTAAAGATTTGTTGATGGCTAATTGTATCGGCGAATATCGCGCGAATTCTTATATTCTGCCGCTGATGTTACGCAGGGACAGTAAAGAAAAAAAAATGCTTTTGTCTCGAATAGCAGTATTTAATGTGAGACTGTCTGGAATACCATTTTTGTAATGTGAGGCGTACAGTCGCCGTTGAAACAGGCGGTGTAGTATCGCGCTAATTGACGCTTGTCGTCCGACTTCCGTTCACCACGGTAGAGGACAACGTTGGAACGCGCGTGCCGACAGTGTGTAAGATGATAGCCACGCCACGCACCGCGTGCTTCGCCTCCGTGACACAGTGCCGTGCGGATATGCCTGTCCCGTCGTTTCCTTCGCGACACCACGTGCAATCGCTAGCCTTATAGCGTCTCCTTTTCTTTCGTGTTTCCTTACCAGACTGCACGTGGAACTGCGCCGCGATATGCGACCGACTATTGTGTCTACATTCTGCGAAGCCGCGGGCGCAGAAGAAACAGGCAGGCCGGTGTGCTGCCTTGGGAACTATCCACAATGGGCCGTTGGCCCTGAAGTTTTCGTGCAAATCACGTTGTATATAATTCTGTTTTGAAAGAGAGAGAGAGAGAGAGAGAGAGAGAGAGAGAATCGTCGCAGTGGCGCTAACGCTCGAACACCGATTACGTTATCTGTCCACCAGAGGGGACGCGACAGTAGAGACCTACCCACGACAGTATGCAGAAAGTATGTGGATGTCTACACAGCTGTCGGTTTAGGCTCCTCTGGCCTCCTTGAAACCCTTGGGTCCAGGAATAGCAGGGAGAAAGTGAACATGTATGCAATAGATATTAGTAAAAGGCGATTGGAGGTTTGGTGGCAGAAAAGTACGGAGACCACAAATAACGGAGACGTAAAAACACAAAGTTCCCAATAGTGGTTCAGAATTTTGATGCTGGATTTTTTTTTTTTTGAAGATAGGTATAGGACATAGGACATCAGGCAAAATAAGAACAAGAGCTTGGTGGCGCAACCTACCGCCCCCCGTTTCAAAGGGGACGCTCATAGCATCCATCCATCCATCCATCCATCCATTCACCTCCAGGGTTGTCTTTCACTCAGTTCCTGACTCATGAAGTCTTCAAAGTGTTTCGCAGATAATACGACCGAGTGCAGGGGGCACATTCTCGGACGATCGCATTCGGCGATATCACTTTCCGTGCGCGCTTAAAGGATAGTTGAGCAAAACCGGGTGAGCCTATCGGCTGGTCGAACACTACGCCACGCGAAGGCCATAGTATACCGCCGAAAGCAATCGTCCGAGAATACGTCCTCACGCAGGACTGCCCTTCACCGCGTTCCTTTTAAGTGACCGCCCATTCGGAGCCTCTGTCCTAAGTTCCGAGAATACCATTCGCCAGCAGCTGTCTCCCGGATAGGTCACTGACACCCGTCTGGAGTCGTTAGTGGCCTCAAAGCTCTGCATGTCGAGTTATGCTCACTCCTTTGAGCGCCATGTGTAAGCAACAAGTCGCGGGGCGCATGGATTCCCGGCCACGACAGCCTCGTTTAAACGGGGCAGAGTGGAAAACTAGCAAAATTACTCTGGTATGCCCGGTGTCTCTCACTGACTTCGCGTTGTATTGCTTTGGCATGTTAAGTATACACTCAATCGATTGATCGATTCATGCACCAGTCAATCGATTCATTGAGCTTCAGAGCGCCGGGGCCCCGCCGCAGATCCCGGCGACAGAACTTGAGACGTGCGCAGAAGCACGAAGTTGTGTGCGCCCGTTTTGATATTCCCACCGACCGACTCCGTTGAATATCCACCCTATATTTTCACTCCGTTTTCATCATAACCCGTACTCTTCTTCACAACTTCCACTATACCCCCCCCTCCCGTGCGTGGTGTGTAGCAGGCTGGCAACCCTGTCTGATGATAATGTGCTCTATTGTAATAATAATAATAATAATAATAATAATAATAATAATAATAATAATAATAATAATAATAATAATAATAATAATAATAATAATAATAATAATAATAATAATAATAATAATAATAATAATAATAATAATAAATCTGTACCATCCTACCTGCAGTTTCCAAATAAGACTGCTGGAGGTAACTCTGGCACTTCGATCGTTCAGCCATTATTAGAATGATGGGAGCTTAGTACATGAATTTGATCCTTGAGCTTGTGGCTTCAGAAGTTCTGGCGGCTTTATGCGCTGCGTTTGATCTGTCTTGATCGGTCTTTACGTATCGGCCTATAGTTTAAACCAATCTTATTTTTTCTAGCAATAAGACTGCGCAAGCGCTTAACAATGCGCATTGTTGCATTCATCACGCGGTATTTTGTTGAAGACGATCAATTCGCAATGTCACCAAGCCGTTCGAAGCCGGAAGGACAAAGTCTAGACAAATCCATGTACTAACTATCATTCGCCCGCGCTGGCTGAATCACCATGCTTGCAACTGCCACAGACAATATATAGCGTCATAGTTTCCTCCATAGTTATTTTTGCACAAAGCTAGATGCCCTCTCCTATTCGCCTGCCTGTGCGCGGAGTGGCCGGTTGGAGACAATGCTCCTAAGGCCGACGTGACCGACCTGTCCGCCTTCTCTCTGAGTAATGTCCCTCTTTCTCTCCCTTCGTCTACCCCCCTCCCCCACCCCACAGCTGCAGCAGTTCCGACTCCTGCGCACGGGCAAGGACGAGAACTCGTCGACGCTGGTGGACAACTTCCGGCCCACGTTCCCGCTCAACGGGCGACGCGTGTTCAAGAGCTTCCCGTCGTCGGCCACGCGCCCGGGCCTGGGGCCCGAGGGTTTCCCTTCGGTACTGGTCTGTCTCCTTGCCTTGGGTGGTGGACGGCTGCTGCTGCTGCGAAAGTGAAACTGCTCGGGGTGTGGTGGCCGCCGCTGCTGCTTCTTCTCTGTTCCTCCTCAGACGCCCAATGCATCTGGTCTCTCGCACGCACACACACACACACACATGGGCACTCACACACACACACAGACACGAGATAGAGAGAGGACACTCGGCGTGCAGGAACCTTGCCTGCTGGACACTGGTTCACAGGACACTTAGAGTATGTAGTTCTTCTCACGCACCGTAGGTGGCGCACCGCCGTGAACATCGAGGTCGTCGTTTCCAACTCTCCGGGCCCCTCCGACACCGCGGCTCGCAGAAGAACTCCGAACAGTGCCGTGACACGTTGCGTAGAGTGGATCGACGCCCGCCCCCCTGTGGCCAGGACAGGAAGTTCTGCGCCGACCACTCGTTGGGACGTATTCTTTTTTTTTTTTTTTTCTCGCACGTTAACCAAGCCGGTGCTATACGTCGATAGGCAAGACGTCGCCGCGAGCGACTCGGTGGTGTTTGAAGCGAGGCAGTTTGTTCGGGTGATCGTTGTTGTTGCTTGCCAAGTTGACGCGGTAGCGGGGAAAGTTCAGGCGCCGATTCGACGAATGTGCACCGACGCCGTGAGCAGTGACATGTTGTTGATACGTGCAGAATACTTGTTTCTCTTTTTTTTTCTTTCTTGAACTCCCAAAATGACGGAATGCACCGAGTCACACTTTCGCGATGCTGGCCACGATGGTGCGTTTGGCTGGAGGCCACCGGTGCCGCTTTTCCTCCATTTTCGAATACGGAGCGCATTTGATCGTTTTCAATAGTAGTAGTCAGCACGTAAGTTGCGATGACGCGTAGCATTCTGTAGAAGATAAGAAACTGCCTTTGTGCGTCCCCATCAGAATACAACCTTAGACTAGGGCTATGCTTGCGGTTAACACTGTCGTTGCTGCCTTTTGCGCATACGGCACCCTTGTTGGGGACAAACACTATACGAGACTGCATGTCACCTGAGAGTCGGAAGTAGGACTTGCCCACCTTCGTCTATAAGTCCAGCGGGCGCGCATATAATTTCGCGGCGAGTTGGAGACAAGTCAGACAGGTCAGTTTATTGCGGCAAGATGCCAGTGACATCGTTCCTTTTGGACGGTGGAAAAATTTAGGAGTTTTTAAATGTGACTCCCGGTGTGTCACGTAGTAGGACCACCTACGGCTGTTTTCGTAAGGTCTACGCGCCGCGAAAACTTCTATGGGACGTTGAACAAGTTTTTCTAAACATGGCAGTAGAAATGTGTGTGCGTGGTTCGTTTGTGATTATTCTATCTATTTTCTTTGCCTTCTTCATTGCTCTTGTGCTGCGTTTTACAGACGGACAGCTAGGCTGGTTTGCGCTGTTCCACGTGGTGAGGCGGTAACCACATGGAGCGTATTCCCGGCATACTTGCGGCTTGGCGTCTCCCCGCGTCAGCGTGTCTGCTTTACGCCGCGCCTTGAGCGGATTTTATTATCGGCCGAAACGCGTTTAATGCGGTCAATCACTGCAGCGAATTCGGAATGGTGTCCACACCGGCAATGGTAAATGGCTGCGTTAAAAACGAACGCAATTATACGCTTTGTGACGACAAGCCGGAAATATACGCTGTAATTACGTCGCATGCATGTGGTTGTCACTTGACAGCCGCTAAAGTAGTCACTGGCAAGGGACTTGTTACGCGTCAGATCCTCCGTCAACCTGGCATTAAGAGATGGAGTAGGCGTGGTTTTCATTGCAAAAAACGACACTTCTTTTTTTTCTTTTTTTTTCTTCGGAGTTACACTGCCCTTAGAATCAGGGTGAAAGTTTTCGTCCTTCCTTTAGATATAGAAACTATAACTGTGTAGTTGTTGACAAAAGTGATTTCCTCAGGCTTCCGGACGATATAGTCGCAAATTGCAACCGTGAAACAATAATTAAGGCAGCTGAGCTCGTTAAAGAAAGCATTCTTATGAAGTAAGCCAATCGTAGCGAAGTAAGCATTTTAATCGCGGAACTATGAGATACATCGACAAGACGGAAAGCATTACGGAACTTCCCACTTTGTTTGATAAAGAATCCCGTTTTTTTTCTTTTCGTTTTTTAAAGCCAAACACACGCTATATGCAGAATACTATCGCCCATGTCGTAGCGTAGAAAAGAAAAGCAAAAATGTAAACCACGGGGCAGCTGCATGGTCTAGTTGGTATTAGAGCAAACGTTAAATTATTATTATTTGCAGCAAATCCTTATGTAACAAAAATCAAGGCGAGGAATACTTTTTCGTCATCCCCACGTATTTCTTCATCATCGTCTTCTTGCTTCCATTTTTATTTTGTTAGTATATATTTTTTTTCAGCTAACGCAAACATTTTGCTGCCATATGTGTTTGAGAGGCACCTTCCTCTCTCAACACCTTTTACCAAGTTTTTTTTTTTTTTTACTAAGCTTCTTGCCAATAGCGCCCCGTCCTTGACGTTTCGTAGTCATATAAGTGAGCTATAGCATATGTATAATGTTCACATAGAGCTTACGCATAATCCATGCTTAAGTACGTTCATACGGCACAGCTTAATTGCACCAACTTTACCAACATATCTTGAGAACAGAGCTGTATGTGCGTCAGAAGTTATGGAAGGTTAACCCGGTGCTTGCTTAATTTTCTAGTGCCAAAAGTAATATATAGCGAGGTGTCCACCAGTGTGCGCACACACGAGCGGTTTTTCCAACTAGGATACATGTAAGACAGCGCGTCATGAACTTACAGATACGAAATGAGAAACAACGTGAAACGTTGTTTACGCCCAGTTCCTACAGGAAGGTGAAACACGTGACATATTCCAGGAAATGAGACCTTGGTGCGACACCTTTGCTATGCGTCAGTGAGCTTCCTGCAATGCGCAGGGCTGTCATCAGACTGCGAGATCTCGCTCGACCGAAGAGCTTTTTTTTTTTGTGCCGTAAGCCGCGGTGTCCACGTACACATTATAATGCTTTTTTTTTGGGGGGGGGGGGGGGGAGGATTCACACGGGCACCCGAGGTGACAGGGATCCGTTTGTTGAGTCAGTCGTCAGTCAATGAGCCAGATGTTCTTGTCGTGTTGTCATTTTTATTATTATTATTATTATTTGTCAACGATCTGCCCTACGCTTAAGGTGCACGTCGGAGAACGGTTTATAGGGAGCTGCAGCGCCGAATTGGTGCGAGATCGAGAGAAAGAAAACGTTATGTCTTCAGCATATTTTTTTTTTCTGTAACGTGCTTGAACCGGCGAGAATGAGTAGTTGTTTCACATCTGCAGTTGCCTCGAACCCGGGCCGAGTGATTTGTCTGAAAGCAGACACCGCTAACCATCGGCTCTCTAAAGCGCGCGGTCGAACGGACCTACGTTAGCTGGAAGCTAAAAGCGCACGCGGAGGTAGAAGCTTCGTTGTCCCCTCTTTTCACTCGATGCTTAAAATGTTTAGTTCTGCTTAAACTGTTGTTGAAATCTTAGAGTCGCAAGTTCTTTAGTGCGCTTAAAATATTTAGTACCTCAGAGTTTCCAATCGGGAGCTATTTCCTTGTACAAGAGTGTGAGAGCATCTGCACCTGCAACTTTCCTATGGCATATGGAACGCTTCATTTGTTTTATGCAGAAGTGCATCATTCCGGTGGATTTGGCGTTTGCCTGTAGAGCACCAAAAAAAAAAAAAATGTGCCCAGCTTCAGTTGCGCTCGTAAAGTTCTCGTATAATAGTGTCCGCTGTGGCAACCTCTGTAACTGTTTCCCGAGAGTGACAAAATTGGTTTTAGTTCAATTCTCTCTTCATCACAGGTTGTCGATGTCAGATGACCTTTTCCTTTTCCTTTTCTGATTTTATAATACATGCATGTCGGGAATCCATGATCGCAGACAGATTGTTATGGTGGTAAAGACCGCTGGACACGGTTCCATCAAGCCACACGAATTGTATTTCTGTAACGTACGGCATCGGTTCCCAAATTGAAATGTCCATCATCGCGTGACTATGCGTTCTTTGGCGAATAGCGCACGCCGACGCGTCCGCGTTGTACAGTGACGAGTAGTAAAAAAAAAGGATGATAGAACGAAAAAGAAAGAAAGAAAGAAAAGCAGTGCACGTAGTGCCAGCTGTTGCATAGCGAGATAATAACGCTCCGAGGCGTGAATGTTGTGTTTTCTGGCAGAGGCTATTGGGTGCCGTGTAAATAGCAATATTGACTAAACTGTTACCGGAAGCACCTTCCAGTGCAACCGCGTGCGTTGCTATGCCATCATGCTGTCATAGCGCAGAAATGGGGAAACGAACGGGTGCATACGAGCAAAACAACATTGGTTTGCCAAGACATGATGCTCATCCAGTTGTCAGCTGAGTGAGCTTTATTACTGAACTTTTAAGACATCCGACGGTGCAAGCAGCACCTGCCGTTGTTACAGCGCCAAGAGAGTTGCTCTGTTTGTCCACTCCATACCTAAACGCAGGCTTCCGCTAGGGCTTTTGTTTTGTTTCTACGCGTACGTTGACCGCTTGTTGTGGCGCAGGAGTCCCGCGGTAAGGTTCGAAAGAAACGTTGCCACGTAAACTGCTTTCTTGCGACAAACGTGAAAGTGGTGCATCGAGTTCCCTCTCCATTGACGTTTCCGTCAAGAACTATTCGCTGCTCCCTCAATTCATCGCACAAGAACATATAATCGTGTAGATTTAGTTCTTCGCCCGAGTGACACGGAGGCATCTTTGCCGTATTCGTGAAGGTTCGGTTGTTGTGTTGCTGCCGAAAGTTAATGCGAGAGTTTAGCGTTGTAGCAAAATGGAGGCGTGCCATTTTGTTTGTTTCTTTTTGCGTTTTTTGTGAGGGCAGCCGCTTGGCTAGCGTTCTTGTCATAATGCAGTTGACGCTCGAAATGCAAACATTTGCGCTAATCGCTTCGCCGTTTAGCTACGTCTTACATATATCGTCTTGCCAGATCTTTTTCTTAGACTTCTGATGACTTCCGTGAGTTGCAGTCGATGAAGCTGCGCGGCGGGCTCGCGATTTGTCAGATGTCAGAAGCCCCGCGTCTCCTCGTGTAACAAGCACTTGTGAACGAGCCCGTACACGCTTGTGTCGCGTTATTGCGCATGCGCAGCGTAGTCGCGTTACGCATATGTGCTCTCAGTTCCTGGCGTCTCCGTAGCAACAAGTCATTTCGTTTTTCCCTTACAGGTCATACTTCGTCCGGTGTTGATTGTTGTTGTTATCGTTGTTGCTGTTGTTGATCTTGTAGTGGTTATTTAATTGCACGCTCCGGCATAGAGCAACGCGCCTTGTTTTGTCTACGTTTACGCAGTTATTACGTTGTTGAGTGAACCGCCCCAGAGAAATATTTCGTAAGTACCGCAGCAATACGAGGAGTGTCTCAAACGAGCTAACCTTAAATCGGGAAGTCTTCGCAGCACGCCTTTTTTTTTTAGTTGTTTATAAATGTCTGAGGGCGGCTGGCTGCAGCGGAGAAGTCATTGGACGCTTTCGTAGCGCTGACGTCATCTGCGACGTAGAGTTTCATACAATTACTAGAGGGGACTGTGGGCGCTGGTGTCTACAGGAGCTGCGAACAGACCGATTCAGCCAGCATGGAAATGATGGGTAGTGCATGGGTCTGCCTAAACATCGTCCTTTCGGCTATAGAAGGCTTGGTGACGTTGCAAAACGATCATTTTTAAGGAAGTGCTGCGCTAAAAATAATAAAGTAAACATCGTGAAAATCGTCCGACGGTAGGATTCAAACACAGGACCTTTAACGCAGAAGCCGTATATTGAAACCGTTACGTCCCAGACGCGGGGACAAGCGGAACTACTCCAATTATAGCAGCGATTATGCGTGCTTGCAGATCCTTATTACCTTCTGCATTAAAAAAAAAAGGAAGTGTAAATTGGTTTAAAACAGCGTTCGCTTTAGGCCCAGATGAAGCGTGATAAAGGAAGCCGCAAGAATGTCTGAAGCCACAAGTACGAAGATAAGACAAGTCCATGTACGCTAACCATCGTGTACCGTGGTCGGTGAACGATCGCTGCTCCGACGTTCCCTCTAGTAATTGTAGTAAACTCGGTGACGCACCTGCGAGATGTGCGCTCCAGTAACGAAAGCGACATCGTGCGCCTTCGCACCCGCTGTTTACGAGCTGTGCCAATCAAAAACGACTCGATTTGAGGCTATCTCGCGCGTTATTTGAAGAAATACTTGTTAAAAAAAAAAAGAGGCCTATGTACTATTATTCATGCTGCACGAAACTTGTTACACATGTCGCGCCCTTCCCTTCGGCCTCCGTTTGTGCCTGGTCGCTTGTTGTTCACCGTTTTGAGCGAGGGGGAAAAAAAGAAGAAAGGAACGCGAAAGAAAGGGCAGAACTATAATGTCGCATCAAATAAAAGCAAAGTTTATATTTATTCCGCAATAAAGGACATGTTCGTTTGACGAATTGTTGTGTGCACGGCTCTTCTTTCTTCCCTCCGCACATCACGGCTTATAAGTCGACTCTTTTTGAATTTCGGCCAAGCATACTGGATCGATGTAAAAAAATAATAATAATAAGAGAGAGAGAGAGAGAAGGGGCGAGGGGAGTGGTGCAAGCGTTCGACCTATGTGGGCCGTGAATTTGTGTTCTGGTTGCGCTTTGTGAAGGCCGGATCTGGAATGGACGATGCGTTGAGTTATACGCGGTAGAATACGGTATTTCTCGTACTTTCCTCTGTGTCACTTTCGTTTAGCTCTAAAAACGAATAATGGGATAGCATTTTACCTATAATAGACACGCAAGTAATGGGTGATCTGCGTTCATCCGCTTTGAGTCTGGGAGTTCCTCCAAGCAGAAAGACCACGAGCTCAAATAAGCACTCAAAGAAGCAAAAGGACAGACTTCGGCAAACCTTTCGTAAATGCCGTTAATGCGCAGTCACAGCAGTACGCGTTTACAGTCCTTTAGCGTGTGTCAAACTAGGCACAATACTACAACGGGTCACCATAGCTACGCGACTTGCCCTCTTCCAACCCCTATTTCCCCCACCCCAGTGCAGGGTAGCAAATCTAAAACTCGCATCTGGTTTACCTACCTGCCTTTCCTCTCTCTCTCTTTTATTATAACTGTGACGGACAACAGACACCAAGAATGCTAAACTTTTTATGTAGGGATCTCGTTGTAAAATGAATAGCATGTTCAAGAGATCAGATGTGAACAGAACGAGTCCGCGTTTCTAAGCGAAAAAAAAAAAATAGAAGAAACACCGCGGCCATTATAATTCGTCCCGGTGTGCGGTGGCATACACCGCAAAGGGACGACCAACCATAGCTCTCTAATGACCAATGTGCTTCATTTAAAGTGGCCTCACAAAGCTTTATAAGGCTCATTAAGATGCGTCACCCCACAAGACTTTTCTAACAGAGCCTTTTCGAATGCATCTGACATGAGCTGAGCTCTGGTATAGGCATGACCTCCGAGATAATTTCGCAGCACCACGATAACTCGGAAGCAGTAGCATTGACGGTATCGGCACAGAACTATTTTTTTATCTTCACCAGAGAATGTCTATTAAAGTTTCGCATCCATCCATCCAACCAGAGAGTGTTATCTCGTTATAAGTGAAATTTGGTATTTTGCTGGACCAACCGTGACGTCACAAAAGGCCAGTATGGTTATCATTTTTATTGGTGCGTCACGATAAGCTAAGAAAAAAAAAGGGTGGGCGTTATGAGTAGTTTAAGGAAAGAGCAGGCCATCTTTCGAGTGAAACTGTAGAGTTCCTGCTTCGAATACTGAAATAAAATTTTGCCTCAGCTATTCAACAAAGCACTGTCTACCGGGTTTATTTGCCATGTTTTGCAATGTCTTGCAGGGCTTCTTTAAGACATGCCTCTCTGGTGCGTATTGTCAGCAGCTCTCTGCTTTTCCTGTTGAGTGTGTCGTCTGTTCCGTTGTCCTTCTGCGGCGGTGTAGTCAGTGCCGCAAGAACTGTGCTCTGCAGCGTAGGGAGTCACGTGGTTTGCTTTGCAGGGGGACTGCGGATTACAGCTCGCTGCACGAACGCATCTCGGTTTCGGTTCTTCCTTTCACACTTCTCTGCTCTCTGGGTTCTTTTCCTCCCTGACATGTCCAGACAGGCTGTGGTTTATTGGCTTACGTGTGGCACGGCGCTATGCAGTTCAGTGTTCGCAGTGTGTGTTTGTGTGTACTTTCCCTCTCTCGGTTGTTTATGTTATTCACGACAAGAGACGTGGTTTCGCTTCGTAACGCAGTACGTTTTGTTCTAATGCGATTAACGCCAGACTTTGCGTGTATACATTAAATTCGAAGGGTTTCTGGGAGGGGGGGGGGCGGAGGGGATAATTTGCGCATGAGAGGTGGAGTCGAGAGTAGTTTTTCAATCGTAGTTCCCTCAACCTCAACACATCGATTGGGTGAGGAGTACACAACAAGACATACGATGACGTCATGGACAGAGTCGTTATGCGGACCATGAAAGTCCTGAATTGAGCCACTTGCACGATATTTATGCACTATATGCAACCCCTGTGTGGTTTACTTTCTTTTTCCCCGTTGGCAGGTGTTTGTAGGCGAGGAGGGTGATGGGGAGGGATTGCAACAAACTATAGGTGATAAGCAATAGTGTGCAGCTGCGCCGCTGCCATTAGATTTCCCGATGCGCGCCTCCTGCCACGTGATTGTGAGGCAATGGCTTCAGTTGCCTAGACAGCGCAACATATGTGCGCATCGGAAACCGCAGCCGACGCGGCAGACATGAGGCCGCGCGTCCCTTTGTAGATATCAGCAGGCCTGTTTTAAACCCGCCACACTTGCGGAGATGTTTTTTTTTTTGAAGTATTTTAGGCTCGGCGTATACACGCTCCTCAAGTAAAGCATGCGGCCCCTAGCTCACTGTAAGCTGGCGTAAGGGATAGGCTATACGAAGCACGAGATTTAAAACAAGTTGCACTTAATCGCTGCGCTGTCCCGATTCCGTAGGAACGAAGTTACCTATATTGTGTGCACTTGCAGCAACCGTCCCCGGATCTTCCATATCCTGCATACCTCCCCCCCCCCCCAAAAAAAAAAGAATATATCGCAGGGCCCAATTCGCATGCCCTGGAAGGTTATATAAAGGGGTTGCCGAGAGTAGGGCTAAACGAAGTCGGAAACTTTCAGAAGGGGAAGAAGGGGTCCCTGTCAGGAAAACTAACGAAGACGATTAAGTCTCGTTGCCGAAACCTCGACTCCACGGACATCCCTTCTTCGACCACTGTTATTCAGACTCAGTTTGTCCGCGTACTTCGTCCAGAATAGAGTTAGGTGCGCGATAAGCATACTTGAGTCAATCATTTAGAGCGAGTATCCAGTACTCCCTTCGTTGTTCTTTAAAGAGCATGTGTACCATACAGCGCAAACGTGGCGTCACAGGCGGATCGAAGCCCTGGAGACACCGCACTCGTTTCGGCGATCTAGTGACCTTTGCGCGCTCACGCTTCATTCAGTGGCGGCCGGAAGGAAGACGGCGGGAGATAGCGTTGTTTTCCGTTCCTCTCCGAGTTCCTGCACGGGACACACGCGCCGTGTGTCCTGCCTCCGGTCGACGAAAATTCGATACGACACGGAAGCACGCTGCACGACCGGCGTGAAACATCCTGTGTCGAGCGTGCTCCGCGACACAGCAGCCGTCGTGGATCGAAGCAAGGTGCTATGTGGGGCTGCGACCGTGGGCGTACGTGACTCCCCGAAGCGGCTGTATATGAATGAGAGCTCGTAGCAAGAGGTAGCGATAACGCTCAGCCGCGTTATCGCAGTACCGTTCGACGTACTCTCCAGTCGAGTCGGCTGGTTCGTAAAGGTTCGTCGCACAGCGTCAGAGGGAACAGCGTGTATATTAAACGAAACACAAGGTATAGCCGAAGTGGAAGGGACAAAGGCTGTGGCTGCGTCGTGGAAGTCTTTGGAGAGGCCTGCTCATGCTTGCTACAACTCCAGGGGGCATCGCGTCATTGTTTTTGAGACAGTATGGCTGGCTGCTTGGGGACAAAGTGGTACGGGTAAAAGTTTGACAATTCAGGTGTTGCTTGGGGATCGCATTAAAGCGCGGGAAACAAGTGAGCGTATTTTCGCAAAGCGTAATGTCCTTCTTCCCAAAATGAGCGATGCAAGCGTGTAGATCCGGAAAACTTTGGGATTTGAAAGCAGCTACGAATAAATTATAGTACGAAAAGGTTCAAAGATAAACAAGGGGACTCTGGATGCGGTTGCCCAAAATTGAATTCACTGTATTTTTTCAATGTATTTTTTATTCCCAATGAGACATTTCCACGCTACACACATCGTCAGGCACGAAACAAATTCTATGCATTGCATCCAGCCTCGTCGCGGTAACTACACTTGAATCGCTTTTCGGTGAGCTTTAAAACTAGAGTATCTAGCGGCGAAAAAAATCGAAGCTCGTTCGACGCGTCGTTGCCGCGTAGACAGCATTCTTAGTTGCATAAGGTTACCTGCATGTCACGTTAGGATTTCGTGTTGAAGGGTGCATAAATACGTGCGGTGAATGATCAGGACGGTCTCCTGCAACGGTAAGTCGATGCCGTTAATGCGATTGCGTTGCCATCTGTATGCATCAACCACGGTTCAAGTTTGACAACTTAACGTCGCGCCTGGGAGGACACTACAGCAGACGCGTACAGCTCTGCGCCGTAGAGATTTTTTTCTTTTTTTTCTTTGGACATTGTTCCGAAGGGCTCGCTCTCTCTGACTTTCAGCTCCAGGACGCCGACGACTCCTACGCCATCTTCAGCGAGTCCGGCTTCGACGAGAGATTTAGGGTAAGTTCGCGCGAGCAGAAGTATGTTCCGCGCTCAGGTCTTGTGGCTTCTACATCGAAAGACCACGGCAGCGAGCGAAGAAAATGGGGGGTACTGTGTTTACTCCACCCTCGAGCTGGGGCTTGCCCTCGACAGCCGACGAAGAGCATTCGAACTGAACGACACCTTTCTTTAAGAGTAACAGAAGATAGACGTTTGCAGGTGCAATCAGCGTAGAAAGCTGTACACGGCTACACGCGAAAGTACAGTGAAAGCTCGTTAATTCGAACTTCAATAATTCGAATTTATGGATAATTCGAACTGTACGATTTGGTCCGGCCAAGCTCCACAGAAGTCTATGTATAAAAAAGTCCGTTAATTCGAACGCGAGAAGGTTCCCTCACGGATAATTCGAACTACGCTCGCCTGGCACACGGCCAGAGAAACGCGCCTACTGCCTACACACAAGGTTGCATTGCCTCCTAAACGGAGAGAACGGCGAGAGAAGGCAAAATCGGAAAAAAATCTAACCGACGCGGGGTCAGCCAGAAGGCAGCGGCGGCTGCCGCCTCTCCGTTCTACGTAACCTCCGAGACTTCTTGCTCGTTGCGAATCTCGGAGGCTTTGCAAATCTTGTACAGCTGCTAATGCTGTGCGGAGATGGCACGGCAAACGCCAAAACACAGCGAATCAAGTACGTCGCAGCTGCGCTTGCAATCAAGAACCAACGAATCGGGGCCTTCACCACCTTCACATGTTCGGCGTCTTTGTCTCGGCAGTCTTCATCGGTTGTGTACCTCTGTTTTCAGCTTAGGAGGTATCGGCCGTCGCGATTCATTGTGATGGTGTTAAGCCTCGGCTAACGTTCGTTTCGGTGGACATCGGTGGTGTGGCACAGTCGGACCCAGAGCTTCGACTTGAAGATGGCGTGTGCCCACGGCACACGCCATCACTTTCTGACACGCCAAATTTCTGACATTCCCTACTGCTTCCAAATCGCAGTGTACCGTTGCACTCCTTCACTTTCGTTAGTTCGAACTTTCGTTAATTCGAACTGAAGCGGCTTCCCCTTGCAGTTCGAATTAACGAGCTTTTACTGTAGTAACCGAGCATTACACGTGTGGGTACCACGCGCTGTATCATTTTTCGTCGACGTCGCCGAAAAAGCCCTCGCTATAGTATACTAGAATTTTATTCTAGTGCACTATAACCCTCGCCGCGGTTGCTCAGTGGCTATGGTGTTGGGCTGCTGAGCTCGAGGTCGCGGGATCGAATCCCGGCCACGGCGGCCGCATTTCGACGGGGGCGAAATGCGAAAACACCCGCGTACATAGATTTTAGGCGCACGTTAAAGAACCCCAGGTGGTCCATACTTTCGTAGTCCGTCACTACGGCGTGCCTCATAATCAGAGAGTGGTTTTGGCGCGTAAAACCGCGTAATTTAGTTTCTTTTCGCCGTAAAAGCGAGCACCCAGGCTTCGCGCCACCCTTTTTGAAGGGCGGGAAGAATGGTGCGATCCCGTATCTTTGCGTTTACAGGAGGTCTCTGCTTCAACAGATTATTATTATATTTTTTCCGGATGAGCTGGTCGCCGCTGTTCAGGCAACTTGCCGCAGAAATCCGACTGCGAAAACTGGGGCGGATAGGCACGGCAGTTCCGCGCGTCTTCGTTTCTCAGCCCGGTCAAGGTGTCCTGGCGTGGAGTAGAATCGCATACATACGATTGATGCAAGGTACACACAGCACAAAGAGAAGTGGGGATGTCGGCATCGACGTCGATGCGGCCACTTGGCAGCGCAAGCTCTAAGGCAAGTTAAGCCAAGGGCCTCTGGCAGGCGGCACAAACACCTTATGAGGATTTCGTGAGTCCCGCGTTCTGGAGAAAGATGGCCCGGAGGTCTGACACCTTCCAAGTGGACACGCTGTCGCAGAACTTCACGCGCAGTTCTGGCATTCTCATCGCAAGTTCAAGCAGAAAAAAACAAAACACATCCAACAAGCACGATAAACAGCGATAATGACGCATTTATTACTGCATCTGTTTGTCTAATGCTTCAGCAGCCACCATCCTTCGCTAATGCTTGAGCTGCCACCATCCTTCGCCCTTCCCCTTTGATGATATACTTATAGTAACCTATTCAGGTACCCTTGCCGCGCCGCATTGACAGTGAAGCTTGCCCTCCGTAAAAAATCAGTAGGTGTTTGATTGTGATCACTGTGTGTGGGCCAAAAAAGAAAACGGATTTGCAGGCGTCGGTCCAAAACCCTGTCCGCCTTTCTTTCACCAAACCCCACGCACCCCTTCATTACCACTCAGAAACCGAATCGCAAACCTAACGGTGACCGAGGCGGAAGCCGGCGCCAGCAACAGGGAGGTCGTCCCTCGTCCCGGCCCCAAGGGAGTTCGCGACCCGGAGGCTCCTCCTCTGGTCCCCGAGGTTCCCGACCCAAGCCAGGCCGAGACTCCCCGCGAGTAGACGGCGGAGGCTCCTCAGGCCCCCGTGACTTCCCTCGAAATGATGACGGGCCGCGCGACCCTTCCCGAAACGATCGTGGTCCTTCCCGGTCCCGCGAAGAGTCGCCCTCGCGTCCCCGAGAATCCTCGCGGCCTCGAGACCGAGACCGTGAGTCCTCCTCTTCCGGACGTCGTCCCCGACCCGACGACGACTCCCCGCCGCGACGTCAGGGCAGTCGTGACGAGGAAGGCTTCCCTGGCGGACCCGAGTTTTCCCGAGGCACCCCCACTTCCGGTCATCGTTCCCGACACGACGACGACTCCCCACCGCGACGTCAGGGTAATCGTGACGAGGAAGGCTTCCGTGACAGACCCGAGTTTTCTCGAGGAACCCCCACTTCCGGTCATCGTTCCCAACACGACGACGACTCCCCACCGCGACGTCAGGGAAGTCGTGACGAGGAAGGCTTCCTTGGCAGACCCGAGTTTTCCCGAGGCACCCCCACTTCCGGTCATCGTTCCCGACACGACGATGACTCCCCGCCGCGACGACGCCCGGGCACTCGCGACGAGGAAGGCTTCCGGGGCCGACCAGACTTTTCCCATGGCAACTCCCCTTCCGGTCACACTCCCAGAGGCCCTAATCGTCCCGAAGAATTTCCTCACCACGAAAGCGTACCCGGTCCCGAGGACTTCGCAGTGCCCGCTGGTCACCGGCAGCGCCCACGAGGCAACTCGCGGACGCAAGGCTTCCAAGGACCCGAGCAATTACTCGCTCCCCAACAGTCCCGTGGCCCCCAGCGCTTTCCCGAAGGCCCCCAGCGTAACACTGGTCCCGAGCAGTTTCCTGATCCTGAGCGCTTGCCTGTTCCTGACCGACAATCGTACCCGCTTGACCAAGGGTACAATGGAGGTTCCCTGGAGTCTTCGCTTCCCGAGCAGGTGTCGCGCTCCCAGGAGTTCCCCCGTCGCCAGGTGTTCCCAGAGGGCTCCGGTAGGCTGAAACCCCTTGCAAACTAAATGGATTTGTAGCTAAACTTGCCAGTCCAGTGTATCAAGCGGCGAGACAGATTTCCGTTAAGATCCCCAATGCATATGTATACAGACAAGCTGTGGTGGTTGTGAATCCAGGTATGAGAGGCCGTGGGCATCCTAGCATGAAGATCATGCTTTCGACGCCTTTGCCCAAGGCGTGCTAAACAGCATCTGACCATATGCCTCGTACCCATATAAAGCAAAAATCGGTATTGCATTCCCTCTATCTTATATTGTGGAATTATAAATATTAAAACACGAAATGCATGTGCACTCACTAGCGGAGGTTATAAGGTGGCTGCAGAGCGCTAATAGACAGGTCTGCATCGTGTACATAGTATAACGCTTGAACCGCGATAAAGAGAAGCATGTTACGTTTGGTGCGTAAAAGAAATCCGGCGCTATGGTCCGTTAGCAGAAATGACGTCATTACTGGCCACCTCCCTACTTTTTCAATTTCTATTCTATGCCACGAACGAATCAAAAGACTATACAATTCTCACTTTGAATCAACGCTAAATTCAATGTAAATTTAGCTTTGCCGCGTGCGGAGCTTTCGTAACTGAAACATCAGATGAATCCCGCCTTCTCAAAAAAAAATAAAAAAGGCAGCAACGCCACCTTTCCAATGCCCGCACCAGCTCTGTGCGGTATCAGGTATCTTATCGGCGTCTTATCGGGTCTAATTAACTCTTTAATTTGTAAATATCGATTACATTATATTCAACAGAGAAAGAAGGGCGGCAGGAAGGTTAACCAGGCAGTGCCTGGGCCGGACTAATGTAGCGATTCTACTCCAACGCTATTCCTTTTCGCGCTACTCCTGTGACCTGAGCGGTGCTCCGTCGACGTTATCTCCACAATCAGCCGCTCGTGAATTTAGGATGATAAGGATAGAATAGAATCGCGCGAAAGGAATCCGTGCTATATACCGGCCCTGCAGTGGTTTGCTGCCCTACATGGGTGAGGAGGAAGGGGAAATGGAAAGAAAGCAAGAATTTAGGAAACGCACGGAGGTCAACCAGATGGCTTTCCGGTTTGATACCCTACGCACAAGGGGTAAGGGAAATGGGGAAGAGAAAGAACGGGAGAGAGGGAAACAGTCCTGCGCGCACGACGGAATATGCACAAGGGGGATTGTAAACGCCCGCTCCGGCCGGTGCACTTCAAGAGCTGCACTATGATTGCTCGAATAGCTGCTCTGCGCCAGCGACGGTCCACACGGCGAAGGGTCCACTATCCCTACATTTCTGACTCCGGGAAGATATCCTGGAGTCCGGCCTGTTTAAGCTTGTCTGGCGAGAGAGAGGCGTCGGACGTCGTAGCGAGGACGAATGCGGACCTTGGATGCTTTTCTCGTGCCTATAGGACTCACACGTCCGACTATTGGTCGTTCCAATACGGTCAGAGCAAACGTTCGCAAAAAGGCATTGCCATCCATAAACTTAAGGCAGTGTTCGGAGAAAAGTAAATGACAGAGTTGACGTGCACGCGCACATGCAGAGCAACGTTAGCTGCGCACCCAAAGTCGGCACTCTGTAAGCTAACACTTAAATGTGCTCTACTGCAGGCTATCTTCCAAAGTAAGTATATACATTGCATTGGAGTGTAATCAGTATTCAGTTCAAATACGTTCTCTTTTTTTTCCTTCTTGTCTTTCTTTTTTTTTCTTTTATGAGAACAACGCCCCATAACAGAAATTCATGATGTTGCCCTTACGTCAAAGGTGAGTGCAAGGGCGCGAGAGAGAGAAAGACGTATAGGGAAAGGTAGAGATGTTAACCAAGGACGTGCCCGGTTGGCTACCCTACATTTTGGGCGGGGGAAAGGGGAAGAATGGAAATTTGACAAAGAAAGGTTGGCCTCCATATTACCGGCTAATAATTGGCCCTTCTTAACGCCAACGAAGTTGAGACAGACTTGTGAATGTTCCACCATTCAAAACTGGGTTAGCGTTCCGTTATTGTGTATGCATACAAATTTTCTTGCGGGAAGAATAATGACCCTGTGCACAGACGCCCTAGGTGGCGCAAAGCCCAAACGTGTTATGGCATGATCGCCATG
Organism: Dermacentor albipictus; assembly: GCF_038994185.2. Lineage (NCBI taxonomy): Eukaryota > Metazoa > Arthropoda > Arachnida > Ixodida > Ixodidae > Dermacentor > Dermacentor albipictus. The sequence goes on from NC_091822.1 coordinate 167,102,931, forward strand.
AACCTGAAGCGACGCTTAGTGACGATTCTTGCAATCTTTCAGTCGCAATTTCTGGCATTCTTCATTGGCTCGCACGAGGCAGCTGCGCACCCGCCATCCCAGGTATCGCCCACTCTGCTGAACGGTTGATAAGAAAATTATAGATTCAGCAGGATAAAAAAAGTCGGCACAAGATACAACCTCTGGTAAATGTTATGTCGGAAAGCCTATAGCCAGAATCAGTGCTGACCGACTCCCTGTATGGTGCGGTGGAACGGGGTGTAAGTCTGAAGAAAGCACCCACGCAGCACCGTTAAATGATTCAAGTTTACACTGACGTGCGCCATCTATAGCTACGGTACTGGTCCGGACGGTGCAATTAAAGTGCATCGCATTTTAACATCAAGTGGCTAGGACGGCAGGGAGCATAAAATGACGGCGCCATATTCGTAAAATCTGCTCTTATAAAGCCATGGGAGAAGTGTGGTCCGGCTGGTTTTAGCGAACTTTCCTACAGAAAGGGTCACTCATGCAAACTATTCATGCCGCTCCCCTATAGTGCTATTTGCATAAACTTCGCCTTGGTGTGGCACCCTCTGCCGGGACGAAAATGCCTAGGAGAATGTAGCCTCCGAGATCGCCGGCGCTCGCGTTATGACGCACGTCTCTCTGATTTGAGATAAAGGACATGCTAGAGTTCTTAAAAAACAATTTTTTTCGGCGACTAAGCCTTCTTGTGTGTGTGTGTGTCTCAGGGAAAACGCCGAGGCAGTCTCAAGACTCAGGAGCGTATTACCACCCTAAAACCCTGTAAAAAAAAGGCATATTTGGATATAATGCCGTAACGAGCTTAGTTACATTGCTATCACACCTGCTATGAATAAATAAATAAATAAATAAATAAATAAATAAATAAATAAATAAATAAATAAATAAATACGTCCAAAATTTAGTCATTTCACAGTATGATCGTAGTACGACCTGCAGTGTCCTCTGGAACGGGGAATGTCCCAGTTATAATTAAAAAATTAAATAGTTGTATACCCAGTTCGAGATACCTTCAATAATTCATGTTCTTTAAATACAAAGTTAGGTTTTCTTGAAGTCGACGTAGCGTCTGACGTTTTGCCCTTTACAATGCTTTCAATAATACTTGAATCGAGAAAGAGATAAAAGCAAAGGAAATGAAAACAAGGGGGGGGGGGGGGGAGAGGCATACGGGCTGTCAAGTATAGTTCTGCAATAGTTGATGCCAGCATTGTTTGATTCTTTTATTTCTGCTTCAGTGCCCCCCCCCCCCCCCCCGTCTTTTTCGCAATAAGTCGAAGATATCTGCATATAGAGGTGCTTCCTTAGAAGAAAAATTTACGAATACAGTCTTCCTTTCTGAATAAGTTGTTATGAATGAAATAAGCGCAGTACTTAGTACAAGCAGCGGCGTCCAGAATGTACATTTCGCGGATGAATGAACAGTAACAAAGGCGTCAAAGGACGAATGCCATTATGTCGATCCATGCGAAAGCATGCGAAGCGCAGTAAAATTATAAGGGGCGCTAATGATTACCAATTCAAAGGGACACTCAAGAGAAACACTAAATTAGTTCATTCTGGCCGGTACAACATTCTTTAAAATATCTGCTTGAGTTAGTTTCGAGATAGTGTGTTGATTATCAGAGGAAAAAAATTAGTCAAAGTTCAACTTCTTAAATTTCACACGGAAACTCCATTGCCGGGGTGTCCGTAAGACGTCATGAATTTCAAAGCGTTTTTTTTTCTTTCTTATTTGGACCGTCGTTACTCTGTAAAAGTTCGTGAAACTTGTCAAGTTCAATCTCTATCTCTTTTAGAATGCAATGCAGTATGTTTTTTACCGATTAGCAATTAGCTATAGAACCGAGCAGACTCTCTTAAAATCAGTGACTTCATGAGTGACGTCAAGGCGGGCTGGCGCGGGAACTTCGAGGCGGCGTGGCCACTGCGACTTTTGTGGGTGGCCAAGCCGCTTCTTGTGGTAAAAGTGGTAATAGAAGGGTAATTTACTAATACAGGTGTAATTAGAGGAGTGCTGACACAGGTTTCTGATATTGCAGATCTGTCACACTCTTGTGGCACGTAGAAAGATAACATTCAGCAGGCACAGAGGTTGGGAAACACCTGTAAGATGCTTTATCTGGATACTAAAGATGGTCCCAAAATGACGGGCCTCAGTTGGCGTACTACGTGACGCCTGCGGTAGACAGGGTGTGCTACATCCATTGCCATGGCCATGAGTGGGGGCGCTGGATAACGCCTCCCAGGGTTAATTCTGTATTACGTGCATAAATATTCCAGAAAATGCGCGGGAAAACGGTACCGCGGTAGCTCAATTGGCAAGAAGAGCATCGCCGGTGTAATGCAAAAACGTGGGTTCGTATCCAACTTGCGGCCAGTTGTCTTTTCATCCACTTTCATTTCCATTTATTTATAATTTATTCACTTTAGTTAAGACTACAAATGAACATTTTTTTCCAGTGCTTTTATTGGTTTCGTTGTCTGTTGGCTTCATATGATTGTTGCTATACATATGTTACAAGCCGCAAATATCATATCAGTACTGCTTGAAGCTGAATGTAGTGAACAACGCTTCTGGAGTAGCGAAAATGGTCATTCTTATACCGTAAGAAGAAGCTTATTGCTTCGCCAAAAGAAGAGCAAGAACTAAACGATGGTGGCGACGCCACCTTGCGTATCCCACACTTAGAACCTCGTGACGTCATTGACTGCCACAGCGTCTGTTCGAATTTTCCTAATTGTTTACCCACAAAAGGATGATCACATTGCATTCCAACAGAATGAGAGGCTCGGCCTAGAAAGGCTTGACAAGTCTTCATGCGCTAACGTTGCCTAGGTAGGAGGAAATACATCGAAATCTGTGACGTCGCGCCGACGTAGGCAGGCGACTGCGGTATCGCGCCGCGGTGCGTATAATTCGAAAAAGCAAGCTCCCACCTTCTATTTTCTTCGCTATAACAAAGAAAATATTATAACGAAGAAAATAGAGGTTGATATTACTATAGTAATAACAACCTCTATTTCGGTCAAGTTACGCAAATAGAGTTTTTGAAGCAATACGTTAGAATTCTAAGTATATTCAGTGTTGCTGTTTAGTGTTCCCTTAAGACATTAACTATCTAATGTCTTTCTTAATTTTGTTTCTTCCACTCACGTACCTAATTTCATATGCCCCGTTGTGCCATATCCTGCACTTCTCCAATGCCATGCCGATGGCGCCTAAACCAGGGTAGAAGGCGCATTGCCATTATAGTCGAGCAGTTTGTGGGGCACTGCTGCAGGATCGCGTCTTCAGCTTTACTTCGTCGAATGCCACGCAGAAGCGCTATGCTCGAGTGGAACGTGACGTGACGTGAATGGGAGTGATAAGAGGACATACGCATGCCTCTGTGTTTTGTGTCCGCGTCTGTTTGCGCGTCTGCGCCCGCAGGACTTGGCCTCGGTGGACTCCCTGGCCCAGGGCGTGGGTGAGGTGGTGCGCCGCTGCAACTACGTGCGCTCCTTCGCCGACTGGCCGAGGCACAGCCGCGCGTGCGCGCCCGTCTGGAACGCCTTCGTGGACCCGCTAGGCCTAACGGCGTCCCAGCCGCTCGTGCTGGCGCCGCCCTTCTACGATAACCCGGCCGCCGGCTACTACCAGCTAGTCGGCTACGGAAAGAAGAAGAAGAAGTGAACGCGTCCCCCCTGCGTCTAGTGGTCACACCACTAGTGGTCGCTGGTGGTCACACACACCGCTAGTGGTCACACCGTCTGCACCCACGTCACCGATTGCACCCTCGCGCGAAATCTTTTTTTGCTGATTTTCATTGTGTACAGTGTAATGTGCGTCTTTCTTTTGTTTGTTTGTTTTGTTTTAAGTAGCACAGTACGGTTCAATGTTAAAGGGCACACCTCATCTGTATTCAGCCATCGATAACCGGCTGGTGTGGAAGCCTACGAACGAGCTTTTTGCTTGCTTATACGCGTATACGTTAACACGTGACATTGGGCGCTATAAGAAATGTGCCAGCCATGTATTATCAACTTCGTTTAGAGGTTAGGTGCTCCCTTTATGAATTGACCATGCTGTACATGGATAACAGTGCAACAGCGGTGGTTTATCAAGCCGCTTACTAGAATTCTATGTGCCATTTCACACACATACCGAAAAAACAATGTTATCGGTTCACACCTAACTGCACGTGCACAATGCCACCATCGGTGGACTCTTGAGGCCCGTGTTTGCTCACTGTAGCTCGCAACGCCCGATATTTTTGTTAAAGCCTCGCTGTGTGTTGTTTCTGGGTATAATTTTGCTTTATTTTTTTAATCACTTGGACAGGCGTTTTCTTGCCAAATTGTGTCTCGTGTCACCATGTGCTCAAGTGCCAACAACACTGACGAGAAAGACAAAAGAAAAGAGCAGAGATAATCGCGTAGTATGTAAACATACTGTTTGTTGGGGACAGGCAGACGTTGTGCTTCAGAGGTACGCAGCTTCGGAAGCTTCTTTTATTTGGAAAAGCGTATCCGGGTGGACGGAACTGAAGGATTGCAGCGAATGCCATTACAAACTCTTTTTGAATGTATACAAATCGTTGCCTTTACTGGCCCTCTGTTATGTGTTCCTGCGTGAAGCTACGGTTTTAGCTTTTAGCTACGCGTTTGTTGTCCAAGGAAGGAAAAACAAAACGTGCAATGAAAGCCTCGCTTGGCTGTCCAACTGGAGTGTTCGTACCCTTTCTTCAAGACTGAATATGACTGCCACTTCTTCTGTTCGAAAAGTTAATAAAACACGATCGACGACGACTAGTTGGGGGCAGAGAAAAGTCACCGGAAAGGGAAATTTAGAAGAATCTCTTGTCGGATATGCGAACCCAGGAAAGGTGCTAGAACTATACATACGTACAAGGTCCACAGAGTTCTACCACCTGCGACAGCTCACAGGTGTACCGAACCCTGTTGCGGGTAGCATTAATATACCAATCTTTGATTGCAATTTTAGGGTAAACTCGACACTTCTCTGAACAGAAGTGAGTGTTCGTTGTTCCCACATTTATCTCCTTGTTTAACTTCCGACTCTGGCCACAATAGCCGAATTTAATCTTGATAGTTAGGCTAAACCTGAAGTGTTTTCCAGTTTGTTAGCTTTTTCTTTTTCCGGGTGCCTCAGACACCAGTAAATTAATGACTCGACCATATTACCTTTAAGAATGTCAGCACTGTAAGACGACCAATGTGTCGTAAATCGAAGGCGGAGTTCAAGCAGTAACCTGCTGTGAATTTATTCGACTGGCTACTTTTAGGTGATCAATTGCCTCATAGTTAGACAGAAGCACCTGATGAAAGTGCACCTAGCAAGCAATGTTGACTACGCTTATTTTGCCTATTTTTTTGTACCGTGTTCTCAACAACTGATATACTCAATGAGTCAGTGAAAGATAGTTACAATGAAGTTTGCTGCTTATATAACAACTACTTGTACCAGGCCTTAGGCCGCAATTTCTTTTTCATGTATTTGTTTTTGCTTACTTTTGACACTTATAGTGGAAACATCTCGCCGTTATCAAGTTTCCCAGAAAATTACGAGAAAGAAATTCCAAGCTTAAGGTCAGAGTGCACGCTACAATATACTCGGCACTGTCCTTGATCTATGTCTTAATTCTCATATTTTGTTTGCTGCAATATTATTGCCAGTTGCCTTGGACATTTCTGTGTGTATGTGCTTATTTGTGCTCTACATAGATGTGTGTCATGAATTAGCCATCCAAGAACTGCACCTGTGAGATATGATTGTCCCAGCATTGATGGCCACACAAAGATATTGTGTTATCAGCTTCTGCAGTTACTGGACAGTGGTCTGAATGCTCATTTCTTTCCTTATTTCGCTTGTCCCTAATATCACGTTGTCGCTCACTTTCTTTTTTTAAATATCTGTATCCGTCTTTCCTTCTCTTTATTTTTTTTTTGATCTGGTACACGCATCTCTTCAAACGCGACAGAAAACGTGACTTATTCGTGTCACCTTTGTTCACTTTCAATTTGCCCGTGTGATATAACTTTTATGAACTATTTTAGCAGCCGCATTACACCGAACGACCCGAAGTTGCTGGAAGAAGAGATTCGGAAAAGTTCTGGTCTCATCACATTCGCACGTTGATTTGCACCCTTATGAGGGACGCAGTGTGGGCGATCGCACTGCCATTCAGGCACCTATGCCATAACTTGGCCTGACTGTCGCCACCAAGGTTGCGGAGTGGGGTCGTCAATCACCGTCTCATTCCAAGGAATAAATTACGGACGCAATGGAATCCCTCCAGTTGCCCTGTAGCTGAAAGTCCGAAGTAAAGTAAAGAAGCGCCTATGGAAATAAAGCCGCTCTATTACGATTCCAGTCCAAGTAAAATAGGCTCACTTGCACTCCTGATGAATAGGACACCATTACAGATTCATTTCGTTCCGTTCTTGTAAACAAACGGAAATGACTCTAGAATCACGTCAATTCGAGAAAGACAACTACTCCGCAACTCCGCTCGCCACACTTTACCGCTTAACGAAGGTCGTAAGTTTACGGAGGTCGTAGGTTTAATACATTTGCGGAAGTCGAAGTCGCGCTGCGTCGACATCACTCGTAATGAAGTAATTGTCGAAGGGCATTCTTCCAGAAGGCATTAAGTCGAAATGACTTTTGTGATACTTCTCAGCGTCCCGGGATGATGAAGGCCGCAAAACAAATATTCCCGACATTAATGTTGAAGGCCAGTTGTCCCACGTGATTTTTTTACTCCTCTAATTTTCATTACTTCTTGTGCTCCCCACTTACATGTATACTCGACGCTAGGTTGAAGCTATAAAGAGCGTTATAGATAAGTGTTATAAATAAGCGTTATAAATAAGCGTTGCCATTTGTATGAGGCTATATATGTTGCCACGCGCTTGCCAAAGCCACTCTACACACATAGTACATCGCGTACTAAAGTTGATAGCACACGTTTTTTTTTTTTTTTAGCTATTCACATTATTTCCTAATGCCGCTAATTATGGAGAACAAACAGGTGGCCGGACCATAATAAAGCAGCCCCTTTATCAGCGTCCTACGATGCGTAACGTTAGATAAAGACTAACGTCTACCTTAAATTTACTGAGATTTTTTAACGGGACTTAAGCATGCCGATTCTTTGCATTTTCGATGCACTATACCAATAAATGCTAAGTCATGGGAACCTCCCTCTGCAGCGCGTATAGCACGCTCAACGCACCATTTAAAGTATGCGAGCGGTTGTGTGTGGCATTCCACACGATTCCGTGATTCCGAAGCTGACGAGACGATGATAAATATAGATATTACCTCAAATAGCTAGGCGCAAAAAATAAAGCCGACCTTATCCTAGGTGGACGACGTAGATAAACCTAAGTAAACACAAGAGTAACACATAAGGTAACGCAGGGAGGGCACCAATGGACTCCTCCTTACGATCACTACGTTTGGGCTCCACTCCTTGAAAGCTCTTTTGAGGGCCTAGGCTTTATTAAAGTGGTAATGATGGCTACGCGTGAAGCATATGTGTGAAACACAGCCACCACTAACACCTTAAAAATGCGTTTCCGGCAAAACAGTAGCAGGTTATACGGGCCCGAGGTTAAACTGAGGAGACGATTGGTCTCGAAGAACACACACAGCGCCAAAGGCGGCAACATTTCACACTGAGGGAACCGAAAGTATAGGATACAGCAGATAAGTTCCACGGACTTTGTGTTCCTGTGTTTCTGAGTTGACTTTCAGCTTTACTGTGGCGTCAAGTTATCTTTTTTTTTTTCGTATCTGTGACCTTTGTTATTTGTGAAAATAATGAGTAGCCGGCGCTAGTTAAAGGTGCCAACAGCTCCTAAGCATTCGATAATAATAATAATAATAATAATAATAATAATAATAATAATAATAATAATAATAATAATAATAATAATAATAATAATAATAATAATAATAATAATAATAATGATGATGATGATGATGATGATGATGATGATGATGATGATGATGATGATGATCCACAGTAATCGGAAAGGTGGGGGAAGATATATATGAAAGAGGATATTCTACTCTCACGAACCGAAATCAGCTGCGAAAACAAACCACGAAATTGGAGCTCGTGGCCACAACAGCCAGCAAAGCTTGTACCCGAAAGCGTTCTATAACAGTACAAATAAAACAACCTCTGTGATACGCCCATTTCGACAAATCAACAAAAATAATTCTCCTTTCGCGGCGTAAACTAGTTTTCCACAAGCAAAAGTGTGCTCTTTCTTCGCGCCAGTCGTTTCCTCTGTGGTCTGTATATACAACACACTTTCGCTGCTTGTCATCATTGAAACTGTGTGTGATAAAAAAGAATGCTTTATTTTGTGAGTGCCAAAACGAGAGTGCCATGTTTTGCATTTTAAGCATGCATTTATATAAGCATCCAAACGATTGTGTCATGTATGCCCTTTGTGAACAGGGTACTTGCCATATATGGTGTGCCATTTAACAGTGCCATGCTTCGTCTACGCTATGCATACGCGTAGTGCGCGGTAATGTTTTCGTGAAGGCGAATAAACAAGCTTACTATCTGTGTCCATGCGTGCCTTGCATCCACCGCGTTCTGATCTGGTGTTGTCGTCTCTACCAATGACACGACGAACGCACGGGGCTGCAGTGCGACGAACATCGTACGCTCAGTTTTGAACCCGGCATCTGCTCTTCCAGAGTAAGTCCAGCATCCTCAGCTGCAGTGTTTCGTGAAACGGACTTGCACGTACAAGCTACACGTATGTAAACAAACAGGCGCAGTATGCAAGCAAAGCAAGCACACGAATAAACGTTGAAACTATATACATATGTCAAATTGTGAGGATGTTACGGACGCCGCACTCCAAACTACTTTTGGCCACCAGTAATTCTAAATCTAAGTGCAAGCGAGTTTTTTCTTAGTTTATACGTATATACAATATTATACCTATATACAATTCGTTGACGCCGCTCTTCACATCCGCAGTTTGCCGCTTCAAATAACAATCTGAGCAGAGATGTGACCTTTAAAGACCAGACCACGTCTGTCAATTTTGTCTGCCGAGAAAATGCGCGCCAGTAATAGAGATTTCCTATATCATTTTTCTGCCCGGGGTGAATGGAACGGCAGCGCAGCGTGACGTCACGCTGCTGGTGACGTCGCGATGACGTCATCAAGCAGCGTGACGTCACAAAGTTGCGACGGTGCTGCCGTCATATTATGTGCGGGTAGAAAGAAAGAAAGAAACAAAGAAAGAAAGAAAGAAGGAAAGAAAGGACATGCTCTACTGGGCGTGAATATTCTAGGAAGGCAAGACGTGGCCAAGTTTTCAAAGGTCACGTGGCCAAGACAATTCAACGCGGAGAACACTGAATAACTGTCTCCGGTCGCCTGTTCTTTTCGCCTGCACTGCGCCCTCTTGTTCACAGACGTCCAGCCTTGTCCACGTAGTGTGTGGGTGGTAACGTTCAGACCCGACCCTGCAGTGTCCTTCACTCAAATACGCGCATGCCACTGTGACAGACCCGCTGGCGAATAGCGTTCCAGGACCATAAACAGCGACTCCGACCTAGCGTGAGCGAAATCGAGAAAACCAAGAAGACTGTAGCGTCATCAGTGCGTGATCGTAAGGCACAGCGCGAGCAGTTAGCGACACATTTCGATGGTGACAGTGTGTGAAGTGATTTTTAAAGAGAAATGGAAGGGATAAGTGCAGTGCCGTAACTGTCTCTCACAGGAGGACACCTCAACAGCACTGCACGGGGAAAGGGGTGTGGGGAGAAAAAGATGGAGATAGTGACCGGAAGTAAAAAGGAAAGAGACACCGGAATAGCAAAAAAGGAAAGACGACAATGTAGCTAAGCGTTTGCGGGGCCTACAGCCGCGCTCTGAGATGTGTTGCTTCACAGCTAGAATTCCATCAATGCCAAAAATGCACGCTTGGTGATGGAACTGACCTCAACGTTTCCAGGAGAGACTATTGGTTTCAAACCAACAGCTCAGACGTGTTTGACGACTGAGGACACGGGACAAAAGGGAGAGAAGACGATGACTTCGTCAATAGAGGAGAGACAAAGGCAAATAGAAAGTCAAAGACCATTCAAAATTTTATCGGTGTCTTCGGCATACTCAATACCTCAAGCTACTACGAGCACTCTGGCTTTGGTTAGGTGTCAATGGCTGCTGTATACGAGTGAAGTGTCAATTGCAGTCTAGTGACATCATCTCTGCCGCCCTCTGTTCATAATCATTCGGTCGAAGCTTTCAAAACGCGTGTCTCAGCTTAAACAGTGCTATGCTATAGCTGGAACGCGGCCATTTGGATAAAGAAACTTTTATGTGTTGGAAAGTTTGCTTACGGAAGTTATCGTCCATAGCTTTCACTAAGCGTTGATGTTTACAAAAAATCACCCACGATGCGCTCGTCAGTGTCCATTTTGCAGCGTTTGACAACTCATACCAGAGAGATGAAAAATAGTGAAAGCGTCTTTATTGGTCCCTTTGATCATTCGCAAATGTCCAGCTAAAGTCTCTAGCTGGAACAATTACACCCCGGTTGTCGTACAAGCTTGAAAAAATATAATAAAAACGAACAAATTAATAGGATATAACTTTGCAACAAAACTTCATAGGCACAAAAGAAAAGAAGAAATCAAACAAAGAAAACGCATGATACAAATAAAATACTTTCATAAGAAACGTTAATGTGCAGGTAACCGTATACACGTACGCCTTCATCAAACAAGCACTTCGTGGAATGTGCCGTGCGTGTAAAGTTCGCGCGATCATACGAGTGATTTTTCAACACGTGCAATACCCAACATAACCCCGCTTATGTCTATGTGGAGTGTATACCCTGTGGGGCAGTACAAGTGCACAAAGTGAAACGAAACTAAAGCTCTGCGAAACGATACAATGAACCACTCTGAACACAAAGGTCTTCTACGTGAATTATGCGACGTGTACTATATAGCCATCGAAACTTATTGTAACAAACATGACTGCACACTAGCAACCCATGGTATACCCGCAACAAGCGAGATGTGGAATGTTTCATCTAAGTTCAGGTAAAAGTACCTGTTGCTAGGCAAGTCGATTGAAATCCAGTGTGAGCATCGTATCGTAAATTGTACAAGCACAAAGTACGGAAGACGAGGCAGCGCCGTGTGCTACTTGGTGCAGAATGGTCTGCAAGATACGCCTTCAAAATAATCATTCGCCAAAGGATGATTGTCAAGCTCTTCACATCACCAGCCCACTTTTTCCCCCATAAGTTACACCATCAACGCATACGTTACACCCTGCTCAGTTCCAATTAGCGGTTACCTTTAACAGTAGGCCGTATACCTTTGTACTTTGTGCTTGTCTAGTCCTATACGATGCCTTCCCCAAAGTTCTTGCGAAAAATATATGCACGGCTAAGTTCCCGTAATTCCTTGAATAATGAACTAACACACAGCAGACTGCGCGTTGGCGGCCGATTTGGCACACGATGGAAAGCGAAAGGGAAACTAACACAAATCGAACGCGGCCAGCATAAGGACACGATCCGAGTTAAACGTGTCTTCTTGACCCTATAGTTTCCTAGAACAAGGCGCTCAAGTTGCGCGTTTGAATATTTCCCAACTTCTCCAATGCTTCGCATATACCTCGCAAGTAGATTCAGGCTAAAGTTACAAACTGTTTTTTTTTCTTCATAATGAACTTCTTTCGATAAAGCCTCAAGTGCGCTTGACCGTGATCCGACTATAAGTGGCGTTCGCCTGATTCACGGCAAATACAATTTTTTTAACGACCGCGGAATGACCTATAGATGGCGCAGATTTGTTGTGATCATGTCGCTCGTGATATAGCTGCGCTCTTTCGTTTCCGTTCTCTGTTTATGTAAAACGTCACAGCGAGACGAACGTTTTGCAGACCTGGTGACGCAATCGCAAACGTCGTGCTCGAGCCACATATTCTTGCACACTGATATGTTCTTGATTATTGGCATGATCAAGCTCTTTGTGCACGGCAGTGTTCAGGGGCGCTCTCCACGAAGCGCGGAACAAAAAACGACAAGCAGCAAAATGGCTCTCGGATTTGCGCTGCCAATGCAAGAAGCGGTCTCAACAATCCGCGCTATCGTTGCCTGTTCAATGCGTCGAGTCGCTACGTTACGAGTATTAACCGACATATACTTGAGACTAGAACAAATGTGATGGTTCTGGCAGGTGAAACACCGAAATGTCATTTTAGCAAACGATATGCGTATACGGCGGGGTATACAAGCGTGTCTGCGCAACATTGAGCTGATAGAGTACGTATTTAGTTTATGTCAGACTGCAGTGGTGTATAGGGGCAAGAAAAATGAACTAAGCACGCCAAGCGATTTTGGAGGAGCACTGCATGGGGGCGCCGGTAGCTTGGTATGTGAACAAGGAATCTTTCTCGCTGTACTGACCTACATAAGAACAACGTTACGGCCAACACGCAAACGGCGAAATTTTGTGGAAAAAAGACTCTGAGTTTTTAAAGATTGCGTTTGCATGGCGCAAGTGACTGCACTGCTTCCGCTCTCGTTATAACACGGTGGAGCCCACGAAGCGAAATTGATATAGACAATATACTGCAGAGCGCGACATCATGGAAAATGTGGCCCTCTAACCCACGAGCAACATCCATGGGCGCGTCGCTTGTGCGCATAGTAAGCGAGACTTAATTGACGAGTTCTCTACAAGGAACAAAGGTAATAATTGCTGGCAGTTCTCAAAATTTCTTGCTGTCAAGGGTTACTGGTCAAAAAGGCTGATAGCGAAGCAGAAAAGACTACGGAGGTCACTGACACGGAGTGCGCGATTTCACGTGCGATCCGTCGCCCGGCTGCTCGTATACAACTATATCTAACTAGCATTTAACTGGTTCTAACAGTCAGAGTAGCCGTCTTTACGGCTCGCCGCTCATCGTATCGGACGTCGTGCTGTAAATGTATACCACGGGTCTCACGCGGAACGCCAGCGTGCGCGTAAAAAGAAAAGAAGAAGAAGGAAAAAAAAGACACGACTCGATATTCGCCTCGTCGTATACGAAGAATCGTATCAACAGCTTTTCAACAACCGGAGCAGCCGTCTTTCCAGCGCGTCTCCGGCAGCTTTGCCTTCAGTCGAACACGAATATAACGAACCCGAACGGAGCGAGCTATTCTTCTTATTGAACGAACCAATTTTAATCGCCGATGCTCATGTCAGATAACTCCCTCGTAGAGAATAGGACGTTGGACATATCGAATTCGGAGCGTACGTTCGCTACCATAGTGCAACGTTTACTATTTTGGTTCTATACTAATGTTGGCCAGGTTACAGGGGCCGCCCTCAGCCGACGCCTCACGACGCACTTTTGCAATGAGCAGATCTACACAACTTCGCGTATCGTGGACGCCATTCTTAATGACGCTGAGTAACACTTTAGAGCGTAGACAAAAATATATTGTCCAATATATGCATAGTTTCGTTTTCAATGTGCTGGTTTCCTTTCTGGCTTCTTCACTGAATACAACAAATCGTCATATAACGAGCGCATCACAAACGTTAGTTTGTTAAAGGTGACTTTGGGTATATCAAATTACCTGATGTATTGATGTATCGAACTAGTTATCTTAAGCGCATAAGCCTTTTCGTTATGACCGAGTTCGACCACCCAACCACGTGCGCTTTTCCGTGCAGACATTTTTCGCTGCACGGACCCCTTCGTTTCCCATTCTTCGAACGTCCTCCGTCCGGTTATAATCAAGGACGCTCCGGGGCAAGATCACAGCCTCGAAGAGGAATCTTCGTCGTCGGTGTCGACGCACCCGCCGTTCAGGGTGTCGAAGCATCCGTCGCCTTTGCCTGCTGCAGCATCAGCATCGTCGACGGCGTCGTCGACGTCGTCCTCGGCGTCCTCCTCCACGGGCACGGCCAGGGTGCCGACCACGGCCACGTCGACGGCGCTCGTGTACCACAGGTCGGCGCTCCGCGTGTCGTACACCAGCGTGCTCTTGTAGACGGTGCGCGGCGGCGCCGGCGGAAAGCAGAAGACCGACTCGCCCTGGCGCACGGCCACCGTGCGCGGCAGCACGATCACGTGCTCGCGGTACGCCGTCGGCTCCATGGAGGGCGCGTCGAGCACCAGCGTGACGCCGTACTCGGCCTCCACGAGCCGGGGTCGGAGCTCGACGCTGGTGCGGTACTGCGGCGGATCGCGGCCGTCGAGCACCAGGCGCGCCTTGACGCTCCGCTCCAGGGACGGTCCGCAGCGGTCGATGGTGCGCACGTCGTCGCGGAAGTTCAGCGCCACCTGCGGGCGGCGGTGAAACGATGCACTTCGGGACCTCGTTTAGCCCCACAAAGCCCGGACGCCCCATTCGACGCCAAAGAGAATTAAAACAACTTGTTCACAGTTATTGGTGGTCATGGAGAGTATATTGGTACTAGAAAGAAAGCAGGGGTCCTACACTCTTAGAAAAATTTACACCCTTTGGGGCGTATCTTGTCCCACAACAATAATCGTCATCCGTGCTGCCCGCGTTTCCTTTCTTTAACGCTGCGAGCCCGGTACTTTCCAGTCACGAACGGCATGCGCCTTATCAGTGTGACGCAGCATTCTCGACAGGAAAGTAGCGAGCGCCGAGTTTTCAGGAAAGGAAACGCAAGCAAGGCAGATGACGATTATTGTTGTGGGACAAATATACACCCCAAAGGGTGCAACCGTTTTAAGAGTGTATAACGTGAAACTATTCCAACATGTTTTTATTGCAATCTCCTGACGTAAGATTTATATTGTCACTTACGACGCAAGCATCATATTGTAATCACCGACGCAAGCATCGGGCGGTAACCCGCAGTGTTGTTTGAAAAGCCCAAACAAACGCGCCCCTCCTTTAGAGGAAATCACTTTGTTGCTTTTAAAACAAGTAACAATGCCTACGTTGAGCAGTTCTATACAGTGAAGCCGTTCATGGCTAGGCCTATAGAATTGGCAGAGTGATGTCGTATATGCGTGCCGAAAGGGCTCGATAATTTTATACTGCCACGCAAGAGAGCTTTACCCGCCGTGTTGCTTGGTGGCCATATGGTACCTGTTGGGCAGCTAAGCACGAGGTCGCGGGATCGAATCCCGGCCGCGGCGGCCGCATTTCGATAGGGGCGAAACGCGAAAACAACCGTGTGCTTAAATTTAGGCGCACGTTAAAGAACCCAGGGTTGTCCGAATTCCCGGAGTCCCCCACTACGGCGTGCATGCATAATCAGGTCGTGGTTTTCGCACGTAAAACCCCATAATTTAATCAATTTTTGTTCCCTCAATATGCAATAAATATGCTCCCCGGCAGCTCCGAGTAGCCATGGTGCCAGAGCGATCGGCGGGTAGCCATCTTCTATTCCTTTCAGGACGGGGCAGTCTTCGGTTATACAGAAAAGAAATACAGTTTTATTGGGCATATTAATGCGACTTTAACGCGTACAGGTCACTTTGACGCGGTGAGTTTTCGCGGTTTTGTGACATCGTGTGGCTGACAGGCCAAGCGAACGCCGCCCGAAAGCGTTTGACCAGTTCGTTCGTTCCTGTTCGTAAGCGTCCAGGTTTCTGCCCCGTATAGGTGAGTACTGGTAAGACACAGCTATTATACACTTTTCTCTTGAGGGATAATGGCCACCTGCTGTTCATGATCTGAGAATGCCTGCCAAACGCAACCCAGCCCGTTCTTATTCTTCTGATTATTTCCGTCTCATGATCCGGATCCGCAGTGACTACCTGCCCTAAGTAGATGTGTTCCCTTACGACTTCCAGTGCCTCCCTGCCTATTGTAAATTGCTGTTCTCTTCCAAGACTGTTAAACATTACTTTAGTTTTCGTTTGACCAGTAGCAGAGGGCTAATGGCGAAAAAGGTGTCGAATCAGAAATAAGTATTTTTGTTTCATTCAGTCTAATCATACATAATCATTGTGCACATATCATATCGCTGTTTGCGTGACGTCGCATGAAAGACAGGATAAGGGGGGGTCCGAAAATTTTGTGGCCAATCGTGGATGGTTGACTGCAGAATTGGAACAGAAAAGTTTGGAATAGCTTTACGTTATAGCGCCCCTGGTACGTGGAACGATAGTTGAGTAAAAAAAAATTAATAATCGTTTTTTTTTCGTACGTGCTCTCCGCGGCGACAAATAAAGGTGAGCAAGCTGTTCTAATTTTCTTTGGTACGCAACGGTGTATGGGCTTTACGTAGTTAACGTTCTAAGACATAATGAAACTGGAAAGGTCGCACAGTGAGCGAAAGGATGGAAGACAAGATAATAATAATAATAATAATAATAATAATAATAATAATAATAATAATAATAATAATAATAATAATAATAATAATAATAATAATAATAATAATAATAATAATAATAATAATAATAATAATAATAATAACTGTCTGCGCATGCTGCGTGGAAGGCAGCATCAATCCGTCAGTAATGGGCGGAAACGCTTGTGCAACCTGGACAGATAACGGCTCGTACGCAACACAATTTTTTTTTTTTTAATGATACGCGATTAAGGCTGTGACTTCGGGATTATTACGCGTGCTACCACAACTGCTGATATGACGCACGCCTCGACCACAAGAAGCGCTTGTTAAATCATGTGCCTGAACGGAATTAACTTAGTTATAAATTCAAAAACTGAAAGTACATCTTTACAATCGCGCGCCAGCCGCTGTGTGCTCAGTCAGTGGCTGTGGCGTTTTGGCTGCTAAAAGTACGATGTCGCGGGTTCGAATTCAGACCATACCGCGGCTGCATTCCGATTAGGGCGGTGTGTCGTAACCCGTGCATTGGGTGCACACTAAGGGACCCCGGGTGGTCAAAATTAATCTGCTGTTCCCCATTACGGTGTGCCTCATACATGGCTTCGGCCCTTAAATACCACAAAATTTATTATTATTATTATTTTAACACCGAGACTATTAGAGACGCAAAGGAGCGCTCTGATATATCTGTCGTCGGCGACTTCTAAAATTTTGGTACACTCGTAAAATAGGTAAATATATGAGCTTGGCTCTTATAATAAGACATCGATTGTAGGATTCATGTATGCTATCCTTAGGGAGATGGAGTACTTGAAGCGCTTCGATGCGCCTCCTATAAGAGACAGAGCAGTCTTTTTTTTTTTTCGTAACCATGGCATGACAGCACATACGTGGTCTCCCATCCCTTCATCGTTTTTACTCCAAAATCTGCCAAATATTCTTCCGAGTATAAAAGAAACATTCGTACGTTCATGTTTTTCCTCTCAGCTGGCTTCACCGCACGCATTAAAGCTATGGGGACAAACAGCCTCGACCGGAAATGCTCGAGACTTGCTCGGAAATGTTCGAGGTTTTGTCGATAATGCTGGCGCAGTAAGCAGGTCATAACGAATGAAAGCGTCATATAAAGAAAAAAATACAGTCCTTGCTCGTTTCTCTCTCTTTCTCTTTAATCGTGGGTGGGTAGAGGTGTGTGTACAAACAACAATAATAATTCTGCGCAATGCTTACTATAGTGCGGGCAGGCGTACCTCGTCATTAATGTGCCGGACAACAAAAGAAATCGGCGCGAATTAAATTAAAGGTACACGACGCATCAAAAACAGTGTGCTTGTTTTTCCATCAGTCTGCTTCCTGCCTTTTTAAAACGTGCAAAGCAGGCGCGCGATTGCAAATATGTGCACGAACATTATGAAGCATCGCTTGAACAACAGCAGTTCGCAGCACAGCTATTCATGCACGCCCACACGAATTTTAAAATATTTCTAGAAGATAAGAAAGCAAAGAAAGAAACCACTGTCCCGTCTATCTCCAGATGTAGTAAAACACACGCTAGGCCAGGCTGCGTGTCCCTGTGTTCATGAACACTAAAACGGCAATATAGTGGCGCCTCCTGTTGTTGGTAAATGGACATACTGCCTCAACACGCAGATAACAGATTACGCGGCGTTTGGTTTTGTTCGTGTTGAAGTTTGTGCGGCCCTCAACATGAACGCCTACCCACTCGATCAGTTTTCCATAATGCAGTTTCGTGTAGTTCCGGATGCCGCTTTCGTATCGCTCAGACACGGGAAAGAGTAATTAATGGTTATGCTTCGATTGAAGTCCTTCATGCACCTGTCACATTTGCTGTAATTGATCGGGGCCTAATTAAACCAGTACCATACCAGACCTCACGGAAATGTTGAACAATTAATGTTGTCGTGAGTCCTTATATTAGACTCCTCGATCGTAACTGGAAAAACGCCTTAAACATAGGTTATAAGTTACTGAGGATGTACACCTCTTCAGTTTTTTACAAGAAACGCGTGTCATGTCGCTCAGTTGACAATGCAGTTCAGATGGCCCACGCACTTTTCGTTAATTCTGTTTCTTGCTGTTTCTTGCCGCTAGCTCAAATAATAGGAATTTTATTTATTTATTGTTTATTCTTGCGTGTCGCGAGCTCTAATTTATGTCCAAAGTCCCGGATTAAACGAAAAGAGATACAGAGAGAAAGATACGCACAAAGTTATATTTGAATTATAGCGCCATGCGCAGTAACATGTCCACACGGTAACAGCTCGCGCATGACGGTGCGGCGCCGGCAAAGAAAAATAACGTAAAAGCGTTGTCACGAGTGCATTCACGTCGCATTGATTAGTATGGTCAAAGTATTAATGTATTAGCGCAAACAATTAGCGGAAGCTCGACTAGTGCCAACACGCAACGCCCATTAGCAAAAACACGAGGCCTTTCGAAATGGGCGCGGCAGTCTCGGCTGAACGTGACCACCTGTTGAATCAGCTTTCTGGGAAAGGAAAACTGCTCAGCGATTCAGCGTAAAAGCGTCCATTCACTCTTACCACACTCATGTGAGTAGCCATGTCTTCGCCCATTCTTGTACAAGCAGAAAAAGTACCCGCAAGCGGTAGTGGCAAAGCTAGATAACCAGCGACAGGCAAGGACGGAAACAGCAGACGGAAATACGTCACGTGATGGTCATTTAAATACAGCGTTGTTAGGCGCCGCTTTGGCATGCTCACTCGCGACAAAACGGAACACCATGTGGCAGAGAGCAAATGGCTTTTCTTAAAAATGGTTGTAAGAAAAATAAAATGTAAAGTTCAGTCGTCGTTTCCAGTGCTCTGCCCTATGCTTTTCAGGAGAGTTTTTGCGTGTACATAATGGATTCACACAATCTATTTGATATCGAAACCAAAAAACTGTCAGATCGTTTACTGCACAAAACTAGCTAACAGCGCTTGACTGTTTACAAAACAAAACACATGGCTTTCTGAATGAGATTAACAATCAACGGAGGGACCATTTTTAGATGAGCGACGAAGACGCAAGTGCACGCGTGTGATGCCACGCGCGCTAAGCACGCACAGCGATGACGCGCACGAGCTTGGCGCGACGCGCTGTTTCAAAGCGGTTGTCACTGCAGAAAATACCGTGCTCACAATTCTCTCCGTTTCATTTTCGCATACGGTGTTTCGCCTTTCCGCCGCGGTGTTTAACATTCACTACATATCGTACGCCGTGGCGCTGTAAATAATCTCGCTTCTTGCAAGCCGACTGCTTCAGGGTTGACTCGCAGCGCTTTTGCGTGGCGTAAATGCGAACAACGGGAAAAATTGGAACTACGAGTTGTGCTGCGGTGCTTTTGAGATGGTTCTTGGAGGTTGGCTGATTCGCGTGTGCGTGTACGGTTCGGTTCCACTCCGCTATGCATGTGTTTCGCTCTTGGGTTTCAGACGCGTCGAAGCGTCTCCTCACAATCATCACAAACAACATACGGGCGCAATGGCGGTGAACTGGTGCAGCCTGCGCCTCGGCGGTTCGTTCCACCGGCGGAAGCGGCCGACCGGGCGGCACCAGCAGGTAGGACTACACGCTCAAGGAGCATGCCGCTAGCAGTATGGCAAGCTCACCAAGCGGCGGCGGTGGCGACGATCGGCCCCACTGGTCGGACTTCTGCGAGAAGCACGCCCGTGTGGCAGCCGCCGAGTTCGCCCACAACTACCAGCTTTTCGTGGCCGATCACCAAGAGCTGTCCCGGTCGGTGGACTTTCCCGCGTTCGGGCGCCGTTTCGCCGATGTGTTCCAGGAGCACTTCGAGGCCGAGGTGCGGAGACGCATCGATGAGGTTGGCGGCGGCGGCGCCAGACCGCTGAGCACGGCGAGCAACGGCGGCGGCTCGCAGGAGCCGCTGGGCGCCGTCGCCGCCGCCGTCGCGGCGCCGAGGACTGTGGCCAAGACGCCGAGCAGCGCGACGTCTTCGCAGGACAACCTGCGTTCGCTCGCCGCCGTCAACCACGAGGACTACAGTGACCTCTCCGAAGGGGAAGCGTCGCCCAAGGCACACCACCGTCTTTTCTTTCGCCGGCTTTCGTTCAAGGGCCTCAAGCGCGGCAAGGGCCTCTTCCACAAACAACACTCGGACGAGCTCGAGTTATCGTCGCACGCGCCGCCCCACCATCATCACGGAGAGCGACGCAGCAAGGGTGACAAACACCACCACCACCACGACAAGGCCAAGCTCAGCAAGATTCTCGTCGAGCACGTCAAGGAAGGACTCGTCAACTACGTGAGCGGCGAAAACATCGACGGCCGTCAGAAGTGGGAGAAGTGCCGGTTGGTGTTGGTCAAAACTATCGGTGGATACCTGCTCGAGTTCTACGCGCCGCCCAAGGTGAGCGGCCTGGAGCGCGTGTGTCATCGAGTCAGTGTTTCTTTGGGTTAACCAAGTGTGGCGAGGCAGGAAAACAAAAGTGCCGTAGAGACGTCGAGATCGCGCCAGACGGTGCCGTGATCGAGCTGTATCGGATGCTTGTCGCGTGAGTGAAACGAAAGTCCCGATGCGCACGTGTGACGTCGCACTGGTTGTTTACAGTTCTCGTTCTCTGTAATTTTATTTCTGGCATTTCGTTCTGTCTGGAGCAATGAGCTTAGACGACACAGTCTTAGATGAGTGCATCAGGGTCGCGTTGTCGGCGTTATCAGGACAGAGTTGTCTGCGTTTTGGGTGCTGGCCGGCGCGAGTGTTGACCGACCCGATGGTGCGATCGTTCCAACGTACGTCGCCGCCGCGCTGGTCCGGGCAGATAAACGAGAACAGCCTGCTGTGACGACTCCATCCAAGGTCGAAGCTGTCAGATCCGGGATGAAGTTGTGCGCCTGAAAGAATCTACGTAGTTGAGCGATTTTGCGCACTCAATTAAATATTTACTCTTCGTGGACGGCCCCCGACGCAGTTCAACTCGCGGGAAGCCGCTAGGAATGATAATGCGGAAAATTGTAAATGCGTTAGATCACGTGGTGAAGTTCCCATAACAGATTAATTTACTGTTCAAAAAAGAAAACGACAAACAGAAATTTAGGCGTGCACACATTTCTGTGTTGTGCCATCGTTCACTGATGAGTCACTGGTATGATATCCATCCCTTGTTATGCGGATGTCGCGCGGCGCACTTTCGATCGCTGTCGTGCCCAAACGTGATCGAATTTCTCAGTCGCGATTGGCTCCTTTTCGCCAGATGAGGGAGAGAGCCAGTCGCGGCGGAGAATTCGATCTGTATCGGACTCGATCGCGATCTAAAGTTGCTGTGTGACACCGGTATTGGTCATCCCAAAGAAGCAGTTGTGAAACTTCAGATAATTTTACGCACACACTCTACAGGTTACTCGCGCTCGTCCGTGTCTCTTCTTGTGTCGTCTGTTAGCCGCTTTAGTACTTCAGTAACATGCACCAACTAGCCCAACAAAAAGTTCTGCTGGAGGTTACTGAATGCTGAAAACTTAAAAAAATATATATTTTTCTTGCTTTGCCACTTCCTAGTCAAATCAAAAACATTACGTCACCTAGTTACTGGCAATGATTTGTGAAAGTATGTGGGATGTTTTGCCTTACCAATGTTGCAGTCCCTAAGGCCACGAAGTGGCGTGTTTTGCTACCTGATCCATGATGCCCGGGAAACTACTGCACTTGAGATGCCTGACCACGAGAACACTTTTGTGCTTAAGGTGCGTCGCAAAGTGATTACTTTTCACACTCTTGCATGTATGGTGTAATTCTAATCATTTAGCTTCCTGAGACCTCTTGTACATTGCTTGCTGGAAATAACTCGGACGCAACTGCGTAAAATATTTATCCCAAATATGAAGTCATACATTGTATGGAAATGGTTTAATCATGTACTTGCCCTCCACTTTTGAGAAAATTGATTCTAATTTGATCTAGACTGCAGTGTCATTGCAGGTGACAAAACAGTGCAGTAATGTGCATTTTGAACACCATGAGATCTCGCGAAAATCTGGGGTGTAACATCAACATACCAAACAACCACACAATATTACAACTTCGTCTTTGTATTTAGGCAAAAACAGCAGTTTTTAGTATAACAGGCATGATGAGACGTTTACTTTCTTTACGTACTTGGAGATTTCGCTTTCAACATCTAACCATGGTATTTACACACGAAAAAAAATTTATCTTACAGGTTCATAGCATACTAGCCAGTAATAAGTACTGGCTTGAAAAGCTATTATGTCACTGGCTTCTCCTTGGGTCTAAAGAGGTTATACTCCAGTAATTCTATGGCTAAAAAACAACAAATCTTTGTGTAGTAGACAAGCAAAACCCAACAGACCCATAAAACAGGCCTGTAACTTCTTAAGGTTATCGTATATGAGAAACATGTCCTCCCAGAATAGCTGCTGGCCTCCTAATATCAAACTTCTTCAGTGCTCTGGAAGACCTCAGGTAATCTTTGCAACTGTAAATCGCTGTCTCACAAGCACTTTTGAGCAAACTTGAGTAAATGCAGATCAAGCAGAGCATCATTAAAGTGCTTAGAAAGCTTAACGCACATCGAGTTCACTGGTGATCAGAAAAGTCTGTGTGACACAGATGTTCTATGTGACCATTTCTGACGAGCACAGAACATACATATGTCCTTCTGCACGATAACGGAAAAGACCTACAGCGCAAGAAGCAGGAAATTATTCCGTCTTTTTCTACTCTTTCCATATTATGAATGCTCACATTATTTTTACTATGAGGTGCAACATATTTGTGGTCAGTAACCAACAGGCCTGAGTTTCTCCTCTTTTTGATGAGTACAAGTTGTCCATTACAGTTAGGCCTCCTTTTGAATGTTTCAGACACGTAGTTCTTGCCACGATGACATACTGACACGATGATCACTGATGGCAGTTTCAGGACTACATATGGAAGTTTTGCAATTGAAATTTTGTGAACGCAATCTTTGAAAGCTGGCTTGCTGTCAATGTGAAATCCACTTGAAAGCATCAAAACTTTACACTGGGAAGGTAGCAAGAAAATTTAATGCTTCTGGGTCTAAGGTGCCGGTCACGAATGTAGCAGTGGGTAATATTCTTATAACCAGTTTCTGCAGTTTCAGGTATCCAGGTTCGAGATGTGAATTACGCACTGCTTGTAACTCGGGAAACAGCGCTAAACAATTGGACAAGAAAGTTCAGCGCTGTTCACAAGTTACCAGCAGTGTAACAACAAGCTCAATTTCCTGTCCTTTTGCACTGCTGTTATCAGACAGGAGTGAAAACATTTCAGGTCATATCAATATGCATGCCTCCATATAAGTAGTGAGCTTGTTAATAAAAAAATAATTAAAGAAGACTTGCACTATGTGTTCAACATTTCAGGCCGAACATCACATTGAATATGTTGTGGAAGCGCACGATGCGGAGAGTATGAAGTCATGGCTCTCCACAATTCGATACTCTATGCGGCATCTTGGTGACGCAGCTGACGAGAACACGTAAGTTTACTCTATGTCTTGCAAGACGGAGAGATGTAGACATGAAGTGATCAATAGACCCCCTACACTGCACATTTGCCCTGCTAATGGCAGTACTGGTTGTTCAAACGAAGACGAAGGGCTAGTTAATTATGCTAGTGCTTGTCTCTTGCTCGTTGTTTCATCACCAGATCCACATGTACATTTCCCATGTGATAATGCTAGCAAACTGTATTTCTGCAAACTGCACTCCTGCACACTGTTTACAAAAATGACTACGCCACCATTAGCTGGGCAACATGCCTTGCAGAAAAGCTAGCTTTACAAGTATAAAAACAGTCTACATATAGTGGTCAAACAAGGAATGTCTCTGGGCGCAGTGCTTTGACAAGGGGACTTGTCTATTAGACATCCTTTGTTAAACCACTCTCGATTATTCTATGCCTTGTTGTTTAAGGCACAGTGGCCTGGTGAAATCAAGCCAACTCGAGGGTAGCTGTCAGGAAACTAGCTGAAATTAGTGGCAACATGCTTGTCAAAAGAAAACGCAAAACAAGTTCAACATTTTATCCATACAATTCCTTTAAGAGGACATTATAAAATAATATTAAGTTTGCTTACGTTGGTTGACCACGCCTCTGCAGTACGAAATGAGTAAATCGTATGTCGAGCAAAGGTGTAGCAGTCCAGAACAGACAGAAAAACAAAGTCAGCTCTCCTGTGACATCATGTTTCTTTTAAGATCAACCATTTGGGTCTGGTTACTTGTTTATTGACAGCACTTCAATTAAAGAATAAGAGTGCATTTGGAAAAGAAAAATAAGTGGCCACTTCAGGAAACTGTGCATAAAAGTGGCCAAAATAAGCTGAAATATCCTAAAAACAGTTGCCATACTGATGCTGTCCGTGCCAGTAGGTACAGGTAAAGATCACATTGCTGTGAACATACTACATCTCTCTGACCATTATTGCATGCCACTAATTTTGCAGGAGACCCAGGTTGACAACGTCGCCGTCTGAGTCATTGGCAAGGCTTCGAGAGCAGCACACAAATACCAAAAGTAAGCAGCACTGCACAGATTGACTTTCTTGCATTGCTGACGAAACCCTGCAGAAATCACTTAAGTTTTTGTTTGTTTGATGGTATAACCTGACATTCAAAGGCTAGTTTTGCATGACTTCCTGCATTTCCAACTGTTCCTGCTGATGATGCTACTCTTAATTTCCTGTCACTTACTCATTTACGGAAAACCTATTCTCACCAACAGTAGCACATGTGTTTTCAATTTATCTTCACTCACTTCTTGGCTTTAGTGTTAGCTGCTTTGCTTTTTAGCTTTTAGGTCATCTTAACTGTTTCCCTTCTTACTGGAATAAAAGCTCTTGCTATTAACAACCATTTTTTAATTTTATGTAAAGTGCTCACGTTATCCTAGAAAGCTGACTTTAAACATCAGTTTCACTCTTCCAAGTTATCTGATCGGGCCCAGGGGTCACACTTTATGAAAAGGAAATGAAAATAAGTACAGCAACCAGAAAACAAGGATCACATGGTGTGTTGTACCTGTATATGATGAGGCAGTCAGTTTCACCATCACTTTTTCACATGTAAGTAACCTGCCCTCTCACTGCGTTTCATTTTGATCCAGGCAAGCTTGTTGCTGGGAAAGCAGGAAGAGGAAGATTGGCAAGTGACAGGTGACAGATGTGAAAGTTTAGCCGAGTTGGTTGCTGTGATCCGCTCTTGAGCACCAAGTCAACCCTCTTAGAACACATAACACCATCTACCTGTCACGTGCAAAGCCACTAGCTGTGAGGAAAAGCCATGAGCTGAACTTATCTTTTACAATTGCACTAGTACATTTAAGTTCAATTTTTTCACCTAGGGCTATTCAACACAAATATTTGCCTGGTGCTACCTGGTGTTTACCTCTGAAGGAATACTTGAATCCCATTGAATGCTCCCTCTAATTGCGTTTATGACATGATTTTGTGTGCGTGTGCTTTTTTTTGTTTTGCTTTCTCACTATTGCGATAGTTCCATTTTGGGCAGCAGTACCTAAAAAAAAAAAAAATTCTATAGAACCGATGTTGGGTTTATACCTTTGTAAGTGTCCCTCAGCATATCACATTATGTATTAACGCAGAAAACAGACACACACACATTGCATGTTTACATATGTACATGTTTATTGTCTTTCACAACAGTTTTCATTCAATCTTCATGTCTTTCTTCCTTCTGTAATTCCCTTCTGGAACATCTTCAATCTAGCCCTGTTGATATTGCATGCAGATCCAATGCACATGTTGGAATCGATGTCAAGCAAAACTTTGTTTATTGGTGATGGCTATTTGATGTTGTATAAAGGCTAGTTTAATTTGGTTTGCCACATACTGAATGCCTAAATCAAAAAAAGTGAAGTAAATCAAAGAATCCATTAAATATTATTCACCATTCCATTAACAGATCGGTGTGTTTTAGAGGTGCTTCTCAGCTGGCATTAGTCCAGGTTATTTTTTGCTACACAGAACAGAGGTGGGCATACTTGGTCAGCATATAAAAGTTATAGTATAAGCCCGTTCGCTAGTAAGTACTTTCATTCGGTGCTTAGTAGCCTAACGACACCCAGTGTCCCAAGTTGGAAGAATGAGAGAAGAGTCAAATAAAGCTGTCACTTTAAACAAAGGAGTGATGCAGAATGTGCAGAAAACAGGACACGTGTCTGCCCCATGCAAGCCTCCGAGAAGTGACAGATGATTAACAAAATGTACCCCACTAGTGACCAACAAGTGCTACTCAACTTGTGGGCAGTCCTTTCCCCTGACTTCTTCATTCAATCAGCAAGTCAAGTGCACGCTGGTCATTGCCGTTACTGATGCTTCTGTAGAAAGTCACCAGAGGTGCAGACGTGAAGCGTTTCCGTATTTTGAGAGCTTCAAACCCACCTTTACTGGTCTTCCTTGCAGAGGCTCCTGCCGAGGCAACCGCTGTCGTCGCTCCAAGCGATCTTCCAGTTGTCCGTGCGGTTGGAAGTGGCAGCGACGGTGGTGCAGCAGCGTTGCCACCATCTGTCACCCCAGTTGTCGCGGTAACTGGAGGAACTGGCAGTGGTGGCGGGGAGGCTGCGGCGGCATCACCCCCTGCCGTCGATGGTGGAGCATCCTCATCCGGTGGAGAAGGTGGCGACCTGTACCAATCGCTGCGCGAGTACCCGTGGTTCCACGGGACACTCTCGAGGAGCGACGCGGCCCAGCTGGTTTTGCGCGAAGGTCCCTTGGGCCATGGCGTGTTCCTTGTGCGGCAGAGCGAGACGCGTAAGGGAGAGTGTGTGCTCACCTTCAACTTCCAGGGCAGGGCCAAGGTGAGCGGTACTTTCAGTGGTAACTTTAGCAGCAATGGCTAATATTGCACACCATTATAAGATTTCTCACTGTTCAACACATTATAGGAAGCATAACCATGACTACTACTATGTTCCTGTGTCATTTAAATGGAAAGAAGCTATAGTGCCACATTGCAGTGACAGTAATGAACGAAACACTGCCAAGAGTCTGAGTTAGTAATACAAGTCTTTATTGTGGAAACTTGGGCCCAAAAAGATGAGCAACACTCGAAACTACAATGGCGGCGAGCACAGTCATTAGTCGCCGAATCTAATCTCATGGGTCAGGTTCATTTGTTGTTTATACATGTATCACCATAAATTCAAGAGTAATTACTTGTGCTGGCGATATTGTATGGCTCTATTTGCATAAAGCATGTACTCCGAGTGTGGTTAGACAGGCCTTGCTCGCTATAGAATTGGTGACAACATGCAAGAAATTTCAAGTACAGTACAGCAGGCGCACTTTGCGCCGAGCTATAACTTGAGAGTAATAAACAGTGAACTTATCCTTGGCTTTGTCTGCTGGTCCACTGCATCTCGATTGTACCAGCTTGTACTGTCACTGTCAGTACTTGTTTTTAATTACTTGCTTAATGTCAAATTACTGTGGCCTGTTGGGCATTGCCTGCACCAGAAACGAAACATGTTTTAAGCACCAACTGGGAGTACTGGTTCAACTAGTCAAAATTTTGCCGCGAGATGTAGGTTGAGAGCATACGACCATTAAGCTGTGACGTATATCACCACTGAGCAGCAGTGACAACCGAACGTTCACAACAGAATTGTTTATCGAGCTTCATTTTCTGCCCTGGATAGACTCTTTCGAACGGTGCGAAGCTAGATTTTCCACAATCCACTTAATGGCAGGAACACTGACAGCGCACACTTTCACACTTCTGCATTCATTTCATTGTTTTGCTTTTGTGGTGCATAGTTTGGCAGAATCTCGTCCGTGTACATGCAGACGTGAACCATATGTCCAACGCTGTAAATGTGGGTTGCTGCCTGAATGTTACATCAGCACGCTAAGGGCAGCTTACCATAGTTGCACGAACCCCACCGTTTCTTTCTGTAACTTACAGGATAAAGGGGCGCTACATGATTTCATCTGTATCAATAGATTACCCTTATGCTAGAACACCGAGAGTGCCATACTTACCGCAGGAAGAGGCTTTGTGAGCCAAAAAAGATAAGTGGCACAGCCGCCACAAAGTTCCCATACCAGCCAGCTATGATGTCATGGATTTTGACAGCATCTGCTTGGGTTTAGCTGATTGTTTGTCCGTAAAAATGGACTACACTGTGCCTAAAAAAGCCAAACATTGAACCACGCGAGTTTCGGGAACGTTTACTGAGCCAATGCTGCCCAAATGCGAAAAAAATACAGTAGAGTCCTGTTAAATGGAACTCACTCCAACAGAACTGCCGCTTAAATGAAACAGCCTTATGTTTGGTTTGTTTTGTATTAAGGGCAACGAAAAAAAAAAGTTCATTAGACTGAACATTCTCTCCAACTCCGGTTAAACATGACTAAATATAGGACCAGAAATGAAATTGAGCACCCAGTCTTGGCGGAATCGCAGCAGGCATCGCTGTTTCTCCTTTCCTGTTCGCGTTTTCTTACGAACTCTCTATGTTATTGCCTTTGCAGGCTTATGTTGGTGGTATGGTTAGTGTGGCTCTACCTTGGTCATGAGTTGCGATGGTTTCTTTGCGTTTTCAGTGTCGGTAAACCAGGAGTCGGCTTGTCATTTACAATGGCAACACAGAAATGCCCACACAATGCACTCACACTTCAGGTGAAGATCGAAGTTATCTATGACTTTGAGAGTGATTGCTCCACTAAATCAGCTATTTTCTTTGACTAAATTACTCTGTTTTTTTTCTGTAATTATAGTCTGCTATAAGCTCCAATCGAAGACTGCATGCAAGTTGAACTTTGTAAGCAAACCTGCTACACCTATCCTCTGCTGTTGGCAATAATGTATTCATCCTTTTCAAAAAAGCATATTGTGTACCCTTGAGTTCAGTCTCTTGGATAATGGAACTCTTGATAAATTGAACTTATTTTCATGGTCCCTTGAGGTTCCACTTAACGAGAGTCCACCGTACTTTGAAATCGATGTTGTCACAGCGGCTTAGGCCGGGGTTTCGGCGTGAAATTCATATTCAACCCATTATTACATAGTTACTGAAAGTGGACTTTCCAAAGACGGCTTCATTAGTATAAATTGATTTAGTGTTTCTCTTTAGTGTCCCTTTTAGGATTGTGGCCTTTTCAATGTGTGTGTGTATAACGAAGGTTTGGAAGAGAGCCGACAATCTCAAGATGACGCTAAACCTTGGGCATACGAGACTGCAAGTGTACTTTGCCAAACTCCTACATTTATTGTGGCACAGAACAGCAGCACTAGCAGGGAGAGTTTTTACCGAGTCCGTTAGGTGCGTTAGATCACCAGCTAGTCCGTTACCGAGTCCATTAGATCACCAGCAAGGACCAGCTTAGGGCTGTGAACACAATTGATGTACACCTTACAGGCACCCCTCTTTTTCGAGTATTTGTTAATGCCACTGCCACACGTGGCATCAGGTGGCACAATGTAACTTGGCAGTAGCTATATTGCATTACTGGTCAGGAGACCATTGCAATTGAAATGCCCTTTCCACAGCACCTGCGCATGACGCTCAACCCGGAGGAGCAGTGTCGGGTGCAGCACTTGTGGTTCGAGACCATCTTCGACATGCTGGAGTACTTCCGGATGCACCCGATCCCGCTCGAGTCCGGTGGATCGTCGGATGTGACGCTGACGGACTTTGTGCTCGCTCCCGGAGCAACTGGCAGTAGCGAGGGGGAGCTACTCACCTATGGCGGCTCGGTGCGCCTTCACTCGTCCTCGCTGGACAACTTGCAAGCCGCCCACTTACCGCACGGTCGTGCCGTCGAAAACACCTATTCCTTCGTCTGAGAAGGCAAATGGTGTGCTGCTGTTGTGCTTCCGAAAGACGCAGCAACCCGTTCTTAGACATGCTTTTACCTGGAACTGTATTTTGTTTCCGGCCATTCTGAAGTGCATCGGGACACATGAATAGGACCTGGCTGTTTTTTTTTTTTATTTTTATTCTGTACAAACCTTTATTCTGAACACATTGTGTGCTGCGTGGTTGCTGCTCGTGAAGTCAAGACATCTTACCAACCACAGCAAGTTGAGCTTGTTTACAGCGCGTCGGGACACTTGTGAAGTGGATGCACTTTTGACTTTTGCTGTTTGTGCGGTGGAGTGTTATGGAAGTGCTCGGCAGTACTCTGGCGACAGCGCAAGCATCTTTTCGACTGCTGTCGAAATTTGGGTGCTTTTAGTTGTGGACAGTTTGCGACTGTAAGTTTGCCGCTACTCAGTTTGACACTGTGTGTTCTGCTACTGAAGCAAATACTCCCTCTTTGTGTTGAAGATGTGAATACTGCTGGACTTCTCCGAGTCTGTACATGTCAATGTTCCGATTCCATCACTACACACAGATTTATGGTAAATGATTGCGGAGTATTGTATGTTTATGCTGCCACAAATTTGACTTCGGGACAGCTTACTGGAATAGTTGATGCAGCAAGCCTGACAGAGTGTCATAGGAACACACGAACTGTTGTGATGCTTGAGTAGATTTCACACTTAAGAAAAAGTATTTGCAAGTTCTCATTGTTTTCATCAACTTGCAGTATTTGCAAGTTCATTTTCCGTGCAACTGCTGTTAATTCAGAAGATGGCATCAGGTAGTGGCCATCTGCTGTTCACAGGCTTCCAGAATAAGCCTGTTGCAAAGTTAGAAAACACGAATCCATCGTTAAGCTATGGCCACAGACACTGGACATCAGTGCAGACTCGTAGAGGTGGTGTTTAGCGAGACAGCAGCCATTTGAATACGAACAAAGTTTCCGTGACACACTGGTGTTTTGCCAAGAGCGCTTTATCGTGGAGGCAGAACGAATGGTTGTACAAAGCTACAACACATCCTGTGTTACTACCTGAGCAGCCTTTATACAAGGGACACCTTATGAAAGGTAATACTTGACCTATACTATTCGAACAACGACTAAAGAATTACGAGACGGAACATCACTCGGCCGATGTGTGCGGGCAGTAATGTTGAAGAAAGCAGGGGATGCTATTAAAGGTGCGAAGCATTGGGTGGTCCCTTTTATATCGGTCTACATAATGGATGTTTCTCGACGTAACTGAAAGCCAGAGCTTACTGAAGTGTGCATGATTACTGTTTTGATAAGGGGCATTGTTGTACACCGAATGATTCACTCTGCAGTTTGTACTTCCAGACCAGACAGAAGTGTGTTGTTTTGAGACAGCTGCATGCTGGCTGATGCGGATTTTTTTTTTTAACAGAGTGAGGTGTTATGATGTATGCTGTTGAAAAGATCCTGTGTCCTCCAATATGCGTAGTTTACCGAGAAGCAGATGCGGGATTAATGTATTTCTAACAAGAAATACACTGTTCTTGTATGAATGCTTCCTATCAGATTAAGGATTAACCTGACCACTCGGTCACAACCATACTGTGATTAAAGCTTCCTCTGAATAGCGTTTGCCATAGAGGCTTTCGTGCTCATGCTTGAAAAAAACAAGATAAGCTTGTAAAGCCTGCATAACAGCTACTGGCTAGGATGGAGTGCGTTATTTACGTGTCCAGTTATCGAACTCGTTCGTCAAGCTTTATGACATGCTTACTGTTTGCATGTTGCTGTGGTCTTGTCAGCTTTGTGATGGTCCTTCCTCATATTGCTGAAGGGAGGCAGTTACTAGACACAAGTTGAGCAATGTTATTACTGAAACTGGAAAAATGTTTTCCATATTACTGTTCAGCCTTGTCAAGAAGCGATTGCAGTGTGTGATAAATTAAAAAATGTACATTTTATGGAAAGATATCAGGTACTGTGCATGTAACTACTGACCACAAAAGTTTGTGAAAATGGGAGTTGTACAAAAACTAACTGAAAAGCGAACTACATAAATTGTTTAAAGGGCCATTGAACTACACCTTCAGAAATCCAAGGCTCTGCTGCCAAGCTGCAATAAAATTTTTGCTTTTCACAGCTCCTATATTGGAAAACTTTTGTGATTAGTTGTAATGTCGTTAACACATTCACGTTTCATGTCGCAAATTAGAAGCAGAGAATAAATGTGTGACCCCAAGGGGATAAAAGACATGATAGCCTGCAGCTGTGCAGGATGAGAGAGGGTACAGAGGAGGACACTCCTTGCTTGCTCAACATGTATGCATTGTTTATAAGTGTTCTTAACAGTCTACCAAGCATTGATGCGCCTGGATGTTCCTGAATGCTAGTTCTTTCAGTCGCATTAAAATTGCTAAAAGTCATCATCTGTCTTCATTTTTAATGAGTGTATGTCACCATGTGCTGTACAAGACAAAGTTCAAATGACAGTGATCAAACGAGGGAAGCTTTGGCCTGGTGCAATAGTTACGGGACACAGGACTGGTTTTCATCAAGGCAATAATTCTTTTAAAGCAGGGAAAGCAGCTGATGAAGACAACCACAATGTTCGCTCGGGGCTGACGCTTCATTTGCTTGCTGTTCATCACATGTACTATACTCGAGGAATGAAACACGATGGTGAAACTTTAATGTTAGGACACCCCTATGTGCGCTAACTTACTAGAGTGTGCCAAGCTGTGTCGTCAAGAACCAAATCACATTACTAGAGATGATGCGGTGTCTAATCTAAGTGTGCGAACCAAAATTACGTCGATGTCACACAAACTGGAAATGGCGGAGGCAATAGTATGCGCAGTTAGTCCTTAATTGACACATTTCATGCGAGTATAGTACTACTGTATCTACTCAGACAAGGCCCGCACCCCCACTTTGAAGTGAAATAATTTGGGGGGACAAAAGTTACACTAAGCATCTCGCATGCCAGTTTTCTGCAAGTCACTACAAGATAGCGCAAAGTTACTGTCCTGGCAATGATGGGATCATTGTCGCCACCAGATCGCATGGCAAAGATCCAGTGTGCTTCAATTGTGTCAGCTGTAGTGTGGTGCGTCGTTTAGCCGATTCGAATCGTGCTTTCAGGCGCTTTCTGCTGGTGATGACAGGAAAGCACCATGCAGCACGTACTGCAACCTTCAAAGTTCAGGCAATTGCACTGTCATCAAGGCTTCAAGGTGATGGGAACCTCGAACAGTATGGTCAAAATGGAGGAAGGTCAGCTGTGGGAGGGTGCCAGTGAGTGAAGCTCATTAAACGGTGAGGGGGCAGAAGCAAAGTGGTTGACCGGATACAAGTGTTCATAGCCGGCCACCACTGCTTGAGTTCTGCGTAGCCGCTTGGCCACGACAATGAGCACAGACATGTTCATAAGATACAGCACTCCAATGAAGACAAGGGATAGATAGGACAAATAAAAAAGCTTTACTGCCACCATTGCAACATAACAGGAGGCACATGAATCTAACGTGGACTCAAAAAGGGGAGGCATCTACATACAAAAATACTCGGTGCACTAGACTCTGTACAATGTGCAACAGCCTGTACCGTTCCAAGCAGGCAGTCCAGGTCACAAAAATAATACTCTGCAGAAATGGCTTTACAAGGCATTTGCACACATGCAAATTATCAGCCAGAGAAAATGACTCGATATGTGTGTCTCATTGTCAAGCGTACATAACGTATGGGCGGTCACGTGAAACGTGGTGGCACTTTATGTGCAGGACTGTTCCCCTCCCTACCCACATTCTGATATGTTCTACAATATACACACCCGCAATGTAATTGAGTATGGTGCGTATCGGCCTACTCTGGTACTATCTGTCAAGATGTACCATCTGTTCTAAGAAAGAAAGACCCCTTTGTGACGCCAATGGGAGGGCTTCGGTGAATCTATTTCTTCTGTCACTGGGTTTATGTGATAGCAGTAGAGTGGCCTCCATTGGACTTTTGAAGTGAGTGCCAGCAACAAAAATACCATCATAACGATGACTTGTGGCTATCATGGTGACAGTCATGCTGGGCTACGCATTTTGGGAACAGATAGTACATCTAGCCTTTCATTATATGAATGACTGTTTTAGATTTCTACAGCCAGGGTAGCCAGACTTGAATGCAAGGCTAACAATTCGGTTTTTTTAAACCATCGCAAAAGTCCTGCAAGGTATGGGAGTTGTACCACTTGATCTGGTGTCCTACGCCCATTGCTGCCATGTGTGACGTACACATTCAAATACTGTATTTACTCAAATATAACCCCTCCCCTCCTCCATTTTTTTTCATGTCTTCATGATCAAGTGGGAAAAAGGGCGCTTAAATTCAAGGTATGTGAAACAGTGGCATGTATTCTTTTCTGACCCTTTTACCCCAAGTCTTGTTGGCATTGGAAAGAAGGGGTACTGTAATTCGTGGGGTGGTTAAACTCGAGAAAATGCAGTACTTCACTATCTTGTGATGGCTGGTGAAGTGTCTTATGTTTATGTTCACAGAAGCAGGCAAGCTCTAACTGCCATTGTGACTAGGCATACGTCAAATATATCCATGTTTTGGAGACTTCAGATGAGCAATTAACACCTAATGAAGCGAAGGTAAAGTTCCTAATTTGAAAACGTTAGGCAAATGTTTCAAAGCCCATGCTGTTTTATGAGCGGTTCAATGCCATGCTGCACAATTAAGAGCTGCACAGTCACAACCACCTGCACACAGTGCGCATATTTAAAAAAGAGCCGCAGAATAACTGCATCGTAATTCCAACCACATTTTATCTAAGCAACCCAAAAGCATTAGCTTGAACCCAACTGCAATTTTTTTCCTGTTCAAATACATGTGAAACACACAACCTCCTTTTACGAAAGCCACCGAACTGACCCGAGTTAAATTTGTTTCATTAAAGAGTGCAAGGTAGATTCTACCGACTGTTGGATGCGGAATTTTGATTTAAAGCCTGAATTTTTATTAGCAACATTGCCAAAAAATTAGTCAAGTTCTGAAAAATGTAACCACGCAATTTGCCAACCACACCACTCCACAACAAGAACAACACAAATCTGTAAGCTCTATTTACAGAAGTTTCCAAATCTGACAAATATGTATTGTGCACTGCATAAACAAGCTTTTCAAAGGTCCTAGTATCAAATTTATAGACTGTTAAATCAAAATTTTAGAACATTTTGAAAATTGTTTTACATAAAGCAGAAATTTCAATGCACATATTTCGTAGTTTCATGCCTATTGCGCATTGCTTTCGCCAAGATGCTGTTTTCCAGTGAACGGTGACTAGTGTGATTGCAAGGTTGTCATTTTCTTTGCATGCTCGTCGAGACATGATGTGACAGCACATGTAGTCTAAAAAAGTGGCCGTGGAACATTTGGGTGTGCTAAAAAAATGCTCTATGTGATCCTGTTGTGCGTGATAAAAAAGGTTTCACCACACCATGAACACTGAAGGCCTCAATTCAAATGCAACACACACAAAAAACTTTTTATAATTTTAGCTCTAGGTACAACTTCATTAAATCAATGTTCTACACCGAATCATAGGGGAAAGAAAGGCTGCAGTTACTTCATTGCTGTAAGCCATGCTGCCAGTCTTACATATAAATATGCAGTATTACTGTCTTTGTAACACGCCATATTGCTCTTGCCATTCAAACATCTGATGATTGTACCATGAATCCGAGCAGGCATTCACTGAAAGCTAGCGCGACAGTTATGATAACTCGAACAGGAAGGTGCAGTTTAGGTTCATCTAGAGTAGATAACGTGGGTTGTGGCATAAATACTTCTGCTATATACCAAGACCCTTGCTTACATATGCAGCAGAAGGAAACAGCAATGTGGTGAAACATCGAGTGCAAATTGTGTTTTTGTGGCACCTAAGATCTACAAAAGGTCAATGAGGTTGTACTCTAAATTGCAAAAGCGAAGCAGAGTGAATGGAATGTAGAGAGAGAGAAGCACTAAAGAAAATTGGTGCACAATTACTAGTTGTTCTTTGCGGTTGTGGCCAAAATACAAGCATCACTGGAGAGTCACTGAAGCAATAGCTTAATGTCTAGCACCTTAAAGAAGAGCAACAGTTTACGTGATGCCAAGAAGAAATGAATCAAGCATTAGAGAGAATGCCAGAAGAACAGCTGTTACAAGACAAATATACAAAACAAAACAAAAATGGGCATTACATAAGCTTAGCGCATAGCAGCAAGTCTCCAGAAACATGTCAGAAACTCTACTGTCCATGCGGACACCATCACCATAAAACACTTAAAATAGGTTCTTGTACAAGACTGTTTTCCCCAGTAATTTAAATGACTAAGTTACAAGGAGTGTAGACAGTAAATAAATAAACAAACTGCGTGTGTTCTAGGAAGGTAAATAACAGCTGGCTACTTCTGGACCCGCAAACCACGACAAGCGTACCATGTAACATGCACATAAATACGTCCTGCGGCTGGTTGCAACAGTAACAAAAGCTCGGAAACATCAATAAGCGAGAGTTGTGATATGACATGATAAATTTGCACTGTTGAAATGTACGACAAGAAGAGAAAGAGTGAAAAGCAAAACAATGTAAACATTCTGAAAACAAGAACTGAAAACAGAATAAAATATAAGAATAACAAAGGTGCCATGGTAAACAAAGTATTACAAAACCAGTGGGTGAAAGCAAAGCATGAAACAACAGAGATCTTTGCTACAGACCGTCGAACAAATCTGCACAAACAGCAAACAGAACATAAAAAAGTGTCATAACAGCACACATACACTTAATAACTTAAAAGCCCCACTCCCCACATCGATAATGAATCCTTTAAAACATTGCATCTGCAAGCCAAGAGCTAGACACAACAAGACTCGTGTATCGACTGCATATTACAAAAAAGAAAAAGAAAAAAGAAGCAATGCATGATGGCAAGTTGATTCTTAATATCAAAACAGAGTGAAGAACTCTTACTGCTTAAAAAAATGGGGGCCGGCTTGCTAATGAGTCAGTCAGCACGGATCATTCACTGGTCACGAGTGCTGCTTTGATAATGCTTGTTCACTCATTTGAAAACAAACTGTAGTCAACAACTAAGATAAACACACATTTTGCACAGAAAATGTGCAAACTAATGTGCCCTCCACTTCTGTGAAAGAGACCAAAACGGCAGCATATAGGAGAACACTCAACAGTGCAATCTATCCTCCCAAACTGTGCGCAGAAAGGTTGAGGCTTGACAGGCCTTGGCATCTGCCAAGAAAGCTGCCTATACCTACTGCAATTTGTGATGTGAGAACAGCAATGCCAGCAAAGTTTGCTAGTCAGACAGGCATTGAAAAGAAATGATGCTGCCTTGCAACACGTCCCAAACCCCAAATCACTCCTTTAGTACTCCGTATCTAATTACAGACGTTCATATCATCGTATCTGATCTACCGTATAGACTCGCGCAAGGGCCGCACTTTTTTTTTCTCACAATTTCAGGCCCTTATACGGGACTGAACCTTACGGTCAAAATGGTGCCGGCGCAGCTTTCACTTGTGCACACCCTGGATCCCTGGATGTAGCATTGCATCAGAGGTACTAGGTACCATCTAGTAGCAGCACACGAAATATGACTGCTTCTCAGTTGATAGTTTTTCCAAAATTTTGGGCTGCCAAGTTGTAGGTGTGGCCCTCGCACAAATCTATACAATACAAAAGATAAGGTACTCATGCAAACCTGTTTCACATTGTGTGAATATCTCGCTAATCCATGGCTAACTGGTTTGTAATTCACGAGTGTATGTGATTTCGCACTGTTAAGCTTATGCTATAGCTCAAATTTTGCTGCTATTCAACATACGCTGCAACTTATGCCATAACTCTACTTATGCTGCAACTTCAATTGCGCGTATACTAATAAACATTCATGGTGCATACAGAAGTGAGTAAAGCTTTGCGTTGCTTTGAAACAGACAAGCCGTCACTTATGTTGAAGTTTACTGCGCACAGTATAGAAATTAGCATGGAAATTAGCACCACATAACAGCAACAGATATCCAAGCTTAGGAATGAAGAGGTTTGTCTCGGTTTAGCATAATCTGCTCACCTAATTTTACTACCCCTGCCCCCCTCCCCTAATGTACAAGGCATCACGTATGGTTAAAGAACATCACTACATGAGGCTACAGGAAACACTACTGTGCCATAGATTATAAGCTATCAGAACAAAAATAAAAATAAAGAGAAATAAGAAGGCAAAAAAGAACAGTAAACAAGCTATGTTATGAAGTGTTTTAAATTTCATTATGTTGTATTGAGTTTGTGCTACCCAACGCAAGATAGTCTAAAAATAATTTCCTCCTCAGGCACGAAAAATGGCACTTGCGAACAGTCACTTGAGAGAGTTTGCACAGTACCATATGAACAGTAAAACATGCGTCAAATTTTCCTTGGGAAAGGCGCACCATGTGAAACAGGCTTTACATCAAGCACATGCTGAAAAAGTAATTCAGAGCTAAACTAACAGACATACTTCACGCTCGAGAATGCAGCTACTTAGTTTATTAAAAAAACGAAACTAACCTCATTCTTGAAGAGCACACTCCTTTAGGATGAAGTGGTGACAATAGATTTCTCATTCTTGATAAAAGTGATCAGTATTCAATAGATAATCAATGAGCCACTTTCTCGTTCTCCCCCAATACAGCGCAGACAGTCTCTGCCTAGGTATATCTAGCTTATAACTGCTAAGTGTCTAGGCATAACAAGCACTCCTGCAGACCCAACAATGAAGTGACCACACAGCAAGACCCAGCCGCCAAAGTAATCTTGTTACTTTCTCACAAAAGACTGTACACTAATGAATGTGCAAAGCAGTGCATCAGGCCAGTTGCTCAGAGGCTGACTTTTAATCAACGAGTGAACCATGCTGAACTGAATTGTTAAAGGGAAACCGAAGGGGAATATAAACCCAAGCTGAGATAAGTAGACTACATTTCTTTAAATACCAAATATAGGTCAGTTTTACACCATGCATAATTTGTGGCTTGATAAGCCAGAAATGACGCAGACATGAAATATTGGTGGAAACAGTGCCTTGGCGTTTCTGAACCAAGAGCTTGCGATGTCATAGATCTTGGCAGCTCGTCAACACGATTCTGGTTAATTTTGCTTTGGACGAGCTGAGCTTGTCAAGCACATTCTCAGCTTTTCTTATACTACACAGACGTCTGCAGAGCCAACATTTAAGATTTGTGGTTATTTCTCTCTCTCTCTTTTTTTTTTGTCTGTGGGTTTTACTACATAGATATCAGCACCAATTCAGTGCTTTGAAGATCGTGTTTATTCAGACTTTGTGTTCTACAACTTAGATGGCAGCCATTTCATCAGCGCTGAAGGGGCACGTTTATTGCAGTCTCTGTTTTCCACTAACAGCACCACTTTGTCAGCACTCAAAGGCCGCTTGTTTGGAATCGCACACTTTTTGTGCCTTTTGGCAAATTTGGAGCGATGGTGTCTGCCACTGACAGCTCATACGCAAGTGTGAAAGAAAGCCCCTGTATAACTGTGACAGTTAAAGTTGAGAGTGAAAGCGATGTACTAGGGTGTTCTTCGAATGAGGAGGACGGTGACAGTCTCCTGGTCACTTCTTCTATCGAAAGTGATAATACAGAAAGCGAAGACAACACTGACTAGGCTCGACAGTGGTGCAGTGTTTTCAAGCTTAATAAACGAAGTATTTGGGTGAAAAAGCTTTAAAAGCGTTTTTGATGGAGTGAAGTTTGAAAATAAGCCACACACAAAAAAAAAATCACTTTCGGTAAAATTGATTCACAATGACTCACTTTAGAAACTTTCTGAAAACATTCCCACATAAAAGTGGCCCAAATTTATCAAGATTAGAGATTAGCATTGCGAAGAGTGGTGACGCAAATTGGGCCTGACATTAAACAAATAAGTAAAAAACTTGGCCTTTGTTTTCCTGATTAATAAATCTACCCTTTTCCACCACAGAACAACAAATAGAATTTTGAAAACATAGCCTACCAGCCTAAGCTAATTTAACTGTCACCCTTCAGCGTCCCTTTAAGCACAAGTCACAAACAAGGTTGTCAATTTGACTCAAAAATAACTCGCCCAATGTCCCCATGCTTGGTGCACCGTAATTTGACGCACGCTGTACTCATCATAGACACCGGCCCTTCTACATGCAATATATTTATAGCTGCCATGTGCCGACTGCAGGTCTTGTATTCTGAAACAATCACTTTTGGTGGCACTTCCATATTATGCTAACTCTGCTGCAATACCCTAACTGCAGTAAAAGGCATCTGCTGATGAAGGATACTGTGTCAGCCAGTTTTCGGTACAACCCGACAGCTTTTCATGTGAGTGGGCTACCTAGTGAGTGATAACCAAGATGATGTGAGAGAATGCTAACACAAGACACGCGCGAAA
Source organism: Dermacentor albipictus (assembly GCF_038994185.2). Lineage (NCBI taxonomy): Eukaryota > Metazoa > Arthropoda > Arachnida > Ixodida > Ixodidae > Dermacentor > Dermacentor albipictus. Next base: position 167,143,609 of record NC_091822.1, read on the forward strand.
ACTTGCAACTGTGCTTCTGGTTAAAAAATTCACTCAGGCATTCAGGAAGTAGGTGAACACCTCACATTTTTGCATTTCTTTCAACCAGTACCAGAGGGTGCAGGTTCTCTGGAAGTTCTTAGGCATTTAAAGGAGTGCCAATAAACACGCTTTGTTATTGTTCATTGCTGTGTGCTGGTGTGTCCCACGTTCACTTGTCTGGTGCCACGGTTGATGTAGGTGTTGGTCCACTTTAAGTGAGCCAGGAACGGCCAGAATGGGCCCACATTCTTTAGCCAATCTAAGCATCCTTCAAGTGGAAGTTCTCAGGTAAATGATGGTTCCAGAAAACAGCACCAATTCGCAGCAACACAAGTAACACTAATAGAACATGATGAGAAACGCTGCTGCCAACAACAGTGCTGCAGAAGAATGAAATGAATTTGAACTTCAGGTGAAACACAAACGCAGTCCCTCTGCAGACTCTGTAATACCAATTACCAAAAACTCGGTAATCAATATAGGTATTTTTGTTGGTCATAGTAGTGCAACTGTCTGTGTGCATCAGTTAGATTAATGTGACTGAACTACCATCCACACTGACAAGGAAAAGAAGTTTGCCCGAACATCGTTACACATTTAGGATGTGTTCCATCCTCATCACGTGGACATTCCCATTTCATCAAACAGAGGGCTTTCTATGACTGAAATCTGTGTTCAATTGGACAACCCTACAAAAATGTCAGAAAGATAGGCTGCTGTCAACCTACTGTAGATGAAGTAAAGAAAAAAAGAATAGAACAGATTTTCAGCTATATTACTGTCATCTACATCCACATACAAGCAAGCAGTCTTCAACACTAACTAGCGTGGTTGTATTAACATTTATCTCCTGTATTGCTGCCCTCTTACAAGGGTGCTATAGCGAAAGGCTGTGGAAGAGTTGGTCCCTTCACAGTGGTTCACAGTACTTCAGCTATTGCAGAAGTCGCTTCAGCATGGTTCATAATTTTTTGACAACACTACCACATCTGCCAAAGCCAACTTTGTCCAGAGAGAAAGGTGAGGCTAAGTGAGTGCAACAATGTTGCAACATTGATCCACCACAACACGTTAAGCAGCTTGAAATTATCCAGTGTTCCAGAAAGGCAGTTATAGCGCACAGCTAACAAGCGTCTAGTTGTGAACATTGACATGAAAGTTACCATATCTGCGTGCATATAACATAGACCAAAAGCTTGAGAAATTGAAGAAGAAAGTACAGGTCCAAGGTAATACTCAAATGTTGCCTTCACGAGCTATTTCACGTCAATGCTGCGAGCACTGCCGTGAACTTACATTTGAAGGCAAAATTTGCACAAATATGCTCTGCATTGCTGTGAAGCCAAACCGTGCCTTCAACAGAGGGCACAAGTGATGGCTTTTCCTGGTGCCAGCAATGGTATTGAATTGCTCTTATAACAGTTAGAATGATGTTCAAGTCATTACTTGAACGGAATTTTTTAAACCTTTCCTGAGAGCTCTAATGGGCTGTGTAGCTTATATGAGGAGGTGGGTTACATGTGTGAAAGTAGGGTATGTAAGAAACATTGTGCCACAATGCTCCCACCATCATAGGTACCATGGTCCGCTGTTTAAGCCATCAGGTAGCAATGTGGACAATGAGCATATGTATCCTCACGGATATTTCCGACGGACTACAGATTACAACTTGCACCAAGCAGCGGCCTCATGCCTGAAGTCAAGGTTAAGAATGTCAGGCAGACACAGTGGTACAGTTTACAATTTATCCTACTTGGGAACTTCAGCCAAAAAACGATACTGTTTATATGACTTTATAAGACTTTTATGACTAGACTAGCGAGCTGCTGGATTGTCGGTGAGGAGGCCCACCTAGCAATGTTTGTGCCTCGATTATGGTGTTCAACTGATGTCAGTAATCAGTATCAAGCTATGAATTGTTGAATATCTCACGAATGTCATGCATGAAAGTTCACAAATGATCTTAGCGTATGCTAAAGTTTACTACTGACAAGTTCTGAGTCAAAGCCAGGCACAGTTGAAAAAGCTCCTTGGGATTATATTGCCGGAGGCTTCTTAGCGAGAAACTACCCCAGGCAGACTTTGTATGGTGATGTCCTTTACCATAGTTACGGGCTCTTGGTGGCTTCAACACAGAATTTCAGCATACCACTTCCACTCTACTTTAGCACTACTGCTTCGGCTATCTGCCGAAATTGTATATACCTAGCTAAACTACAATAGGTCAAGAGACTTGGGCTTGCTCGAGCATCTTTGCATGTGCAACGTAGCTAAGCCACCTGGTGCACTAAGCACCAGGTGTGGCTAAGCTAGCATGTGCAAAACTGGGAGATCACTAAAACAGTAGTGATGGCACAGAAGCGGTATGCTAAACCTCTCTCATTAGAGTGCACTGCTGTGTGCCACTACAGTACGATCTCCTCACATTGCCTCCAATCGTCATAAAGGCTATAGCCAAACATCCTCTACAGTGTTACATCACCACAAAGTGTCAGCATTTGTTTCTACTATGCAAAAAATTTCTGTATGCTGCCATCCATCACATACAGCTGGGAGACAACCGAGTCTGCATTCTCCGTAGATAATTCTTAGGGATATCCCTATCAGCGCACCCTGATTGACTTAGCCAGTTGACGTGGATGTGACCAAAGGTATGCCATACCTCCAATCTGCATTATTCTCACATTGCGTAGTTTCCAAGTGCATTGACAAGATTCCCAGCACTTCAGTGAGGCATCACGCTGGGTGTTACACCACGTAAAAGTGAAAGCATCCCCGAAAGTGACTGATCGAGGCTGGATACCCCCCCCCAAAAAGACGCCTTGAGTAGAATAGTGCTTTTCACCAGTGAAGGTTAGAACATGACTTAACACTGAAGCAACACCCTTCACGCAATTCCGCTTGTCATGAGGAGCCTAAGACTGCCTTTGGCAACATTGCCATACACTTTTTTTTTTTTAAGCAGGATTATGTTTCTCAGAAGAAGCCTAGCTCTCTCTCTCTCTCTCTAGACAGAGTTGCTGTTGGCTTCTATGTACCAACAGGTAGCTGCTGAGCTAACGGCTGTCCCATACCCCTCTGCTAGGTTTTCACTTTGGAGAGCTGCGCAAGCCGCCGCTTGGCAATCTGTCGCTGGTGCTCCTTCATCATGTCGTGGCTGGTGACATCTAGCTGAACAAACTGAAATTCAAGAAGGACAAAAAAAAAAAAAAACAGTTGCGAGACTGCACATTGTGGGCAAATAAAATGCGAACGAGTTAGGACTAGTGAGAATGCATTCTTATATTTTTTTCATTTATGCTACTGCCCACTTTGTGAGATGGTGGCATGATTTTGGCTTGTCCATGTGGTCTGGACCTACAGCTGCATTCTGAAGCTGCTGCTGAATTCAAGTAAAGCTTCAGGCTTTATTGGCCAATTCAAACTTTCTGGCCTCTCGGAGCAAAGCGACACTTTCAAAAACGCCTAATTGTGGGCCGCTCACAAGGCATCAGTGTTCAATACACTATGCTGTTGTTAGATATTCAAGCTGCCGCATGTGTTGATATGTGCAAATACAAGATGTTACTACAAACCCAATTGCTCTTCTGGAGCTCTGATATACCAGAAGTGCCCTCCAAAAGCAATCTTCCTTCTCTCTTCTGCAAAGCATACATTATCTTTGCAACGAAAACATCACATGGCAGTGTACATGTGCCAATAATGACTGCACTGAGTGGCCAATTGCAGCAGTAATGGCATGTGGTAGCACATGGGAGGCAGTGATGAAAGGTTAAAGGAATGGATGGAGAAAAGAATTATTAAGAAATTGTGCTCATAAATAATGAGTGTATGAGTGGCCTAGAGAGGAGCGAATATGATTACCTTGGTAAGAGCCACAATGACAGCTAAGGAGTTGATAGAGGAGATAAATGAGAGGGAAAAAGAGGAAATTAAGCCTGTGTAAAACCGGCTGGCTAACCTGTACTGGGGTAAGTTTATGGAGACTTAAAGGTGATAGAAGGAGACCAGCAATTAAGTAAAGAAAGAAGGAGAAATATGAAAAGGAGAAAAAGTGCACACAACACTATGCAGCATGTGAACACTAAAAGTGTATCACAAAGTCCATATGTCCTCAGGAAGTGGAGCTAAGGGGTGGAGATGAAGCGTGTAAGTTTCTGCGCTTGCCATGTGAAACCCTCTGATGAAAGAGTTGTTCAAAGACACAAAATAAGGCAATAGAGATTATACCTGTGTGACGAGATAGTCCTCCTGAACAAGTGGCCCGGGCAGAGATCGCAGGGCCTCCAACGTCTCAAACATGGCTGGGTAGCGCTTGCCAACGTCTCCTCCTCCAAGCACACCTCGCAGAAGCACCAGAGCAACCTTGAAAAGCACCTTCACGCCTAAGAGAGCCCAGCCAGGAAGGAATACAGTGGCCAATCAACACCTACTGCAAGGCCAACCACAACAAAACTTAGCACCGAGAAAAGCCTAGTTTTAAGATATCTTCATATCTCCGGCGAATGGCCAAAAGATTCAATGCATTTACCGTCTCTCTCCACAACGAAATGTCACTGAGCTGCGATCACATATCAACTTATTTTGTAGGAATGTTATCCCACATATTACCTACTCACGCAAGTGCAGCAGACTCCAAAAGGTGCGTGGGCGCCATCATTTTTGTTCACAAAAACAACCAAACGCCGGAAGTTACCGCATGTGCCTGAAACATGTAATGGCCGCCATATTGTTTGCTGATCGCCCGTTTCAAATGGCACAGCCGCGTGTCTCTACCAACATGTGATGACCATTTTTGCATACCTACCTCAGCGCATAATCTGCGGCTCAGTGAGAAAAGTGCGGCAAGAACAAAGAAATCCACATCCCACCAACGTGTACTTTGTTTACGGTGCTTGAGATGGTGGCCACAGCGTGGGCTGCCACGCATCCGGCAGCAATTTCGTGATCGTCCGGGAAGTCCAAGAATATGCATCCCTTGCTGCAAGAACGCTGGTTTCAGCATCGCTCTACAGGCATCGCCTGCAGATTTGGTGTCGCCGAACGTATGTTTACACAAACGGGCTGTATTGATTGATTGCGGATGTGCCGGGTGTGGAAGTGCGTAGCGCACTTCCACACCGACACACTAGCGACACCGACATAACTAGCGAGTCCAGTGCCTAGTTACGAGATATCTCGAGAAATTGATCAGATGTCCAAAAGTGATCAAGGTATAATAGAGTATTCAATTTTCCCTAGGACTTGTGAGGAGTGGAACCATCTTCCTGCTGTCACTGCAGATATTACAGACCATCAACTTTCTAAGAATGTTTCAACTAACCGTAACAGTTTCTTATCTCATGTTATTTCATTGTTTCTTCTTGCTTGCTTGTGCTTACCTGTATCATTTTCTTGTGAGTTTACATTGTTTTATAGTTTGATGATTTGTATTGATAATTTGATTTGAGATTAGAATATTGTAGTTGTATTATATTGGTACATTATAAAACTTCATGTATTGGGGTACTTTTTCACAGAAATGTTTTTACCACTCCCCTCTGTAATGCTTCGGCCCTGAGGGTACAATAAATAAATAAATAAGTACCACCCTATGACACTGCTGCTATCGCTGACCTATGCAGTGATGGCAGCTTGGAGAACACTTTGTGCTGTCTGCAATACGGTTCTATAGCCTTGGGCTAGGGTTGCCAAAGTAGGCTGATAGAATTTTGACAGTAAAGTTCTTTTGTTGTGACACATTCCCTATCTGTGCTGCCTCATTTTGCAACAATGAGACTCTCGCAAAAGTGAAATTTTCGCTTACCCTAATGGTTTCGTTATTGCAGGGTTCTGCCCAAAATGTAAAGCAGTGGCAATGATAGTTGGCACAATATGACGCACAGTAAGGTTTTGTCTGTTTTGTACAGTATCAATTACAGAACAAATTGACAGTCACACGTGAACAATTTTCAGCGAACCATAGCTCTGTATGTCCAATGAAGTTGCTTCCATGATGTTATATTTTAGGGGGCTCTGTGAGGCTCGTGGGGCTCTGAAGGAAAGCCCACGAAATATGAAAAACGACGTGCTTGCTCATGTGGTATGCAGTGCTCTCAATTCTGTCTACAAAGAAAGAGGCCCGCATGTAAGTTAAAGAAGTCAACAAGAGCTTTGATCCATTTTGGCGCAGCCCTAGCGCGTATCATTTTAGATCTCGGCAAATTTCTATCTTTGTAATGATGGTGCTTAAGTACTGCTTGGATGCCAGGGCCAATCCCACATTTTTACAAGGAACATGCGGCTGCCATTCTTTGGGAACAATATTCAGAATACTGCATACCAGCAAGGTGCTGTGCAATACAAACATGAACAAGAAGAGCACAAGGACGGGTGCAGTGCTCTTCTCGTCCATGTTTGTATTGCATAGCACCTTGCTTAATGATGTGCGACCGGCTTGTCCAACAACATGCACGGCATACCAGATGTGAAAGTGTGCAGGAACATCATACTTCTCATATTTCTCTGGCTTTCTTCATACCAAGGAAAAAAAGAGCTACATTAAAAATAACATCATGAAAATAACCTCATTGCGTGTTTCTGAGCACGCTCTACAATTTTACAATCAAATACAAGACCTAAAACAAATGTTTAAGAAATTTGCACGATTGAACTTGGCTAACTAGCTAACTAACTGCAGTCCAAAAAGCTCGAGAAACTCGGGTCAACTAGAAGAGCACGCAGTTGGTTTCGTTTGTCTGAGATGTACCACTTATTTTTAAAGCTTAGTTCAAGTTGCATGAAACATCTGGTACACATCATAAAACTTCAGCTGGACGGCACTTTCAAGCTTGATAAAGGATTTGTAAGTTACTTTTAGGTGCAGGGGAACACGATGCACTTGGAAATATTGCCATGTTTAGGGTAAATCAACATGAGGCTTTCACTGTGGTCAAATAGCCCAGTGCTGGGCAACTTCGCAGCGGCTGCTCACCTTCGCAGAGAAAAACGTCCCACACGCGGAGCACCGTAGCCCAAGGCAAGGTGCGGCTGTAGGCGCACATGAACCATTCTGTCATGTACATGATGGGGTCCACACGCTGCTTTTTCTGCACGGAAGAAGGAAAGCAGGCTTTAAAGGTATGGTTAGGGGTTGCTGAAGAGTAGACAAGGATGACAGAGAAGATAACTGTAGAGCGAGCATGTGCCCTATTGCTTCTTTCATTTGTCCTGCTCAGTGGCATAGCCCAAAATCTTTTCCAGAGGCAGGGGTTAAGGGCATTCACTTGACTGGGGAAAGGGTGGGTGCTGGGAAGGCCGCATACTCGCACAGAAATTTCAGGGGTGGGGGCAAGTGCCCGGTGTGCCACCCCCTGGCTACGCCACTGCTGTCTCTTTACACAGCATCTTGCAAGATTGATTCACACTAACTCAACCAACTTTCAATTATGCCAAGTTAAAAGGTAGTGCTGCGCTTCAAAGCACTTCAAAGCTCTACAGAGAAGAACTGCACTTCTCTATCTCTCCACACTCAGTGGCTCTTCATTAGTGCTGCAGAAGCTCTGCTACAGCTGAACCTTGACATGATAAACATAGATATATGAAATTCGGTTGGCCATACATTATTTCAGAGTCTTCTGGTACTGTAATGAAATGAAAACTAAAAAAAAAGATCGAAGACTATATGTGTGTTTTGGCCAGTATGGCAATATGGCCAATATGGTGTTTGACTGCTTGGCTTGACTGGGTGGGCAAAGCACTAATTCCGTGTATAGGGACGGGTCACGTACACTACAACAATGTGCTGACACTGCGTGATCATGCCAATAGCACGGTTGCATATTAATATGTAAGGTGCGCTTGTAATCTAGTGTTGTCCACATGCCATGAATTGGCACAGCAAGCTGCCGAAAGTTCACGAAAATCTACAAGAAACCTTTCACCTGTTGTTCAGAGGCGTCACACCTGTGTCTCTTGGGGATAGCAGATATACAACGTACACATTGTCATTATAACAAGGTTTCATTATATGATACCACAAGGGTCAGATGAAATAAACAGCACACCTTTCACATAAGCAGTGCTTGGATGGTCAACTACAATGAAATTTCACTATGGCTAAATTATTTATAAGTGGGTAGCACAGTAGAACCTTGTTGATACGTACCCGTTGCGTACGTTTCCCCGGCGCCAACGTTCGCAAATGAGAACACAAGGAATGACCCTAGAGTTATGCTCAATTTTTACCAGTTCATACATTTATACGTTCATACGTGCAGTTCCATACGTTCCCGGAAAAACAAGATTTTTCGGCACCAACATTTAATACAACGCCAAACTGTGATTGTATGATACATTTTCCGGCCACTAGAGCCCGTGTAAACAAGAAAATGCGCGAGGCGCACGCGATCGGGAACAGTATATAGCTGCCCGCCGCGGGAGCTTCGCCACAATACTCGGCCGCTCGTCTCACATGAAAAATGCTGGCGCGCGCTCAGTTTCTTATTCCAGTACCAGCAAATCTGTTTTACAGCGCGTGGTGTGTAGTGCCATTGACAGCGTACTGCACGCTTTCAGTAAACGATAATCTAAACACGCCGCTGTTGCCCGCGGCAGGCGGTGCGATGTGGGCACACCGTTTCGCTTCGGCGGCATCCAGCGTCACCCACCAGCTCGATCTCGGTTCGGTTTCCCGTCGCCCTCTTAAAACACAACACAATAGAAAAACAACGAAATGCTTCTCGGGCCGCCGAACCACCACCAACTCGACGTACATCGGCGTCTCGTGCGGCAACAATCCGTGCGATGCTTCGCATTAAGTAGATGTCAACAATAGTTGAGTGTCAAATTTTTTTAGTTACTTTGGGTCGTATGTTTTCCCGGATAGTACGTTTTTTTTTCGTGTTTCTTTTTTTTTTCAAATACGTGTGAACGAGGTTCTACTGTATGTAACTATTGAAGCAATCCTGGCAAAGCTGCAGTTCTGGTAATTGCCTAGTGTTCTTATAAGGAGCTTTTAAATAGCACCTGAGTAGACCAGGTGTGCACCTGGTGGCGAGCACATGTGACGCAAGTCCTAGCACATCACCTTTGAGATTTTTCAGCACGCCGTGGCCAGCCACCTTATCTTGAAGTGACTTTTCCCCTGACATTTTTGCAGTCGAGATTTCGAGATATCCGGAGTATGGCACAAAATCATTTCGAGATAGGAGGTGAAAAATACAAGGAGTTGACACCGAGCTAGGAAAAAAATTTCGGCTTAGCCGACATTTCGAGACATCAGAGCTCGAGTTAACGAGGGTTTACTGCACTACACCTCTAGGTGGCCACTTCAATACTCACTAAATGACGATGTGTGGAGGGCGAAACCTTTTTGAGTAGTGCAAACAATATTTCTCCATCCAGCTGGACGGCATCCTGCAATGATCAAAGAAAAATGACGTGGTAACTTCATAGTTGTATTAAACGAGAAGCATTACAGTTTCAGCCCACACAACACCAGCAAGACAAAGCACTGCTCAATGTCATTGCCAATAACTTCACAACAGCGTATCAGCTTTCAAGTGACAAAAGTTTAATAAAGAAGCCGCTGAGAAATAAAGTAATCTTTCAAGTCAAGATGCAGGAGAAGAGCAGCAAACAGCCAAATTTCCTGCCATGGATATTGCAACAATGCCTAACTAAGCGGCACATCACAATGTGAGCGAGAAATGAGACAGAAAAAGATAATCTGGGTAGCTAATATTCTAACTGGAATTAAGAGATAAAAGTAGAATTAGAAAGGTCATGTAATGTGTAGGACAGGTGACCAGTGATTAATCAGAGTAGTAGAATGGGCGCCAAGGTATGAGAACCACTGTTGGGTTCTCAAAAAATCAGATGGGGTGACGAGCTTAGGAAATATAAACTCTTAACTCCCAAATTCTTTCGAAAAGATATCTGCAAATCTACCAATTGTTCTGTTTGTTCCAGGACATACTGTGGCACCATTTACCACCAGCGTACGAGTGACGTGTAAAGCTAGATCCTGTGCGAAGTGCTTGCTATGCGTCGGCACAGTGCACTATGTTTCGCATTGTACCAGCAAGCAATTTTGGCCATTTGTAGCTATTATTTTTAAGTGAGAGTGATTGGTTTGGGGGTTTGACTGTTTGGTTTGCCATATGAGAAAATCCGGCATATTTTTGCACCATTTCATCAAACTTTGCTGCATGTGCTGCCTTGCATAACAACTAGTTTACGGATAGCTACGGATAGTTTATGGATAAGTGTGATAGCTTCTACGGAGCCTGAGTGATCGCTAAACGTTGTGAATAACTTTTAAAGCAAGCATTTACACCTAAGCACAAAATCAGCAGACTTGGCCTCCAACAGCGAAGCATTTAGATGCGAGAAAGGAGCCACCCAACTATTAGGTGCAGCCAAGCAGTGCTTAAAGTCAGGAGGGCTCGCCGCCTCCCCCCTCCCCTCGGCAGGTCAACTGTAGCACTGCGGCACCCATTTGACAAACAATGGAGGTGACTTTTTTACCAGTAGTACCTTATGCAGGCAATTCCAACTCCATTTTTTCTATTAATTATTTAATTGCGATTCATCAGTTGATGTCATACGATCGAAAACAAGAAAGCAGGTATTGCCGTACTGCTGCATGCATTTCACCGAGGCACTGCACATGGCGGTCCCCAACCTTGTTCGATTAAGATTCTTGACACAGCATACTGTTTAATGAGCCACCTGAACGTGAAGCTACCTGCTCGTAAATTAGTCAAGATTGAGGTTGGTTTCTTTAGGCTACCAGTGAATTTTCAGCCATTTAGCTGTGCTCTATGAATGCTATTTTATACCAAAGTGCAGGAATCTTTGTCCACTTATGTAGGTAAGTAGGTGCGAAGCCATAAAATATGTTGTTGTAGTATGTGAGGTTGTCAATGAAGCAAGGCAAATAATGTCCTGTGTTGCAGCTAGACTTGTTTGCTTTGAGTTCAGATACCTTTAACGCTTTACATCACGATTTATTCCTGAAAGACATGTTTTAAAAATGCCAATTATATCCAAGTGCTTGATCTTTAGTACTTGAAGAACTTTACTACTTTTTGAATTTAAAATAAAATGATCCGAAAGACAGTGGTATAAGCGGTCCCCAAATCATTATTTTTGCTTGTCGTGTGAATTATGTAGGATGCTCCAGATAACACTAGCTAAGCTGCTGAATGTTGGCAACCGAACACCGTAGGCCGTATAGTCAGACCTTGCACCGTGTTTTTAATTTTTGGCCGGTATCACTGTCGGATCATTGAATTCAATGCTTCACTGCTGTGCGTGTGCGTTTGTGTGTGTGTGTGTACACACAACACAACACAATTAAACATAAAATAGTTCAAGAAACGTTGGTCAGGTCTATGTAGAGCACCAAGTTTTGCAAGCCTGAGAGATGACTGTCTTATTAATTTCTCGCTGACACATAGCAGACAGCGGCGTGTAAACGTGTGCTGTCCATTTTTCACAGCACTGATAGACACAGAGGATGGACCTAAATGTATATTCTGTTTTTAGTACAGACAACATCAAGAAAAGAAATTAAATTTTGGTAAAATATTATTGAATTGTGCCACAGAAAACGACTAATTTTATGCAGTGCTGGCACCACAATGCCGCAACCATTGCTTATGAGATTTGTCGTTAGGGAAAAAAAACAAGGAGGCTATACCAATGGTCTTTCTTTTTTTTTTTTGCAATGGAAAACATCTACAACATCTATAGCCTGTGCATGACAAACGGAATTCTTACATATGATGCCATAACTACAGATCTATTGCATAATGAAATGTAGGGCAGGTCTAATTAGTGCAGCACAGCTTTTTCATCCAAGATGCAGTGGCACTAACCAAAATAAATGCCCGTTTTGGGATGCGCAGATCATAGGAGCTCCGATGCAAGCCCCTTGATATGAGCACTAAAATATAGTGTTCCAAGCATTCCAAAGCAACTTTTTCATTGGCAATACAGGAGGCAGTGACTGTTGATTGCAAAGGACAACGTTTCCGGATAAAAAATGATATACGAACTCTTAAACCGCATAATAGGCTGCTCAGTGCAAGCCGGGCGAGCACTGCCGAGACTGCTGAGATAGAGCAGCGTGAAGTGACCAAACTTTTGATGCAAAAACAATGGCAGCACCTGTTTACAGTAATGGCGCTCACACCTAATATCCATATTTTAAAGATACATTACATGTGTTATTTATCTCTTATATTCAACCAATATTAATGGAAGACGTTTAATGAAGGACACCTTCACTCAGCGCACATGTAAGGATCAAGCATAATTATCTGAACATATGATAATGAAAGGAACTGAAAAAATGCACGACATGAACATAACTGAAAAGTATGGCTTGTCTTTGGCAACGTCGGTACAAACAGCCGGGGCGAGTACAGGACGAAGTTAGCTGAGACCACTGAGAGAGGCCTCTATTCTGCTGTAATTATGATTGTCAAGGTCTAGACACTCGGCATAAAGTTCTCCGATACAGTTCCAACTACTATAGACTGCTAACTGGGTAACCATGGTGAAACTATGACACGCAGTAGGCTTGCTCACCAGTCCAGGGCTGTAGTACCCTCGCAGGTACTTGTCACAGATGGCCACAAGACACCAGAAGGCGTGCTCCGCCGGCATGTGCATGAGCAGGACGGCTGCGATAGGTGCTTGGCCCTGGCAGTAGCCTACTGCAGGGTTCAGCACCGAGTAGGCCTTCAGTATTCGGAAGAGGTCTTCCTGCCTGCCGAAAACAGGTGTAGTAGGAAGACAGAATGTAACCAAACCTTTGACGAAACAATAAACTTATCACCGGGCAAACGCAGTACTTTGAGCAACCTACCCATGGCCATGGTCCTTCACAAACATTTCGTGCTGCGGAAATTGTCGATGCAGGTCTTTACGGATGTCATCCACCCATCGTGGGTCACCTGGGTGTTTGTCCAGCTCCTAGAGAAGCAGACACAAACAGAATAGTATAACATACTTTAGCTTTATTTTTTGCGGCTCCCCATCAGCAGAAACACAGCAGGTAGTACAGTAATTCATAATGGACACCCAAATGAATCTCTGTAATAAGTTTCAGTTTCTGCAAAAGAATGCAGCAACACAGAACAAACAAGTGAGACAACTAATCAGCATATTCACAATAGCAATACCTGTCTAATACCAGCAACCCTAATTGTAAGTGAAGTAGAAAAAAAAACATTTTTTTTTAACCTAAGCATAACTAACAGCCTAATCTTGCAAGTGAAAATCAAGTCAAAGTCTTGCTGTGAAGAAAGCAGCAAATCCAGATCTGCCATGTTGAGCCTTAACTGTAAGTAGTAGTGCTTTGTATTTTACCAGCATCAACAATCTCAACCGTGTTGTCGCACCCGCCTAGGTAAATTATTCCTTTTTGCCAGAGGCCATAGGTAACCTATTCATTGAAAAGAGGCGTTATAATCTTTGCAAAGAGTTCTTTAAAGAGTACCAAGTTCCTATCAGTATAATATCCAAAGCCTCACTCTTTGTGCACAATCTTGCACAAGAAAAGGTGCTCCTGAAGTGAAATGAGAGATTAAAAAAGTGCCCACGCCACTCGGCACAGGTAGTGTGTGCAGCACCAAGCTTTCTACACTGCACACTATGCAGATCCACACTTTCTCTGTGCCTGAACATTGCCCAACTGCACCTGGAGTGTTGGACATTGCTCAACCAACTGGAGTGTTGCTTGAAGCATATGGGTGAAAGCTTGGACGGATGCTATGTATGCCTCCTCCAAATTGTTGCGGCAACAAATGTGCAATCCTGTGTATCTAGCATATTAGCGGAAGGGTAAAGTGCACTAGTGGTGACAGCGACCCTATTGCAAAGGCTGCTGGCCAAGCACACCGTGCATTACAGGTAATGCAGGACGTGCAAGGTCAGTGCAAGGCATAACATGTTCTATGTTAACATTTGCAGCTGACATTAGCTAACAAAAACTTAGCCGTAATGACCACACGAATTCAGTGTACCATAGAGTGTCAAACTTTTCCCGTCGTAATGTTGCAATGTAGCATTCGCATGTTGGTACACCAGGCTATTAAAGTGCCTTTACATGATTCCATATGGTTAAGCTCCTAAAATACTATATGTATTTCCTGTAATCGTTCCTAAATGGGTAAATTACACAGACAGAAACGAACGAAGCCTCAGGATATGAAAGACATTAGCGGCCAATCAACAGTTCTGGGGCAGAGTCCATGGCTACTCTGCTGACACAGTTGAAAAGAGAAGCGCACAGTAACACGTTCTTCCTGCAAGCATAGACACAACGTGGACATATTGCACTTTGCAGCAATTAGTCATTTCCAACCTATTTACCGTAAACTTCCCAGGATAGCTCTCCATCAGGAACCGGCCTCCACATAGGTTCTGCCAGGCAACGGAGCGCATTGATGATGGGATGCCTTTGCGACATCTATCTCTCACCTGAAATTCACAGTCACACATGTAAACATGACAAGACTTTATTTAGTTCTTCAATGCAAAAGCACAAAGCCAAGCAAACAAAGGTGTTCACAGACATAGGTATTATCTACGTTAACAAGAAAGCTTGTGCATTGACCCTTTGAGGGTAGAACTTTTCCCGCAAAACTGTGTCCCTGTGGTCATCATTTCTTTTTATTGCTGTTTCCAGTGATAGAAAATTACTGAAACCTCGTGATCCAACAAAAATTTATTGCAAGCGATATTTTGTCTGAAAAACGCTGTACTCACACAACAGTGCACACACAGATATGCTATACACTAAGAGATTGAGAAAAATATCTAGCAAAATTTATGGGTACCAATTTATTGTCCCAAAGACAAGTTTCATCCTAAGAAGAAACGCGTCAGAAGCAATTCATAAGAATAACTGCTTGAGCAGTCGCCGTGAGAAGATGCACCGCACGCGGCCGTATCAAAATCCTGACTTCGTGTGCCCCTGTGCAAAGGAACACAGGAACCCCAACTGAATGTTAAACCACAATTGCAAGAAAAAAAAAAAGCTGATTAGTATCTCTGGCAGCGCTGAACTACTGAAAAAGCAATAGTGGCGGCTGCACAATACGATAGCCTCTCCTCCACACACGCTTTCCTGGTAGCAGACAATGCGCATGACCAAGTGATCCAAGCACTCAGAAGTAAACAAGTCGAATTGTGCCCACCGGTGAGCAGAAACACAACTTCAAATGACTTTGGGAGTGTTCATAGAGATGGCAGCACCTTTCAACAACCAGCGGTGCCACATATGTGTGAAATATCAAACACAAGACCGGCACTGCATATGTACATCAAAAACCATGTGGGACAGATCAGTGCTGCCGCACGTGTACAGCAAGAACCCTCAAAGGGTTAAAATTAATACGAACTTGTCTGTTTTGGTTCAGTGCTCATTTATGGTGTAATGGTGCCATAGAAAAAAAGCGAAAGATGGAAAGTTACGACACAGCGAACACTAACATCAGCAGCTGCGTTAACTGTGTCTAGCTTTCTGCACCTCACGGCAGAAACCAAACCGTACTAACTGGCCGAGTGTTCCGTACTATTGGTTTGGTACAGTCTTCAGCTAACAAAGGAGGCAAATTATAAAATGTGTGTGTATCATCACTACAAATGTAAAATTCATGCATAAAAAATATGATCTGGACTTGTCTGTCTTCATTTAATTCGGTTTCACTAGTACCATGAAACAGGGTTCATGTACACTGTTACATGAATGGCTGTTCTCAAAAGTGTCCGTGTATTCTAAAAGGTGTACCTATTGAAGAGAAGACATGAAGACATGCATGCATGCACGCACACGTGTGCACACACACACACACATGTTAAATCCAATCTAACAGGAGTACCATTGGCACGATGGACAAGTCACCCAACATCCTCTCATTTTCAGAAGCTCATCAATAAGCGTTTCAGTGTCGTTTAAGGAGCATTTACTTTCAGTAGTAATTACACTTGAATGAACAGCCAAGGTCACCATGGTAGCTCACAAACATCTGAACATGAGCAAGTGGCAAGTGCCTCACCTTCTTAAAATGCTTGGTCATGTAACGTTCCCAATTCTCCAGCATGTCTCTCCACTTTAGCTCGCGCTTCCACTGGACTTCGACGGGTACACGACGTGACCTGCACATATGGGCAACATCATGTGAGGGGCTCAGGAGAAACACCAAGCAAGCCAACTTCCCCTCCCACGGAAACCATGGTCCAGCAAAATAATTCAGTAAAAATACTGTTGTACATACAAAACGTAAATTTGTAAATTGCATCTCTTCATTTTCCCAGCCTTTTGTCACTGTATTATGTGCAACAAAACCCCAAACGAACATGGTACATGGCACTTCAGCGATTATTTATGGATTTCTAAGCTGACCCTAAAATGAACAAGGGTTATTTTTAGTTTCATTCAAACACATGAAGGCTCTGTCAATGCTAGTTTCCCTGTTACATTGTTCTCAAATAGCAGTTTGTGAGAGTCAATCTTGCACGTCTCTATGACAGTAGCCTCCGAATTACTGCAAGTGCGTTGAATGCTTCTGGTAGATTCTGCCTGCGTACAGGCTTTCAGCATTGATGTTTAGGGTTGTAAATCACAACCTAATGTATGTACAGAACACCACGCTAGTGCAAAGCTTTCGCTGCTTGGTGAATCAAGGTAGTGATGATAAATGATAAGGTGATAATCAGTGAAATGAAATTCGTTTTATTTGGTAATACCTTACAGGCCTCGAGAAAGGTCATGGGAAACGGAAGCAAATCGGTGAAATTCAAGATGAAATGAAAAGTGCAACACAAAACAAGCAAAGAAAATGTAATGACGCATTTGACGACAATGGCAAAGTCAGAGACAAATCAACACTTTTGCAGTACAAAATGAAGTGGTGATACATAGTGCACAAACATTGCATGATTGGAACTTCAATGAAAGCTGTGTGTGTGTGTGTGTGTGTGTGTGCGCGCGTGTGTGTGCGTGCGTGCGTGTGTGTGTGTGTCGCAATTTCTGATAACATGACAGTTTCATGACAGTGAACATTTTAAGAAATTAGGAGGGAATACACTTCATTGAGACAATTTAGTTGCTTGCTACGTATGAACACCCGACAGAGCGTTGCAATGCATGCACCGAATTAGGGAAAATCGGTGAATGGCATGTCGGTTAGAGGGTCAAACCAGCACCCAGCACCGTGAGAAAAAAAAATAATAAACAGCTACGCAAGGGGAAAACCAGCTAGGAGGCAACCCTATGTAGCTCACACACAAAAAAGAAAAAAAAACAACTAAACAAACAAGAAGAGGAAATAGAAGATGTCTGAGGTCTCGTGTCACTCACAAACAAACAAAAAATGTGCGACAAACAAGATGCCAGGTCAGCTTTCTTTTAGAAAAGCGAGAAGGACACAAAGAGCCTGGTTGCATAGGGACGCACAAGCACACAGATAGTGAGAGAAGAAAGCACTCACAGATTGGGCTGAGTGTACTGCGATCCACCCAGGAAGCCGTACTTGTCAGGGACAGCCTCGGAGGGGGCCTCGGAGCTGAGTGAGCCGTTGCGCGGCCGGCAGCCCACCAGGCTCGTGGCTGTGCTGTCCATGGTGATGTCGCTGCCTGCATCCTCATCCTCCTCTCCTCCCCAGCCACCCCATCGGGTTCCCTCCTCCTCGCCCAAGGGCCCACTGCTGGCCATGAAGTGTCACCACCAATCAGCTCAGCCCTGTACACCTGCTGCCCCTGGGGTGATGTGCCATCTGCAAGGAGCCAGTAGAGTTCCCGCTGGTGTCATACAACAACTTCGTGCTTGCAATTTTGTATTCTGATAAATCATGCCACTCCCTTCCCCCCTAGTAAAATGCCGAAACAGCTCCCAAAAGGCATAGAGGCTTCAACTAAAAATCGTCACCGAAGTCGGTCAAACCCTTCCTTGGAATAGTTCAGCAATATTAAAGCAGCACGAACATCACCTAATGTGCAAAGTAATTTACATAAACAAATAGTGCCCAAAGGGGTTCTGTGTAAAAGTGTCGGCTGAAATACAAGTATTGAAAACACTCTATTGAAAACGCTCTACATGTTCTCGAAAAACATTTACCGCAAGCACCATGCCTTAATTTCTTGACTCTCTCAGTGGCGTTTGTCTCATATTTCCTTAGTGCACCATGATTGGCATTCGGGTGAGTTGGCGAGCAGTGGAAAGAACTGTTGCAGACAAGAAAGGCTTGTGTCACCTCTTCTTGTCCATGTCTGTTTCTTACGGTGCTACATGACGATTGTAATCCAATTCACACTACAAATACTTACAACAAAAATTTGACTGTACAGAAAGCACTTATTATAAAGCAAGGTGCCAAAAATGTCCCTGCAATAAACACTTGTGGTGTTTTCTTTCTTCGTCACTGAAATATCTTTATCTCCTTTCAGCAGATAGGCTTTCTATGTGATTGTAGTTTTCACTGGCAATTGTCCGCAAATGTGAATAGTGAAACGAGCCACCTATGATGTTGGACGTGTTAGTCTAGCGACATGGTGTTGCTTGCTTATCCGAGAAAGTGTGCAATAAAAGCTTTGGAGCTTCTTCGCAGCCCTAAAATATACTCATTATTTTTGACACTGATAAAAACAGCTTTGGTGAAATCCGAATACATTTGAGAAGACAGAATGATTCATTTGACATGGTCTCCAAAGACTGAGCTGTATTTATTTCTAGCTGCCAGTACCAACGTTAACAGCAACGTTTCAACACAATCAAGCAACAGTACATTTTCTCACTTTTTTTTGTAAGCTCACACTACTTAACCACAGAATTCTCTCCTCAACAACCCAGCTTCAAGACATCTTTAATATCACCACATGGCCAAACTGTTTCAAACATTCCCCTTTTACCCTGGCAGCGATGTACACAACCGTGGCAATTTGGCAGGAGTAATCATTCTGAAAATGCTTTCCCACACAGACTTCAGCCTCCCCTTTATAGCCAGCTGGTTCTTTTTTTTTTGGTGCTTCTTTAACAGAACTGTCTTGGCTACACAAGGCATTGCTGATCATACAACTGTCACATACACTTGTTCGTTAGACTTAATCAACTGGTATATATTGCAGTTGCAGAGAATCCCCTGAAGTACCCTTCAAAGTCTACCATCCTTCCTGAATCCTGGCTACCCAGTTTCCTAGCTTTTTAATTTTGCAGGTGCTTCAGCTTTTCTTTTTTCTTGCAAGCTGTCAGTATTTTCACACTGTTAGCATTTAGCTCAACTTTTGTCATGTTTTGGTGCCTATGGTTGCTCTTTTCTCTCCAAAATGATCCTTATCCCGATTCACAGACATGTGGTCTTTGCATGCATGTGTGAGACAGAGGGAAGGAAGGAGTGCAAAAAAAGTGCTGCCTGTTAAGTGCCTCTCTCTCCATGTTACTTTTACCCACTGCTGAACCAGCTTAGGCCTCAGTACTACTGTGTGATGAAGCCTTGGTATGTGCAATATCAATATGCAATATGAATATCATAATGAATTCATATTGCCTTCAAATATGCCACTCATTATGTTGCAAACCATATGGTATCTTAGCTAATGCAGGCATTGCAACCTATTTTCTTTATATGTTACCCTTAGCACTTCAACACTGCATCCGCTATTTTCATTTGGTATTGCGCCTAAAAAAAGTTATCTGCATAAAGGTAATTTCATAGGGTTTCCCTCAAAACACCACTGTGCAAAATAAGAAACGCTTTAGAGAAGAACCACCATATTGAAAATCACAATGCCTTTGTTTTTGCCAAGTCCAATAGGAAACCTTCATACATGCTTCTCTGTATGTTTCCTTTATCAGCAGTGTATCCTTATCTGGAGAGCTCTTTCCCATAAGGTTTTCTCCAACATAGCAAACCACTTTTGGAAGGCAGTGGGAATTAATAAAAATGGAAAATCAACTTGAAAATACAACATAGATGTGCTAGCTAATGCCACAAGGTGAAAAGGTATGCCAAGAAAATTTAATTTGTATAGAAATAGCAACGTGGCCAAGAGGTGACGAGCACGCTACATGCCATTGTTACAATGTTTGCTATCCTCTAGCCTTCACGTGGCAATTGTGATGTCAGCCTCACTGATAACCTTGACTCGCATGCTTTCGTTGCTCTCTTGTACGGCAATCAGGATGAGCAGTAGCTGTGAGTTAACTTTATTGTCTATTTTGTTCATTTCTTCTTGCCTCTCACACCCAAAAGCACAGTGTACACATGTGTGTACCTTTTCAAATTCTTTTCCTGCCACACAGAATATGTCAACAGCTGTACTAACGAAGCACTGCATAGAAATTTAACTGTCACGCTGCCTGTAACAATAATTTGCCAGCTGAGCTCCCAGGATTTCGCCAACCTTGACCACTGCAGAGGTGGGCACTACAGCCAACACTTCTGAAAAGTGATAAAGCTAATCTCTGAGGGCCAAGTTGCGTCATGCAAGCTTTCAGACCATAGAAAAAGATGCGCAGTTAACATATTCTCACAAAGCTGAAATCGCACATGTCGAAGTGAAGATACGCATAAATAGCCGACAACAAAACTTAACTGAGGGCACAGTTAAAGAATGGGCAGAAATAACAGAAAGTAAACAGAATTGTTTACATAACGGTCAAGTGTATTATCAGTGTGGCATCACTAATTGACTCAGTTTGACGCCATACTGCAGGACAGCAGTTCATAACACTTGAGTCAAACACATGATCTGATCAGAGTGGCGTCATGGCACCACCTCGAGCAGCTCTGTCGGCCCACCAACAGTAATTGATATAAAAAGCAATATAATGAAGGCACTGTCCCATAATCAGATTTGATCAGTCATGATGCAATTAGACTGATATCAAGACAGAAGTTTGATGCACGTCTTTTAGAAGCTAATAAACTAAGCACATACTAAAACAGCATGCAAACTATAATGCATAGTCACAACTGCATGCAATGCAGCAATGGCGATGACCCAGTAGCCCAAGAAAACATTGAGAAGTACAGCAACAAGTGAACAGAGCTGCACTGCAGATAAGAAAGTAAGTGAGCAAACCAATCAAACGCTAGCAGCCTGGTGCTCTGACCTAAACTGTGACAAACCTTGACCTATCGATGCTAGCTGAAAGTACACTGTTTTCTCACCAACCCTACAACTACACTGTGTAGCTGATTCTTGATAATGTATTCGTAGCCTTGGCAGCTTCAGTGTTCTGTGTCTGTTTTATGTCCATTAAGCAGTTACATTATGTATACAGTCATTACAGTTTCATGGTGCCCTTTGTATGCTAAATGAC
The DNA here is from genome assembly GCF_038994185.2 of Dermacentor albipictus. Taxonomy (NCBI): domain Eukaryota; kingdom Metazoa; phylum Arthropoda; class Arachnida; order Ixodida; family Ixodidae; genus Dermacentor; species Dermacentor albipictus. The sequence continues at coordinate 167,164,949 of NC_091822.1, forward strand.
TATCAGCATCCATCTGTTTTGTGCAGCACATTCATAAGAATGAGGTAATTATTTACTGCATTCAAGAAGAAAAAAAAAGAAACAGCGTTGCTAAGGGTATGCAGCAAGCCCAGCCCTTGACACTAGTTGCATGCAAGCCACAGAACGAATAAGGAAAACAATTATTGCACAGTACAAGCAGAACAAGAAAGTATGGGCAGCTTTCTGCAGCAATAACTACACTAAATGCTTCATAGACTATCTGCACAAACATGCTGTACTTCCATTTCCTACCTTACAAAAAGCAGCATGACAATAATTCTGAGCAGTTTCTTGGATATATTAAACAACCTGAAGCTATTTCATGTGTATGTCAGACAAGTATGCATCTGGTCACCAAAAAGAGCAGGAACCTTAAAAAAGAAGAGTGGGGGAGGCGCGAACTTGCATGTGCTGGTTGACCAGGCTGACATTTATAAATTTTAAAAAAAAGAAAAACATCGGGGAGTCTAGGTGGCTATTTCAGAAAAATGTGTGTATGGTATTCAGACTGGAGAGGCAGTCCAGGCATGTGCTTATAATAGCTACAACTATTATAGTGTCATGGGCCGTACACTTCCCGTACACCTCTAACTGAGCACAGCTGCTAAAGGAATTTGTGAGAGTTGCCCTGCTACTTTCGTTATATGCAGTTGCATACAAAAATCAATAAATAAAATAAACACACACAAAAAAAGACACTCAAAATAACAATAGCATATATGTACGCCCTGTCTAGTGAACAGAAATATCACCTAACGACAGTCACCTGTTGAATGCTCCAATATCGCAGTACCGTATTTCGTATTTCAAAACGATTACGTAACACTCTCGGTAGGAGTTCTATGACTCCCCAAGTACACCTCGAATACGACGCACCTGGTGATGGCTTACGTTTCTACCTGTGGCGCTTTATCAACCGCGATGACCGTTATCCGTTCTTCCGAGCAATCATTGTGCAAAATGGCAATTCCTTTCGCGTGGCGGGCAGGTTTCGCATAACTGATGCAACGGCGAAGCGGATTTTTGCCGTGGACTAACTAGAGCGGAACGTTATGAGGGAAAGTGTACCGTCCGCCCGTGCAGAACAAATGATATCGTGCGCGAGATTGCCATAAGGTGCTGCAAGAACCAGACTGACGTCATTATTTACCGCTTCCTCTAAACGCACGTTAGACAGGATCAACACATGCCACCGCGCGTTTACGCGAGGAGGATCGACAGCGCCGCGCTCCTTATTTTGCTTTTGACATCGAAAACTGTCGACAGGCCGACACAGGTGCTTGAAGCGGCGCCGTGACGCCTCCCCGATCAGATCGGATGTCCAGCCCAGGTGTCACGAACTGCCGTCCTGTCGGGCGGCGTCGGATTGAGTCAACTAGCGACATAGTTGTGAAGCAAACAACACTCGAACTGCTTGACCAACTTCGGCAAAAGGAAGTCGGCATGTTTAACATTTCGAGCGCGCTGTCGAGCAGATGTTTATACGACCGACGATTTATTCAAGCATCCGCGCACTGCTGATGTCACTGAACTTGATCAGAGCAATCTTAATCAGAAGTCAATGATGGCCCCAAAAAACGTGTCCGGAAGCTAGGTTCACAGTTACTTCCCTACTACACCCTGTACTGCGAACTAACGGTGTTTGTTGTTGAGGGACGGCACTCGGGAGCGGAACACAGATTTTAAGAAGATACTTACATAGTTGGGTAGCCGCTTCTTCTACAAAAGCATATGCCGAGACCTGAAGTCACTAATTTAGCAAAACTAACTTCCGTGAACTACTCCGGACGGACAAATAAGCACGGATGATCCACTTAAGCAGAAAACAAAAAACGACAACAAACCGAAACAGGGCGATGCACTGGCGATTGAGATGTGCACAATTACAAGAGCCTGCAGTGAATCATGGCACAAGAAAGAAATCGCCATAAAAGTGCTTTAATATACTTCACAATTATTTTTTTAACTTTTAAACATCGGCTATTATGTACTGTGTTTTTTTTTGTACTTAGACACTCGTGAATTTAAACGAACAGGTAAACTGGCGCCAAGTTCAAAACTTCACCTTTGGTACCATACCCATGCCATACCTTTGGCATTGGTGAGGCGTAAAAAGCAAAGCTGTTGAGTAGTCATCTGGTGAGCGTAAAGAAACAAGTGTGATTACTTTACCGTTAGATGCGCGCTGACCCTGCCTTGTTCGGGAACTTCTGACTTAGCTGCACGAACTTGGCGAGCTGGCAGTTTCGAGAATTTGAGCTATGTATTATTGCCAGTCAGCGCTTCAGGTTGCGCGTTGCGAAACAGGACCTCCTAGCCATTGCGTAGCCAGAATATTTATTTAGAAAGGGGGTGGGAGGGGGGGGGTGCCCTCTTTGATCAGGGACGGAGTTTGGCGAGGAAGTGGGGATGGGGCCGTCGGGTGCACGACCGGCTTTATGTAATAAAGCCGGTCGTGGTCGGGTGCTTGGCGGGTCACGTGCCTGGTATGTATACACCCCGACTATAGTGAACTAGAACCCCGACTACGCGACTGCTCAGGGCTTAAAAGTCACTCTTCAGAACATTTCTCTACTTACACGCATCAGTCAAGCGTTGAATCACAGGATAGAGCAGTGAAGCAGGTCAAGACAGAGAACAGGAGGAGGCAGGAAAAAATACCAAGATTTGACTGACGTTTCGGCGAGGGCTGGGAACCTCGTTCAAAACGGGAGCATTACGCAATGAAACTGCCTTACGTAAAGGGCAATCAGTGAGAATTTTTCTGAAGACTAAACATGAAGTCAAGAGTGATAGCATCAAAAAAATTCACCGGCGATTACAATAATCCCTAATGCGAAATTTGAGCGCAGCTATATGCGTGCTTTCCTTTCGCGATACATTGGCTCACGCGGACAATCTGTCTCGCGCGGCACGTTGCAAACGGAGCAAAGCGCGACACAATAAAGTGCCTCACTAAACTGGAGATCGCGAGAGACAACGCATGGGTGACGCGATTCATAGCCGCCGCATGACAGACAGACAGACCTCCCAAAGGACGCACGCCACTCTGGCGCCATCTCGTAGCCATCGTCGCCACACTGCGCTTTTCTTTTCACGCTTTCACCATACCTTCCTCCTTCGCTGTGTTCGTTCGCTTTAGAGCTGCGCCCTAAGAGAAGGGAACGCATACGCGCTGTCATGACTGTGGAATGGCATTCCTTGCGATATTGGCTTTGGGTCGTGCACTTTTCGTTCACTTTAATGGAGCTGAAAATGCCAACTTCAAGCAGTATAGTGAAGCCAACTTTCTCTAGAATTGCATGGGTGCATGCAAGTTGCGTGGGTGTTCTGCAAATAATTGTTCCGAGTGCATGCCGGGCATTTTTTAATGCAGCGATTCATACAAGCACTTATGGCATTTTAAAAACGTTTTTTTTTTTAATATATAACGTGGCAGGTAAGGGGTTAAAGATATGCAAACAAACAAGTCCAGCTGCAAGCAGCAACACGGAACACTATAAGTTGCCTTGCTCCATTGACAACCTCAGGCACTACCAGGCACGTACCCAGGGGGGGGGGGGGGGAGGGGCCGGGGGCGCCCGGGCCCCCCTCGAGATCAAGTGGCATACCCCCCCTCCCCCCCCCCCCACCCACGCCACCACTCCTCACACATTCCTAAAGCGCCGCCAGATCAATGTTGAGACTTCGCAGCTGTTCATTGGTCAGCATTATGCTGCCTTTTTCACTCCTTTTAGATGGCGATAGTTATCGGCATCTCTTGTAATGTGAAGGACAGTTTTCTCGTAGATTCCGCACCCGCGCGATTAACTCGAGATGCGTTCAGTTGTCACCTATTAAACCGTCACGCGCATAGCTGTTGCTTTTGTTAGTTCAACCTTCTTTTATTTAGGCTGATCCTGGGACCAGGAGAGGGATGCGGCTGTTACTCAGCTGGTCTGTACTCTCATGGAACGAGTTGCGGCCGGAGAAAACGCCAATTGCGTTTAACTTATCCCTTTGCTTCATTGTTTCCTTGAGTTACGGCTCGCCCCGACGCTGGCAGATGCCCTGAACCATATACACGTGATATCGGTGAGATAAGGTGGGAAATAAAATAATGTGAAAGAGCGTCCATCATGAAACCCTGCAATAACCCTTAAACCCATAAGCAAGATGACTGTCGCCCGTTACCTCGTCTGTTTTTCCCTAACTGTATAGCACCTTTTGTGCAAAATTGGCAACTGGAAACAAAAATTGCAAGGAGTTGAGAAATTAAGCGATCTACTAAGGGAGAGAGTCAAGGCAACAACCAAACTGCAAGCAAAAGCGAATAATAAAAAAGTTAACCGTTGTTTATGAGAATATTTATGGATCAACATCTCTTTATTTAAAAAGGAAGTAGAGAAAAGGCCGCCGGAAGTGGAGAACAATTACTTGTTTTGAATGACGCTTCTACAGTTATTGGTCAAACCGCCTCACGTAGCCACTTCTCTGCTGTGCTTATGTGGGTGTTTTTCTAACCTTTCGCAGTGAACACAGTACGTCTAGAATCACAGAGTCCTGCGCTCTACGCGGTTGTATGGGACTGGCGGCCGCATAGCGTTACGCAATTCGCGGAACTGTCAAAACTGATCAACAAGGCGAAAATAACTGATATTCGAAACTATAACATGAGAAAGACTGAAGAAGCCGTAAAAAATGAACGCAGCCTGAAATCAGTCAAAAAAAAAAAAAACCTGGAATAGGACAAACCATGATGTATGCACTAAAAGATAAGAAGGATAATATCATCAGCAATCTCGATGATATAGTAAAAGCAGCGGAAAAATTCTGAGCTGACCTGTATACAGTACCTAGAGGAGTCACGATAGTTCACTAAGAAACAGTAATGAACAGGATACAGAAACTCTCCTATAACTAGCAATAAGGTCAGAAGGGCCCTGCAAGACATGAAACGATGAAGAGCGGCAGGATAAGGTGGAATAACAGTCAATTTAATCAAAGATGGAGGAGACATAATGCTTGGAAAACTGGCGGCTCTTTATACGAAGTGTCTATCGACTGCAAGAGTCCCAGAAAACTGGAAGAATGCAGACATTATACTAATCCACAAAAATGGGAGACGTTAAAGAATTGAACAATTATGGGACCATTGCCTTGCTCCCAGTACTATATAAAATATTTACCAAAATAATCTCCAATAGAATAAAGTTAACACTGGATTTAGCCAACCAAGGAAACAGGCTGGCTTCAGGAAGAGATACTTTACAATGGATCACATCCATGTCATCAACCAGGTTATCGCGAAATCTGCAGAGTACAATAAGCCTCTCTATGTGGCTTATATAGATTACGAAAAGGCATTTGATTCAGTAGAGATACCAGCAGTCGTAGAGGCACTACGTAATCAAGGAGTACAGAACGCTTACGTAAAAAGCTTGGAAAATATTGCTACATGCGTGAGGTATCTGTTTGTTTGAACGAGGCGCGTAGGTGCCATCACTCCAGTAAAGAGGAGGAAGAACGAACTAGGCTCGCGCTGTGAATCTAACCAGTTAGCGCTGCAACCGTTGTTGTAAATATAATCGGTAAACAGTTTCTTGTCTTACTGACTCGTCTTTCGCGTTCGAATATCTACGAGGTTCTACAGCTACCTTAATTCTACACAAGAAAAGCAGGGAGATACCTATAGAGAAAGGGTTCAGACAGGGACACACAATTTATCCAAAGCAATTTCCTGCGTGCTTAGAAGAATTCAAGCTATTAAACTGGGAAGGCTTAGGAGTAAAGATCGACGGCAAATATCTGAGCAACCTTCGGTTTGCCAATGACATTGTTCTATTCAACAACAATGCAGACGAGTTACAACAAATGATTGGAGACCTTAACAGAGAGAGTGTAAGAGTGGGGTTGAATATTATTATGCAGAAGATGAAGATAATGATAAATAGCCGGGCAAAGGAACAAGAGATCAGGATGGCCAGTTGGCCACTAGAGACTTTGAAGGAGTACGTTTACCTAGGTCAATTAATCAGAGGAACCCTGATCATGAGAAGGAAATTCACAGAAGAATAAAAATAGGTTGGATCGCATACGGCATACATTTCCAGCTCCTGACTGGAAGCTTACCATTATTATTGAAAAGTAAGGTGTGCAATCAGTGCATTTTGCCAGTGCAATATGTCCAGTGCCAATGCATTTGCCAGTGCATTTCCCAGTGCATTTTGCCAGTGCATATGGGGCGAGAGCAAGTTAAGGACCACGCAAAGAGCGATCGAACGAAGATTGCTAGGCATAACGTTAAGAGAGAAAGAGAGTGGTTTGGATCAGAGATCGAACGGCTATAGACTATATTCTAATTGACATCAAGAGGAAAAAATGTAGCTGGGCAAGTCATGTAATGCGCCGGTTAGATAACCGTTGGATCATTAGGGTTACAGAATGGGTACCAAGAGAAGGGAAACGCAATGGAGGACGACAAAACACTAGGTGAAGCGATGGAATTAGGAAATTCGCGGGTGCTAGTTGGAATCGGTTGGCGCAGGACAGGGGTAATTGGAGATCGCAGGGAGAGGCCTTCGTCCTGCAGTGGACATAAAACAGGCTGATGACGACGATGATGATGGAGGTGGTGGGCCGCCCCCCCCCCCCCCCCCCTGAAAAAAAAATCCTGGGTACGTGCCTGGGCACTACAACAATATATTTTATGATTTTGCACCTACTTACCTACAAAAGTGGATAAAATGCCTGCAACTTTGGTATAACACAGTACTTGTAACATAATTTAAAGCTTTGGGGGAAGCATGGGCGGCTGCCCCTTGCCTCTCCCTAAGGCCGCCCCTGTCCAACAACTAGCTACCCAACTTCCTACGCACAGTGTCTGTGAACCTAGAGAAACGAATGAGCAAACACCGACAAGCCTGTTCCAGACTTCAACTAAAAAAAAGTTTATTCGAAATGAGTTTTTTTTTTCCGCGTGGAAGAAAGAGGGATGGGGAGACTATGAGAACAGCCAAAGAGTCGCGTGGGGAGGGCAAAAAGTTATCGAGCGGCAACATCAAAGCACACAAACGACAAAAGTGTAGAGATGGAGGGCAGCGGCACAGGCAGCTCGCCCCACCACTATCCCGCCTCAATCATGAACATGGCAGGGGCTGGGGCGGGCGAGCAGCCAGCTCTTCGGCGGTTTGCGGGAGCGCGGCAGCCAAACCAAAGCATGTCACCAATACCACACTGGGCAGCAACTTCAAACAGTGCACGCACGACGTCGATGCCCCTGACAACTGGCGGCAAATTCACATTTGAGCCTACCACCAGCAGACTTTGCGGCAACCGACTGTGCGCGTGCAACTGTCTAGAAGACGGGCGCATGCCCAGCAAAGCAAGCAGGGCTATCCCCCTCAACCTCCACCAGTATCGCGGTCTGGGAAACCGGGGGCGAGCAGAGACCGCATGATATCTGTCAAAACCTTCGCGCAGCCCCACTCATAACGTAATGACAGTCTGAAAACCTACATCTCTGTGTAAACAAGCATTTGTTAGGGGTGTCACAGCTGCTAACGAGGTAGCAGTAGCAGCAGCAGTAATGTAAATGCTCAAAAAAAGAAGAAAGAACAGCTAGGGCTGCAAAATGGTGAACTTGGACATGTGCTCGGAACTGCAAGCTTTGGATACATAGGGCTATTATGTCAGCCAGATAAATCATTTGGTACAGATAGGTGCCTGCAGATGTTGCAACATGACAATCTACATCAACATCTTCCATTGCAAGGGAAAGCTAGCTAGCTACTCAAACTACTGCTCTTGTGGCGTCTACATGATGTGATTGCCCTAGCCGCTGTCAGTTGCAAGTGGTGTGCAAGCTAAAATTTTCACTGCGGAAGAAAAAAGAAACACGAGACAAAGAAATAGCCAATAATTTTTTTTAAATGGCATAAGGTACTTCCACGCAGTAGCAGAGGCAGCAATTCGGCGTGGTGAATAACATATTTATAGAAAGACAGTTCTGGCCTGACAAGTCTGAGCCTCATTTAAGGTTTTAAGGATCAGGTGATGACTGTGTACCATAGACGTGCAGGTACCCTAACTATCGACGACTGTGAGCGAAAAATCATTCCTCGCCCCATCGAGTTCCCAGACCATGACACTGCAGGGGGTAAAACAGGTGGCATAATGCAGGCAAAAACAAAAGGAGGCACTGGTAGATTAGAGAAGTGCAATGGGAACACGATTCCAGGCAGAAGGGCAACAAAATGAAATTCCTGTTCTCGCTTTAACACACTCTGGCATTCTTTTTTTTCTTCTAAAAATGCTCCTCCACTGCTGTGTAAAGAAAGAACGCAAAAATAAAGGGGGAGGGTCGAGACATAACGAGATTCGATCACACACCGACAAGTACCAACGCACCGGGGTCACAGGTTTTTTTGCACGCACCGTTACATTGAAAAAACTGCTTCTCTTGTCGCACATGGTCACGCACAACAAACTCGGCCATCACAACAACAACAAAAAAAAAACATGGAGCGTTCTCAAAAAAGATATGCAAGTTGGCAGAGAAAGATAGAATGCAATGTCACAGAGAAAGCCGCGCTCAATAAGTTGAGAAGAGAGGCAACCACATTACACAGAGCCTTGAGAGACGGGATTCACACGGTACACAAGTAGCAAGCAAGTAGAAGAACTGGGGCACGGCTAGGCCGCTTGCACGCATCACATAAAAAACCCATCGCCCTCTTTTGAGAATGAGTGACCACGGGAGGAAAAAAAAGAGAGAGAACGCCTCTTTTTTTCATTTTAATCTGCAAAAAACCAAAAAGCGGAAAACGTTCATTCTTCCTTTAGTGTGAACTTCGTTTTCCAGCTTCAATTGGTTGGCTTTTTTTTTTTTTTCATCACAGTCTTCTTCTTGCTTGGTGGCGGGCCATCCGAAAACACCTGCCTGTTTTTTTTTTTTGTTTCTGACAGTAGCATTGCATATTTCCCACACATACAGACACACACACGTACAGACACACACACATACACACACCGTTGGGCCATAGGCGGCAGATGCTGCATTGCTCGATGAAGAGCCGTGTGCCGCAACATGCGCACACTTTCCACTCGTTACATTCAAAGTGTCTTATTTTTCATGCATCCTTCTTGCCACCTATCGTCTGCTACACCAACGTACACTTGGCGCATGACAAAGGTTGCAATATGTTACCTATGCCCCTAACCGACATGCCTAAGGGCACTCTAGTAAAAATACAAGCATCTTTACAAACAACCATATTCTCTCTCTTTTTTTTAACCGGTGGGATTCATTCCACAAGCAAGACGAGCGTTTCAGAAACTCTAAGGGAAAAAGAAGAGCGAGAGAGTAAATTAGGGGCTAAATTTAGGTAAAGAATAATGAGAGAGTTTCTGAAATGGCAGACGCAGGCAAGGCGCGACTTCGTTAAGTTGGTTGAGCATTCCTTGGGGGGGTTTGCACGAGGCGTAGGGAGAAACAAGAATGTAAACACGCACACCACATTGCACTGCAAAATGAAGGCACACATGGTGGGTGTTTTCATGTGCTCATGTCTCCATCTGTTCAGCATTTCAGTCCAAAGAAAAAGTACATAGGCAGCTTGCTAAAGGACTTCAGCATAGCTGAAAAATGGTGTCGGCATCGCTGTGCATGTTTTAGACACTTGGCTTGGGGGCCTGTCGTATGTTGGGCTGACATTGCATGCCAACTTTGCAGCCGCTGCGTCTGCCATTTCTAAAGCTCCCCATCTAACCAGCAGCAGGTGAAAGAATTCACAGGACTACAGCCACTTCTCTGTGGCATTTTTAAACACTAAACCTGCTGAGAGAAAAAAAGAGTGTCTTTAGATAAAGCATAGTTTTGATACAAAATTTAGGGAGTTAAGGGCTAGCTCTAGGCGAGGCCGACCTTATCAGTATTAGCTTGCTGATTTACTTTCTTGGCACATTGGTCGATGTCACGCCGGCTTCTGAGCAAGCTGGTGTTGCTAAAAAAAAAAAAAAAGCTGCAGTGCGAGTTACCACTAAAATAGAAAGAAAGGAATAAAGCAAATGAGAAATTGTTGTCCAAGGCAACGAGCTACTACGGATGCACAGTAAACATTTTTTTTAGCACGTTTGTCACACATTCTATCCACTCTCAGCACAACATGCTCAGACAAGACAAAAATGCATCGGTGTTCACGTTGTCTGCAGACTCGTCCAGTCGGCCACCACAAGTAAATACGAAAACGTAAGAGATCAAAAATGGGCTAGTGACTGCCCAAAGGGGGAAAAAAGAAAGGGTGGTGGTAAAAAAGCAAAAAAAAAGAGAACATACAGGAGACTAAGAAGAGGGCGATCCGCGAGGATCGGTCGGAGAATCAACGCATCGTCGCAAGACTAGATTGCAGTCTCTCCTCCTTCGAGACGCACCTTTCTACCACTTTATACCCTGCATAGTTTCATCCAAAAAGATGCCGGGGAAAAAGAAAAAAACAAACTGCTTATGACCACTTGCAATAATTGACTGAGCAGTGTACAAAAAAAAGGGGGGGGGGGTTCCTCTCTATAGAAAAGAGGAGGAGCTAGGAAGGAAGCAGCAGTTTTGCTGGAATGAATCGCGAGCAGCCCCCATTCGTTCTACAGAACACAATCACTGGCGACCAGCTAGGCACGACACCTCGCTGCTTTTAGGGAATACTATCTTGTACATCACTGACTGAAACGAGAGAAAAAAAAAAAAAAAAGCTCAGCAGGGCTGCTGCGGCTATCACAGAATCTGGCTCGATAGGAACTGCCGAACCAAGAAGAAACAGAGGGCCAACTCTTGTTGCTTTGCTCTTTCTTTTTAACACTTCGAACTTAGGTTAAAAAAAATGTGTCTAATATTACTGCATATCATAAGATGAAAAACAAAAACGAGAAAGCATGTGCCAAAACAAAACATCGAGTTAAAGATACACAAAAAGTCCCCACTATGCAGTAAGGGAGACAGGATCAAAAAGGTGGGCGACAAACTGAGACAATTTTGATTACCAAGTTAAGAGCTCATGTATGATAAAGTATACTGCCAAATAAAAGTTCAGCCATAATTCTATCAAATGCCTCTGGAGAGCCAAACGACTTGAGTATCTATTCATTTCTAAAGGTGATGGTGTCGCATTAAAAAAAAAAATCTCAATGCACCTATTACCACCAGCAACAAGGACTGCATTTCATTATCTGGAAACAGCACAGAACCTGTTTTAGACTAAGCCAGCAGGCGCAACGGTGCCAATCACAGGGATTCTTTTCCCCTCCTCGACATGCAAAGCTTCCTCGAGAAAAACCACAAGGTGAAGAATGAACTGAAATCCAAACTCGGTGGCGACTGTGCACATTATTACTCTGCAGACCACAACGATGACAACTTCTACGAGAACTACTACTGACAGTACACTTTTTCATTTTTTGTTTCATTTTCCTTCTTTGAGAAGACCACCGGGCCGGACAGACGGGCAACATGCGCTGCTAACGCAGCAGTCCCCTACACACACATTTCTTGACGGACGACACACCTTCATAAAGAGAGAAGACAATCACGGTGAGAAGAATTTTAAAGAAAAAAGCGAGAGTGGGAAGGGAAACCAAAGGAGGAAGCCTAGTCTTACTAGGACATCCACCCAACAACCATGTCAACATAAAAAAAAAGGCAGCTGTAATTAGGGGAAAAAAGAAACCACATGTATATATATGAAAGACAGTGAACAAACACTCTTGACACAATGCTTCGTCGTAGCGCGAACTCGCAGTTCACATACATAATCTTGTAGCCCCCTCTTCTTCTTTTTCGTCTTCTCCTTCCACCTCCATGTTTCCCCCGCCCCATATCCGTTTTGCACAATCGCCGGACCGCCGTGTCCCACGTACGTATACAAAGAATCCAGTGCCCTTCTCCCGTGGGGAAGGAGGGCAGCACGTCACCGGCACGAGAGTTCCAGCTCGCGATGACCCCAAATGGTGGCCAACAAGTCCCACATGCCACTATTGCGGCACTCACTTAACACCACTGTCCACTCTTGTTGCTTCTGTCAACGTCGTCTGCAAGGCGATATCTTCCGTCGTACGGAGCAGCAGTGCAGCCCGCAGGAACCGCGTCTGACAAAAACATTGCTGTGTGTGTTGCCCTCTTCACTGGCAAGTGCACACCTATGCACACACCACTGCTTTGATGCATGCATATGATCACGGGCCGCCCGGCACACACATGGGCGGGTATTGCATTTCACCGACTTGCGAGCCCTATCCTGCAATGCGGACACATAAGCTCATTTTTTTTTAATCTTGTGCCTCTCCTTTTCCTCACAGGTTCTTGACTTTGGAAAAGGGTGAAAGGGAGGGAAAACGTGTAAAACAATATGCTGGTTTGTAACTAAAACAGTAAATAATGTCGGCGACAGTGTCGTGCCGCCACCTACCTACTACCTCCCTCGTGACACCTCGACGGCAAAGCATGCCTGGTAAAACCACTGACGTATGGCCCGCCCATCCAACAAAAGCACCCAGCCCATGACGGGCAAAGTTTAATCATTATAGTATCCCTCTTGACAAATGCTGCACAAACACCGGAATGACCCCACAAGCAAAATAATCACAACATCACCTTTCGCTGCTTCACTGGGTCACACAAGAAAAAAACAACTGGAAAAAATGTGCTGCAACAAGTGCAGCGTTTCCAACACTACACGTACACCAACGAGCGATCAAAATGAAAACGAAGATTATAAAAAATGCACCACGGCAAAATTTTCAAAAAGGAAAACGGAAAGGACTGAATGACATCAGAGAACAAGAATGCAGTAAGGACAAACGGCACGAGACACTGAGGAGAGAATTTTCAATGAGTCTGCGATCGTGCGTGTCACCACAAAAATGGCGCTGGGTAATTTGGTGGGCATGCAGAGCCCATGCAGCAAGCATAGAAAACATTCGCACGTCATGTTCAATCGAAGTCGCTGGTGGTAAGTGTTTGAAATGTTGGGTGCCGCCTGTCGGGGAGGACCCATGTATTGATGACAAGTGGGGAGGATGGCTCTGCGAGGCACCAGCCGAACACAGGATGCGCAGACCCATTGAAAGTTCGTCTCTTTACAACTAAAACACGCATTTCAAGAAAAAATAAAGTCCACCTATACCTTGAAAGTTGCTTCCATGCATGCACTAGGCAAGCAACGTGCACATTCCACTCTCCGGGAGCTGACACAGCTATGAGCAGCTGCGAGGCGCAACTGGATCATCCGACAGGCAGCGCAATAGACGACTTCGCTTGAAATTAACCGAGAGGACTCACATCAGTATAAGCTCGTGCGTGTTTTCTACACTTTGCATCCTCAGCTCATGGTGTTCTGTGAGCATTGTTTACATTCTAAAAAATTTTCTCCATCACGGCCCAGCTGGAGAGTTCCACGTGCAAACGTGCTTCCGTAGTGCGGACATGAAGGGGGGATTGCAGAAAGAAAAAAACAACTTTCAGAACAGTGCCAACACTGTTCCCTCAACTTTGTACTGCTTCTCTCACGTAACCTTGGCCCACAATTAGGAATCGTGGAAGAAAACGAGGGGGGAGGGGGAATATGTACGATACACCGGTAACATCGGAAGGAAGGAAGGGAGGTTTTGAAAAGATGACAGCTTTGCTGTGCTAAGCCACCGCGCGCCCGGCGGAGAAGCACAACTAAACCATTTCATCATTATCATCAAAACGCGTCGCCTCCTCCCTTCCGCACCGCGCGACATCACAGGAGGACACACTACACAAATCACAAGTGACGTGACGGGTGTTCACAAATGTGCCGTAATGCTCTCCGAGAAAAGCCCATGCAAGTCAAAGTCAGCTGCTGTTCCATGCTTTTTGGCAGACCTGCCATGAATAACATATATGCGGCATACGGTGCTGAAACTATGGCCCTTTACACATTTGAATGCCTCACCAGTTTCGTTCGGAGGAATTAACTCCTGGATAAATTGCTACAGACTGTTTTCGGCACACAGCGCTGTTACACTTTCTGCTGCATAAATTGTGTCTGGGGAGATGGAGCACCTGATGCGGTGCCGCCAGGCACGAACTGGGCATACTAAAGAAAGGCAACCTTGTACAGCTTATGCCAACACAGATACAGTCTGATGTCAAGTAAATGCATTATATGATAAGTTTCAACTATAACCCATGGCCTTTTTCAAAGCTTTCCTATTTTTAAGATGACATTTAGGGCTGGTAAATTATTTAACTCTTGAACAACCAAGCCTGAGCTGTAGACATTCTAGCATTTTGTACCAATATCGCCAAGGACGAGTTGTACTTGTCCAGGTCACAAGCTTCTTTGGCTTTGCTTGTCGGAGATGAATCATCAAGTCAGTTTGCGTCGGGCATTTGATTCTCGGCACTTGAACATATTCCTTGATGCTTTTGATTCCTTTCATTATATTCTCAGATATTTAGGCTCGAACTTTATATGTGAACCTTACATTACGCTCGAACCATACATGCCGAACCTTACAGTCGCTTAAACAGACTTCTTAATATCTTGAGACAATATAAATGAATGTGCATGTATAATACGTTTATCGAATTCAGACATGATGCACAATAATTTGCTAGAAGGGAACACAGCAAACTCTGTAAACATTTTAATGAAAGAACTTAGGAGTTTAGAGGGGTAAATTTCAGTCATATAGAAATGTCTGTTAAAGAGCTTAATCAATGTTCCCACTAAGTCCACGTTAAAACTGACTTCAGCTTTGTATGACTGAGGCAGTTTGCGCCTTTTAACAAAACAATTACACTTCTATAAATGCAGCAGTAGTATTTGGGAGCATTGTGGTGTCATGCCAACAAGTACATATTGCAGTAAATGCAAACCTAAATGGGCAATGTTTGCCTTAGTTCTAAAGATAGTAAATTTTGCCAACGAGCTAGCATATTTCATAAATCTTTAAAATTTTCTGATACACAAGTTAATGCACAGCGTGTTAGATTTTTGGGGTATCCTTCGTAATGTAAAAAGAAGTGTTTTCGATTAAGGAGAATTATTAATGCACATGCCCCCGTAGGCCTTTCCAGAAATTTGGCTTGAAATACTTTAACAATGAAAAGCAATAAAATCTCACCCCTATTCAAAACCCTACAGATGCGAGTATCAATATAGCTAACAAGTTAATAATTGTGCTATCGTCTAGACAACTGGCCATACTAAACTTTCTTGTGGCTGGATATTCTTCAATTATTGGATACAATATGAGTGGAAACCTCTCCGACAGAGCCCAATTCTGAGGCACATTTATTTTTTGGGAAGTGCAAGTAGCATTGCAAGCTGAGCTCTTAAGAAGCTTTTCAAATGAACAGTTCTTTATGTGCAAATACAGCAGCACTACTGAGACAGCCAATGCAGGCATCAAGGCTAACTTTTAAAACGCAGAAGCAAAAGGACAGAACTTTCTGATATTAAAGTTATATTTCTCTGACTTTTACCTCAAAAGCTTGTGAAAATACTTCGAAGGATGCTGGGTGCTACTGAATGATGTGAAAGCGAATAAAAGTGGAATGCATTTTGTTTGGTTTGCTTCAACATGCCGCGCTGGCTTTCCTTGCACCAATACTTAGATATTGTTTAAGCTAGCTATTTTAAGAAAGATGTTTAAGTTTAGCTAGCTTCAATGCTACATTTCTGCAATACTAAATAGTCAGGTCTCACAGCAAGCAAAGCCTTAGTAAGCACCGTAAATAAACACGGATGGTGACATCACCTTTGAAATACTCGTATAAACTTCTTTCACCCTCGTGGATTCCACAGGCATCTACTCCTGGCTAATTAAATGCTTGTACATAAAGAGGATTACACTGAATACGAAAGTAAGCAATGATTCAACCCGGAATCTTTTGGCAAGTTTTTCCAGCATGTAACCTGCCCGTACGCGTGAAAAGAACTTGAAATGCACGACGCTGCACTGACATTGTTGGCATTACTGTTCAGGCGCCAAATTTAGGATGAGAAATCTTGCCACCGTTCTCCCCCGATTTCGTGTTTCACCATTTAGTGTTCGTTTAACGCAGCAACAGTGCTGGTGCCAGGTGCAAACTTTTACCTCCTGCCTGGTTTCATTAATGCTTCCTCCCCACTAAACAGTGGTCGATCTCCAACAAATCTCAGTACTCTTGCAAGCCAATTTCAATTTTCTATGACAAGCTTGAACCGTGCAAGTCATTCAACTTAAGTCCTCGGCATTCGGGACCACTCTCAGTCCAAAGAAGTGCCGCTGGATCAGTACGGGGGAAGGTAGCACATGATGACAGAATTACGCATTTCCCATATTGCACGGACAGCTGTGGTTACTTGGAACAAGTTTTCGCGTGATGACGGTCAGTAAGCAGGCATGAAGAGAAGCAAATCGAAACCTAATCAGGAAAATAGAATGAAACTGTGAAAGTAAATGCGTACACAAGGCCAAGGAAACTCAAGATGAGTGTCAAATGGAAAAGTAATTGAGAAGACAGAATACAAAGGAGCCTGTAGGAGACAATGCTACAGGGGGTGAGCAATGATGGACATGTTCGCGACCAACGTAGATCAAGAAATGCACTATTCACAGCCAATGACTGCCTCTAGATGATCTTGACCTCACTAAAGAAAAACTGTACGTTAAGACTTGCACTTACTGTGTTCATTAAAACTTTCACATACTATTTCACTTGTTCTGTTTTCATGCCTAGGCTAGATACTCTACCAAAAAAAGAAAAGAAAAGTGCTTGACTGATAAACAAAAAGTGGAAATAGAAGCTTCCAGCAACATTTCTAGCCCCCCCACCGATAACCTAGATGTAGATTGGGCCAAATTTCAATGGCACAGATAAGCCATGCAAGAGATGTGAGACATGAGTATACTAAAGAATAAACAACCATTAGAATGACTAAATCTCCAAGAATTGTCTCCTACAAAGAACAGGGTAGGGATTTTAAAAGCAAACAAAAGAAGTGAAGCACACTGTGACATAGATGAGAAGACTGACAATGGGCCACATAAAACAATGAGATGTAATCTATATGTAAATATATATAATATATATGTATATATCTTACGATACTATTTTTTTTTCTTTTGATCTTCGCCACTTCTTCTCATTTTTTTTTTTCCCAATAAGCACACCGACAGTGACATGTACGGGACATTGAATTCAGCTACGACGGGAGACATGGTCAAAACACGGCAGTAATTTTTTCATCACGCCATGCGAGATTTAAAAAAAATGATGGGTAAAAAAAAAAGCTAATAATAAAAAAATAAAGATAGGGGAAGCAGCGCCGGTGCCACGAAGTGACAACCGTAATGAACGAAACCTGTATGTACATAAGACAAGGAAACAGAAAACGCCACCCCTGTAAAACAGCAGCCAACAAAGAAAGTCAGAGCTGAGCTATAAAGGCGGGGGAAAAAAGTCTGTGCCATGACTTGTGAGATCCAAAAGTATGTATGCAGGACACAACGAGAAATGTGAGAGAGCACCATGTCGAGAGCATCTGGAGACCAGAAAAACTCCTGGGGGCTAAAAAAGACCAAAACAAACAAAATAAGAGGAACAAGGTGGCGCATCATGAGTGTCTGAGAAGAAAACCAAAATGAGAAAACAGCATGTGAGACTCTGAGAACCAAGGTTTAAGTGAACGAAGTGGCAAAGTGAAAAGTGGGGGGCAAAGTTAACAAAAGGCCAAAGTGACTTGACGGATAGTGATGCAGTAAGAGGGAATTCTTACTTGCAAGAATCAAGTGATAAAGGTGACGAAGCAGGTGCAGATAAAGAACGGAAAAAGCGCTGCAGCTCGGAAGTTATTGCGACAGCGCCAGAGCAGACGGCAAAGTGACATGACGACAGTGGCACAGAGTGAACACGTGCTCGAGAACCGAGGCCGACGAATCGAGGTCAAGCCAGTTGTGTGTGGCAAACAGCACCTTCGGCAGTGTTGCAAAGATGCAACGCACTTCCTGATACTAAAATGCTGCAGTTTTATGGTACACAGTAATAACCGTTTCATTTTCCAACTATGGGACAACCTCTGCATATATACACAGCCTTTGCAGCGTCTGCTTGTTTAGTTGCGTGAATAAACTGATTCTACTCTAGAGAGACTGGAATGTGCACTGTTTGTGCACTACGTTTTGTGCCAATGTATGCTGCACCAGTTATAACTCCAAGATGGCTGCGTAGATCAGCAAAGAGCATATTGTGCCATCTATAGATCAGCTCCAGGAAGTCGGCTACTTAAGTTGCTTGGCAAATGAGGCTTTAACAGTTCTCTCCCCTTCGTATGCTCAGAACATAGCAATGGCTCCTCCATGTGCATGTTCTAGTATTTAGAACACACATAGCACATTCTGCGGCATATGTATCCAAGTGACCCAACGCCTAAGAACTTTCCACGTGTGTCCGTCACTGGAACACGCCTACAGGTCATCCACTATCATGTTCTACAAACTAAAAACAAGTAGTGGCTTCATGTGTAACAACCCGGAGGGAACGCATTAGAAACGGGGGGCTCTCCTAGAAGCCGCTTACTGCTAAAGGTTGTGCTGCTCCGCCACACACAAGTTCTGACTGCAACAGATGGTGGGTTATGATAGTAAAATGAAAGACGGGGAGGCTAACAAGGTTGAGTGTACCCTGGCACCTTTTGAAAAATATAGGCAACATGAGTGTAGAAGGGTGGACAATGTTGTGACAGTGAAGAGAAGAGAAAACGATCACAGACACCTTTTTTTTTGTTTGTTTGTTCTGCCCACATACACACAACACCTCGCGGCTCGCGACTCGGTTGTGCTGGACAGAGAGACAAGACGGAGCACCCCTTTTAATGTCACGGTAGGTCGGCGCTTGCACGGCGAAAAAGAGAACGGAGCCTAATTAATTTGGCAAGTGTTTTACAAAATCAACACTAGTAATGAATGATTCAGTGATTGAAAGCCAGGTATCCAACACCCCCAGCCAAAAATTGATTGCCCCGCTGTGTGGTTCTAGAAGTGTTTCGCCCCTAAGCTCCTGTGCAAAAAAGCTCTCTGCCTGTAGTATGAGACCCATAAAAAATTGAGGCAGGCCGGGCATGCTCTCCTCTTTGTTTATCACCAGAGGATATCCTTGAAAGTAATTGAGACCCTCGCACCATATAGTGAGCGTGTTGACGGTTGAGACTCAGGTTAGGTAGGAAAAACGGGACAGGAGCACTAAGTGTGAGCTTGTAGACATCGTAGCAGACAGACTGCTGTGCCCACATGCACATAAGAGAGAAGAACGCAGTGGAGAACCCGAGGGCAAGTCAAACAACTGAGAAAAGAAACAGAGGAATCAAAGAAAGGCAGGTACAAAGAAGTGAGAGGAGGGCACACTGCAGCAGTATGTACAGTTGTGGTGGCGGGCAGGGTGCCAAGCTATGGCTTGCAGCACGAGGGCCAAAGAAGAGAGAAACCCTGGTCCGAAGAAGAGTGCGGGCAGGAGTTGGGGGAGGTGTGGCGATTGTTGTTGAGCAGGGCTGGCCGCGCACGCCCCCCGGGGCGTGAATGGGGTGGGGGGGCGCAGAGGGCGAACGCGGCGCAGGCTTCTTGTGTGTCCTCGTCACGACCCGGCTCCTCACTCGAGCAGCTGCGAGAAGTCCGGGTTGGCCGGCGAGTGGAACGAGTCGCCCCCGCTAGGATTCCCGGTGGAGCCCAGGTGCTGCGGCGCCTTGTCGTCAGGCGACGCGGCGCCGCTGTGCGGCTGGTGCTGCGGTGAGCCGGCGCCGAGAAGGGCAAGCCGCGATGCCAGCGGAGGGTGGTGCAACGACGACGGGTAAGGAGGCGCCTGGAACCCGCCGTCGTAGTGGCGCGGGTGCACCAGCCAGCGTGGCGAGTGCGGCGGCGGAGGCGCCGGCGTCGGCGGCGCCGAGTAGAAAGGCCGCGGCGGGTCAGGCCCGCCGGCTCCACTGGGAGGACCGGGCGATGCGTCTTCGGAAGGCCCGCGGCGCAGGTCGGGGCTGAGCGGTGTCGGGGGACCGCTGCCCCGCGCGGGCGACTTGTCTCCGCCAGGGTGCGGCTTGGGCGACGACGTGCCCTGTTGCTGCTGGGCAGACGTGGAGGCGAGTGAGGCAAAGGCTGCGGCGGCGGCGGCCAAGTGAGGCCGGTGAAGGAGACCCCCGGTGACAGCCTGGGTGGCGCGCGAGCCCCGCGAGCCGTAGCGGCGGGGCGGCAGCTGTCCCGTGTGACGCTGCATGTGCGTCTTGAGGTTCCCCTTCTGGGAGAACGTTTTGCCGCAGAGAGTACACGGAAAACGGTCCTCCTTGTTGTGCGTGCGCATGTGCGTCTGCATGTTGCCCTTCTGCGAGAAGCACTTGCCGCAGACGCCGCACGCGAAGGGCTTCTCCTTCGTGTGCACGCTCCGCACGTGGGTTTTCAGGTTTCCTTTCTGGGTAAAGCGTTTCCCGCACGCCTCGCAGCCAAAGTCCTTCTCGCCCGTATGGATCTTCATGTGCGTGTCCACGTTGCCCTTCTGCGTAAAGCTCTTGCCGCACACCTGGCAGGAGTAGGGCTTCTCGCCCGTGTGGATCATCATGTGCGTCTTCAGGTTGCCCTTCTGGGTGAAGTACTTGTGGCACACCGGGCACAGGAACTGCTTGGTGGGCGGTGGGCGCGGCCGGGGCGCACCCCCGTGGCCCCCCGCAGCGCCCCCGTGGTGCGCACCCCCGTGGTGGTGGTGGTGGTGCCCGTGGCCGTTGGTGCGCTCCAGCAGCGATGCCGGCGTCAGCGCCGCCTGTTGCTGCTGCTGCTGCTGCTGCTGTTGCTGCTGCGGCTGCTGCTGCTGTCCTGGCGGCGGCTGCTGCGCCGAGGCCGAAGAGCCCAGCAACGGTCCCCCGCCCTTGCGCTCGCCCGGGCCGCCCAGGGCCGAGGCGGCCCCGAGGGGAGGCGGCCCGCCCCCCACTCCCGGCGGCCCCACCGGTCCGCCCCCGTGCGACGGCCGCGGCTGCTGCTGGTCGCGCAGCGTGTTGCAGATGGTCAGGTACTTGTGGCACAGGTCGCACGGGTACGGCTTGTCCTTGGCGTCCGGGTGCGGGCACTTGTGGTGGTGTTCGGCGGCGGCGCCCAGCGAGGACATCTTCTCCAGGTAGGAGGACGCGGCGGCCAGCTGCGAGATGCCCGTGCCGAAGTGGAGCGGGTTCTTCTTCAGGAACAGGTTGGTCAGGCTCGCCTGGTAGCCCGGCGGCCAGCTCTTCTGGCTGAGCGCCGCCGGCGGCCCGACCCACGAGTAGGCGCCGTTCTGCATCGGGGCCCCCGGACCACCGCCACCACCACCGCCGCTGCTCGTCGGCGGGGCCCCGTAGCAGTCGCCGCCGCCGCCGACGCCGCCGACGCCCGACGGCGGCTGGCCCCCGCCGCCGCTGCTGCCCAGCGGCATGCGCCGCTCCAGGGGAAGCTCCAGGGTTCAGCCGGGACGGCGCCTGCGCGGGACGAGAGGTCGAGACGTCGGCGCCAATCAATCAATCAATCAATCAATCAATCAATCAATCAATCAATCAATCAATCAATCAATCAATCAATCAATCAATCAATGCTGTTAAAAGCAATGTTCAGCTCGATTGCAACGTGGCATCGTCTCGCCGTTAGTAACAGCCTAATGACTCAGGCTGGTCGCTTATCCATGATGTCAGGGATGGGACAAGCAGCAGCTGCAGAGGAGGCGGGCTGGAGCGCCTAAAAGGTAGGAGGACAGGACCACCAAAGAACGATGACTGTATGATGCACGCACCGAAGATACAGGGCACCGGATGCCAAGTTTTGAAAACAAGGCTCGAAGAAAACTTCGCAAAGAGCAGAGGCGATCCCTCAGGTCGTCGAAGGTTATCACGCTACGGATCTTTCGGAGCCGGCTTTAAAACGGCGCAGAGATATCGTCGCAACCGCGACACCGAGGTCGACATATCGACATTGATGTAGGGTTCGAAACCCCGTACTCATAAGACAGCATTCTCGTATTTTCACATCTCTTTTCGGCTACCGATAAACACCAGTTTGATTACTTCCGCCCCCCCCTCCCCGCCACGTGTATTTTCCGGGGCCACGCGGGTGCGCCTCGCCCGGAGCACCTGTAAATGTCGCTTCTCTGCATTGTCGAGGACAATGCGGCGAAGTTTTTTATGCGCTGAAATATCGACATCCATTTTTATGTGCGACCAAGCGCATCGAAACACGCATAGCGCTAGGTGTACCGGTTAGGCATTATTATGACCAAGCCCAGCACATATAACATGAAATGTGCGTTTTATTTAGGTTGAGTAGGATGGGAAGGAGACCAGTCGGGCTAACGCCAAACGTGAGCACAGCGTCGAAGCTCGCCGACGACGACGACGAGGAAAGCGAGGACGCCACCATAGAGCAAGAAATTACGCCGCCGCCGGCGTAACCGTATGACAAAAGATAATAATAATAATAATAATAATAATAATAATAATAATAATAATAATAATAATAATAATAATAATAATAATAATAATAATAACTTAGCGACTTCTTCGCGCGCAAGCTAGAGGAAAGACGTCACAGCGAAAGCTTCGTATTATAACTAGTTCGTGACGGGGCAAATTAATTATGCCCGAGAAGCGACCGAGCGTCCCCATACAAGTGGTGGCTTGTCGATTTTTGTGGAGGCGGCCGCGAAATCACGATCTGCCACTTTTTCCACTGTCGCTAACTATCACGCGCACCTGACCCAAGCTAGACGCGAAGGCTCCGCGCCGCTGCCGCAAACTGAGCGGTCACAACAAAATTAAAGTTCCGTTCCGAAAAGTCGACGCAACCCGTCGGATTTGGCATGGTGCGCGTCGAGTTCATTCGTGACGTGCAGTTACAGTGCTGCACTGCGCAAACAGTGATGAACCGCATGTATGCTGTCGCACATCGCTGCGGACTGAGGCGCGCGCGCGCGCGCGCGCGCGCACACACACACACACACACACACACACACACACACACACACACACACACACACACACACACACACACACACACACACACACACACACACACACACACCGCGATCTATCTTATTGGAAACGGATGTTTCTTGAATGCCGCACTTTCGCCCGAAAGGCGAGACATCGATTGCGGCAGCAAATTATTAGACAGCTATGCAAAGTAAGGATATAGTAGGTTTACCGGCCGTGTAAACTTGTAACCATCCGTTGAATAACTGAATTAGCAAACACGGTGTCACGCGCGCACAGGTAAACATGAACACACCTCACTCGATGACCGCGGACACTCGCTGTCAGAACGCTGGCGTGAGGAAACGCGGCAGCAGCAGCGAGCGAATTCACTTTCTCGCTGCCCCTCGCTTCAACGCGAACTACGCGGTGAGAACATAACGCACGTGCTCGAGCTCCACTAGCCTTCAGCGTGCCTACAGGCTTACAGTACCCACCGCAGATGGCTATCAAGATAGGGTCCGCGCTCAGTCGCGCCAGCCGCCGCCCGGCATCGCAGCGAGGTACTTTACGTCTGACGATTTGACAGCTGTGACAGATATTAACGAAACCTGCTGACTGGATGAAATTATGGGGCGCAAATGCGGGTGACAGAACAAAGATTCTATGCTGAGCGTAAGGTCAGAACTTCAGGTTACCGTATTTCACTCCGTGTGCTGAATTCGATTTTTTCTTAATTGTAACGAGTGAAACTTGTTATGTGTCATGTTGTACAGTTTTTTTTTCAGTAACTACTGGTAGACAGTTCAACTCGGTTACGCCAATCCTCGGACGTGCGTGTGCAGGGTTGAAAGTACTCGATGGAACACATTGTTAAGCCTCCCCAGTAATGCGCAAGCTCCAGTCTCAACATTAAATTGGCACTTGTTCTTCCCTTTCTCAGCAACAGTACATCAAATGCGTTTACTGCGTAAATATATTGCAAATTCGAACTAGATGACCGCAGAAGATAAGGCAAGGATGAAAGTGTAAAGAGTCGCGCAGTTTCTCCAAGAAAGGCAAATCACTGACTGCGACAGCGAAGTGTTAAGCTATACACGAAGTAAGCCTCGTATATAGTTTTATCGACCGCGCCGTCAACTGCAGTAAACATAAAACACTCGATGACCGCGAACACTGGTTATATAGCAACGCTGGCGTGATGAAAGGCGCCGGCAGCGAGCAAGAATAAGGCTTCGATGTACGGCTGCCTCTCGCTTCACCGGGTTTCCGAAACTTCACTCTAAATAAGTTTACACACAACAATAATCGTCATCTGTCTTGCCTGCATTTCCTTTCTTTACCGCTGCGAGCCTGGTACTTCCAAGTAGCAAACGGCATGCGCGTTATTAGCATGACAGAACATTCTCGACAGGAAAGTATCGAGCGCAGCATTTTCAAGAAAGGAAACGCAAGCAAGACAGATGACGGTTATTGTTGTGTGGCAGATATACACCCCAAAAGGGTGTTTTTAGAGTGTTGGTATTACGTGACCTCCAACACTATATAGGTGCACGGGAGGACAGCGCACTTATGAAGCCACCAGCGAAAGATCTCCGCTCGCCCTAAACCATGTAGTTTCTCACTGTACCACCTAGAGGAAAATCTGGCGCTGCCCCACTGTTATATGCATGGAAATGCCGATATATATGGTGATCGACTTCGAATTGGTATCGTCCTCGGAGAGCCAGGATACCTTGAAGACGCACCTGGCTAGCACCATTCCGTCTGTAACATTAGTCATTTCCTACTAAAACAGTGCGTAAAGAGCTGTTCTAGCTTCATAATTGCAAAAGAACAAACATGCTTTAATGAATTATGAGGACTTGTGATTGGATGTATGAAACGTAAAAGAGTATCAGCAGGTTGCTAACGCTCAAGGACAGACGACAAATATCGTGCTCGCTTTGGAACAGTTTGTCGTCGGTTCTTGCTTTTCTTTGCTCGATTATGCATTGTAGGTGAGTAAACGTCATCGAAAGATGTGATATGGGTGAATGAAAACATTTCATTAATCACTTATTTTAAGAGCGCATTACCTGTGTAGTCACATCCACGTTTTAGACGAAGCCTCGTACGACACCAGACGACACAAGCCTCGTATACAACAACAGCCAACACAAGCCTCGCACACCGATATACCGCCCTTCCCGTGACGTTACAGCGCTCGTTAGAAAACTCCCATAGACGGTGGCGCCAGATTTCCCTCTAGGTAATAGATTGAGAAACTCTATGCCCTAAACCTTAGGACCCACCGCACATCACCGCTACCACCGTTACCGCCACCCACGGCCGGGCTAGAGGAGGAGACGCCCGCTCTCCTCTCCAAGCACGCGTTTGATCACGTGGCTTCCAAGACTGGGAGCGCGGGGAGACAGCGCGCTTCAAGTTATATTCTACGGTTTTGCGAGCCCAAGGCCCCGATCTGATTGAGGCACGCCGTAGTTGGGGGGAAGACCGGATTAATTTCGACCACTTGGAGTGGTGCACCCAATGCCCGGTAGGTGCAGGTGCAAATATATATGTATATATATATGCATTTAGCCGTACCGTCGCAGTGCAGCTGCCGTGACCGGGATTTGATCCCGCGACCTCGTGCTTCGCAGCGCGACGCCATAGCCAGCACGCCATCACGGCGGGTGCGCATCAAGTAACCATTGTTTCTTGGCGCACGCCGGGAAAGAGAGAGGAAGACAGACACACACATAGAGAGAAAGCGAGAGAGAGAGTGTGAGAGAGAGCAGTGCTCACCGGCGAATGGCCGGCGGCTGAAGAGGGCTGCTGTACGAGAAGCGCGCGTCAGCCGCCCGGCTTCCCCCTTTCCCCATGGCTCCCCATCGGCGGTGGACAGCGGCCGCCGCCGGAGAAGACGATGCTCTTCCGCTTCCGCCGCTGCTGCTGCTTCCGGTTCCTCAGGCTGCAACGGCAACAAGAACACATGGCCCGATCAACGTTCGCGCTCAGACAAACGAAGCGGTTCTGAAAACACAGGGACACCCTCACGGGTCTATACAACAGCGGCAATACATTAGAAAAAAAAAAAAAAAACCGCCCAAGCACTTCGTATAGATTGTTAACCAGCGAAGCTGAAACGTACGGCCCCGGTGTTTATCACTGGGTTAATCCCGACGGTGCATTAAAGTCTTTCTCAATTATTGGTTATGTCTTTGTTTTATAATGAGGTTAAATTGCTTCGAAATTAACTCTGTCCGTCACGTAAGACAACGAATGGCTCATACCCCCGTAAACACGGCCTCCCCATTGCGACGACAGAAGAGAAGCGAAATTCTGTTCTGGAATGACGAGCGGCAACGGAGCCAGCTGTGGAAGAAGACGACGACGCTCGAGCCTTTGATCATGATGACAGTTTTCTGTGCGTGGAAAGATAGATTTCCGTTTCGCCTAGCCATATAACGCTTCGCTTTAAGAAGAAGAAAAAAAGGAAAGTTCTGCGGAAGTCTATAATGTGGCGGACAAGCTTGCTGCTGCTTTGTATCTTTATAGTACACTGAGGCCGATGACAATTTTCCCGTTCGCGAGGGACACAAAACAATTTTTAATTGTCGGAATACAAGCTCCAAACTTTATTATCCTTTCTATGGCGAAAAAAAAAACAAAGAAAACTGCCGATTACTAACGGAGACAATGAAGACCAAACTCATCCCCCCCCCCCTGCCCCTATTCCCCGCGGGCTCTCAGGTCAATATAAGAGAGCCGCAGTATGCAGCTGCTCACACACGTACACAAACCTACGAGCGCACAGCAAATATATAGTGGCTTCTTCTGCAAACACGGCGGTGCGGCGGGCCATCGAAACCGCACTCAAACATCGCCGGCCCAATCACGTTCGCGCTGACCCCACCAGACGCGCCGACCGCAGTCTCTGCATGACTGTGTGTGTGTGTGTGTGTGTGTGTGTGTGTGTGTGTGTGTGTGTGTGTGTGTGTGTGTGTGTGTGTGTGTGTGTGTGTGTGTGTGTGTGTGTGTGTGTGTGTGTGTGTGTGTGTGTGTGTGTGTGTGTGTGTGTGTGTGTGTGTGTGTGTGTGTGTGTGTGTGTGTGTGTGTGTGTGTGTGTGTGTGTGTGTGTGTGTGTGTGTGTGTGTGTGTGTGTGTGTGTGTGTGTGTGTGTGTGTGTGTGTGTGTGTGTGTGTGTGTGTGTGTGTGTGTGTGTGTGTGTGTGTGTGTGTGTGTGTGTGTGTGTGTGTGTGTGTGTGTGTGTGTGTGTGTGTGTGTGTGTGTGTGTGTGTGTGTGTGTGTGTGTGTGTGTGTGTGTGTGTGTGTGTGTGTGTGTGTGTGTGTGTGTGTGTGTGTGTGTGTGTGTGTGTGTGTGTGTGTGTGCGCGCGTGTGTGTGCGTGTGTGTGCGTGCGTGCGTGCGTGTGTACACACACACACAAACACTGCGACCGGACTGCAAATCAGTCACGATGCGACTTCGCTGTTTGCAGATTATTCGCAGCACTTGCTCATTCACTGTTCCGTCGTTTCGGTCGAACTTGCAGATCACGCTCTCTCCGTTCACAGTGAATACGGCAACGCGCATTCGACGGCACCAAATGAAAGACGCCGGGCCAAGTAACCCATACTAAAGGCCACACTTACATCTTTCACTATTGACAAGAAGGAGAAGAAGATCAGCAGTTGACCTCACACCGCAGAAGATTTTTGCTCCTTTAGCACGGCTCAAAAGATATATTGCTGGGCGAGCTGGCGATAGACGTCTTGATGGGCGCCAAGTTTTTTAAGCAGTGATCAGAAAAGAAGACAGGTTGATTGATTATTGATTGGTTAGGTTTAACGTCCCAAAGCGACAATTATATAGATATGCTGTGCAGCGTGCGAGTTGAGTAAGTTTACAGATCCTGTCGCCGTGTGCATGTCTGTCCTGCCCTCAATTTTTGCTGACATGCGTCCTTTTAGAGTTGCAGCCGCGTGACAGATAGAAGTATGCGAAGAGAGCTAAAGGACGGGTTCACGTTCGTTCTGGACTTTAGTGTATAGCAAACATCTGACATTTAGATGCTATCGTCGCGGCCGAAGAATTTCGCAGTGAATAGCCATTTATCTCAAGCATGCAACGAACTGAAAGACGTGGCGGTAGAAACTCTTTAACTATTCCTGTTTCGATGTTTCTTGTAGAGCGTACAATGCTTTACAAGAAATATCCGACGCAGAGAAAAAAAAACAACAACGCCGAAACCAATCTCAGAAATCCGAGCGCGAGTAACATTATAACGGCATACAATTTGTCGACTTGGTACAGCAAATAAACACTCTTCTTCCCTGATATTTTCTCAAATGTCCACGCGTCGCATCACGATAAGGTTAGGCTTCTGTGCGGCGGCATCATTGAACGCGTTGCTCATCAAGAACGTGTTGCCTATGGCAACACGTTCCCTTGCCTTGGGTGGCGCAGATCTCTTGCACAATATCTCTTGCCTTCCGTCGCACAAGAAATGGTCTTCCAATAATTTCTGGCCACGGTTCATATCCATCAGGATCATATCCGTCAGTCCGAAGAACAAGAGGCTACCTTCAACGCCTAGAGTTCTTGGCGATTCATGACGAAAGGAGAAAGGCCTTCGACATGTTGCAATAACCGCACCGATATTTTCTTGTTTTATTCCAAGCTCGAAACACAAACTTCTCACTTCAATGATAAAACTCTGACCATAAAAGGTTCAAGGAGGGGAAAACAACCCTCGCCTGTTTCATCATTATTATTATTATTATTATTATTATTATTATTATTATTATTAGTAGTAGTAGTAGTAGTAGTAGTAGTAGTAGTAGTATATCCATCCGAAGATGCCACAGTTCGCGCTTCAAGATAGCCGCCCCGCCTACACAGAGCAGTGGCGCCTCCATACACGATATCTCGTTAAATGCACGAGGCCGACAATAGGTGCCTCTATAGTGGACTGGCGCAAGCTTTGCACTTCTGCTATGCGGCGAGCGCGCGTTCCTGAAATTGTTCCGCCCACTCACCTGCCACGCACACCTTATACTCGCGTCTCGCGTTCATAGCGCCGGAAGGGAACTCATCTCTCTCTCTCGCAAGTCACGAGTAGAGAATTAAAAATTAAATTATGGGGTTTTACGTGCCAAAACCACGTTCTGATTATGAGGCACGCCGTAGTGGAGGACTCCGGAAATTTCGACCACCTGGGGTTCTTTAACGGGCACCTAAATCTAAGTACACGGGTGTTTTCGCATTTCGCCCCCATCGAAATGCGGCCGCCGTGGCCGGACGAATAGAGAATTCAGCCGCTCCAACGTCACTCCATTTGGAATCCGCTCCAACGCCACTACATTCTGAATCCGCTCCGGCGCCACTCCGTTCGGAATCGGCCAAGTCCGGACGGTTTGAACTCCACGCTTACACACATACCGCAAGTATACCGCTTCCACACGCTCAAAGGTGACGTAACGAAGGTATACAAGAAGCGTCACGTCAGCAATCCATCCCGGTTGCATGACGTGGGAAGCGCAGGCCGCGGCTTGACGCATTCATCTCCGAACGCGCGCGACAGACGTCGCACCGCGACCGCAGTTTCGATCATTTACTTGCGGAGTGTGTTTGTGCGTGTGTGTGTGTGTGGGGGGGGGGCGCTTTCGGCGCGCGCTGATTGGGCTGCGCCAACATGACGGGCCATCCGGTCAGCTCAAGCGAGGCGTTGCGATGAGCGTCACGTACGTCAGGCAAAACAGGAAAACGAAAATGGTAGGCGACCCTAACTTTTGACTTCGGCGTCTCTTAGTGGCACTCGCACCTCGGCGTTGGTTTTCTTTGGGACGACTTTAGACGAACGCAACGCACGAACCCGAACTCGGATGCACCTGTT
Source organism: Dermacentor albipictus (assembly GCF_038994185.2). Lineage (NCBI taxonomy): Eukaryota > Metazoa > Arthropoda > Arachnida > Ixodida > Ixodidae > Dermacentor > Dermacentor albipictus. The sequence goes on from NC_091822.1 coordinate 167,194,801, forward strand.
TTTTCCATTATTTAGCAGGTTAAATATCGTGCCACCTTCCTGTAGGTCATTAGCGACGTCATAACTTTCGGGTTTCCAGAAACTTCGCCAAACTCGTGCTCACGTGGCGGGTCTCTAGAGTGTACGATTCTGCGCTTTGGTGTGCATGCGGCAATCGGCGATTTCTAATTAATTCTACTTACTCCAGACGCTTCGGTAACTCAACTTGTAACCAAACTTATGCTCTGATATCATATCTACAATGAAATCCGCCAATTTTGTACTGCACTATATTTTTTTCCTATTTATTTTGAATTTCCTCCACGGTTGTCTCGGGAGGTGAGCCGGAAGTGCTGCTCAAGAAACAAGAGTGTCACTCTATGCTCGTGCCACTAAAAAAATAGAAGAGAGAGAGAGAGAGAAGCGTGACGCCAAAAGTGGCCGATCGAGAGAGAAAATACGGCCACATAGTCATACGCTCCGGCGCGTTTTCTTTTAGTGATAATCTCTTCTCTCTTTTTTTTCCGGAGCTCTGCGAGAAATTATATTGCGATGCTTAGCAGTGCGCGCGCCCTATGCGCTCTCTCCCTCAACAAACAAGTGGGGGGGGGGGGGGGCGCAAGGGAGCCTGCTGTTCAAACAGAGGCGCCGTGTGTAGCTTAAAAAAAAAAGAAAGAACGAAAGTTACACTACATGCGCACCGTGTTGGCCGAGTGCGGTTGAGAGCCAATACGCGTTACTGCTCGTTCTTCGATGAGGAAAGAGCGGGTCCCGAATGAAGAAAGGAAAAGAGGAGCACCCAACCAGCATATACATAGCGCGTGTTCGAGCCATCATTTATAGTTACTGTGACCCTTAATCCACGTCAGTGCATTCTCTTCAGCGTAGATCACTTTGCGCACAAGAGCTTCGGCGCTGACTTCAGACTGATCGGAACTAACACGAAAGTAACGAACTATATCGGAGCTTTTAGCCTCAATCTCTGGTCACGCGTTCAACGGCGTATACCGGTTAGAAACTCTCGATGACCACGCACTGTCGATCACTGACCACGCACACTCGGGTTAAGCCTCGCTAAAACGATTCACAAGAAGAAGAAGAGGAGGAGGAGGAAGAAGAAGAAGAAGAAGAAGAAGAAGAAGAAGTGGCACTTCAAAAAGAATAGGTCAACGTTTCAGCACGCAATTCTTGGCCAATCCCCCAGTGTGGGTATGAGCCATAACATAAGGCCATCATCATCATCATCATCATCATCATCATCATCATCATCACGGCTCCGCACCTATCTTAGCACTAGTATTGATTCTTGGCAGAAGTAGGGACCAAACTGCAAGGGAGTTGTTGGAAGCGTTTTACATTACAAAGAAAGGGTCTGGTTGTGTCAGCGATACATCTATCGTATTATATTCCGCAGAAATGTGCTTCATCCAAAGCATGTTATCATGACCACGTTGTTCTGTCACACCTTGGCTCCCTGCGCATGAGCGGAAGTTGTATTTTCTTCTATACGTTTGTTCAGGCTTCATCTCGATTTTCACGGCAACCCAAACAAAGAAAAAAAAGAAAGCGAAGAAAAAAAGGGAAGCAGCTTGTTTGCATCGAAATGAACTTTCGCGAAACGCGGCTGACACCAAAGAAAGAAAGAAAGAAAGAAAGAGAGAAAGAAAGACAGCGTCTGGCTCCTCCACATGACAATATCGGCGAGTGATTGACTGCTCGAGCTCCGTACAACAGACAGGGCATCGTGCGTTTCGCAATCGACCTTGTTATATAAACGAGCTCGTGCCAAAGGTGAAGCGCATTCCACCGCGGTCGGTCGAACGCGGCAGCCGACCTTTTTTCCCCTCTTCGCAGCACCGAACACGGCGCAGGCACACACGTGCGAGACGCGCCAGAGACAGCAGCTGCGCGGACAAGTTGCGTGCAGCACGCGAGCGCAATTGACTCCACATCGCGTTTCACATGCTTTTTTTTTTCTTTTTTTTGGGGGGGGGGTTACGTGCCAAAACCACTTTCTGATTATGAGGCACGCCGCAGTGGAGGACTCCGGAAATTTCGACCACCTGGGGTTCTTTAACGTGCACCTAAATCTAAGTACACGGGTGTTTTCGCACTTCGCCCCCATCGAAATGCGGCCGCCGTGGCCGGGATTCGATCCCGCGACCCTGTGCTCAGCAGCCTGACACCATAGCCACTGAGCAACCACGGCGGGTGTTTCACATGCTTAGCTGCATGTAGAAAAACGCTGCGGAAGCTATGTATGCACTTCTAAATTAATACTGACACGCATATTTTGGAAGTTGTAGAAACTCTAGTGCATGCTTTTCGAATGCAAAAAAAAAAGGATGACTTATAGCGAAGTGTAAAGTTGGAATCGTAGAGTTTTCGTACAATATTACTTATAGAGAACGAGAAGCAAGGGGCTTAACCGAGGGGCCCGATTTTCGTTACTCATACCATGAGAAGCCAACGAACAAGGACACCAAGGAAAACATAGGGGAAATCACTTGTACTTACTAATTGAATTAAAGAAATGATAAATTAATGGGAATGAAAGTCGATGAAAAAAAGAAAGAAGAACAACTTGCCGAAGGTGGGGAACGATCCCACGTCTTCGAATTACGCGTGCGATGCTCTGTAAAAGTTTATTTTTTTCATCCACTTTCATTGCCATCAATTTGTCATTTCTTTAATTCAATTCGTAAGAATAAGTAATTTCTCCTATGTTTTCCTTGGTGCCGTTGTTTGTTGGCTTCTCAGGATATGATTACCTATAGAAGTATAATATGCAATTACATGCGAGTTTCCAATTGGGCGCTGTGCCATTTGGCGAAAAAGGAAAAAAAAAAAAAGAACGCGGATACGGACACACAGATAAAGCTTCCTGAAAATAAAATCTTAGCAAAACGTTTTACTTCCACCCCGCATTACATATTTCAATAAAGTTTAGTCACCGGCTGTGCATGACCAAGCGATGAAAAGCAAAGGACAGATCGCAAACGGTCGCAAATCGAGCGCTGACCTTGTCGTCTCTTATTACAAACTTAATAGCCCGCTGACAATTAACGTTTCATATAATTGTACATCAAAGCAAAAGTAGTTATTGTAGAATAAATAGATATATTGAGTAATACTGTCAAAAGAAGGAGCACCTCCTTACGGGGTGTTTTAGTAGAAAATAAGAACTGCGACGTATGTTTCCGGGGCACTTCCAAGGTGTCTGAGAAGGATGGCAATCCGAAGCTATTCCCCCTCGTAGGATTCCCATGCACACAACAGCGTCACAGCGCCAGTTTTCCCTCCCGTGGTAATACAGCAGGAAACTGTACATTTTGGTTGATACTAAACTCGGTGTTGAAGTGCGACACCTGCCCGATGAAGAGAGCGAAGGGACATCGCCAACCCAATTAAGGAGAACACGCGTTAGCGAGTAATTAACTGAAAAGCTTATTAGGAAAATTTCGCCAATTAGTCAAACATGCGCGTCCCTTCATGTGCCCGTGTGAAAATGTTTCCGCGCACTATATCGAAGATGTCGCGCCAGCAGGGTAATAAGTCAATGCTTGCCAATCCTCGTCAAACATGCATATTGATTTCCAGTGCATGTCCGCCTCATCGAGCAATCGGCCAGCTCAACAAGTATGCCACAAGCGATTTTATAAAATAAACCACCTGTATTTGGAATAACGAAAACTTGAACTACAGTGTAAGGGAATGCGAACGAGTGCGACGGGTTTGCCTCCTTGAGTAACAGTGTAAAGAGTATACATAGCGTTGACGGCGAACTTCTGTAGTAATAACTCTTTTTTTTTTTTTACGAACATATTACAGGAAAAATAGCAGGCACACCGGAGCCTACATACTGCCAAGTTTATACGGAGCCGAGAGAGAGAGAGAGAGAGAGAGAGAGAGAGAGAGAGAGAGAGAGAGAGAGAGAGAGAAATGCTAGGCTTGCGGGAACCGCGACGGGTTGCCAAATCGCTAACCAGTGCGTTTCGCGAAGCCGTTCTTGGCTGCGGCGGTAAACCGCTTTCAAAAGCAAGCTGGACACGGCAGTGCGGAAAGCAGCAGTGCTGTACACAGAAACTTAAAAGAGAGAGAGAGAGAAAGAACAAAAAGAAGAAAAGAAAGGAGAAGGCATCGTTTACATGGATGTGTCATCGAAAGTTCGCCGCTCCGCGTGACGTTAAAAAAAGAGCCCGAACCTTACTGTTTTTCGTTCGCCCAACAGCTGACTGCGCCGCAAACCAGAACAACGCGCGGCACTGTGAAGGGACCGTACTTTACTATTATTATTTTTTTCCTTGAATGCTTTGTTCCTGATTAATCGGGAAGGCGACCTATTATTACACACACACACGCACCAAAAATATGAGCCTCGACTTCCATCACTTTCACCAGCTGTGCGCGGTTTATAGTCCGTACCTGCATATTATACGATCTCGCACGACACGTCAATACTGCGCTACAGTAGTTCGTGGTCGGGCCTGTCGTCAGCAGCATGCCTCCGTGAGGTTTGAGCTTTACGATAAGTTCGACCATCGCCGCAACGTTTTATATACTTACTATTTTGTTAATGCGATCAGCAATCTTTGGGAACTTCACCTAGCTTGCAGTCTGTCGGTACGTCAGTTTGTGTCTACAACCTCTTTCGCGTCCCTGGGTCACTGGGCTCGCCATAGCCTACAACGGGTAAACAGCACTGCGCCGCCGTGCTGAGGGAGCTTGGTTCGAAACCAACCATCGGAACAACTTAGGTCACCGGGTATGTGTACCACCCAGAATGTGCTGGCTCTTCAGTCAACCCCCTTCATGCCAACTTCAGGGCACTGGGTATGTCGCTATGTGCCAACGCGGGCACACACGGCTCTTCAATTAATCTCACCGGCGCCTACTTAATTGTTCCACGGGGGTACGTGTAACTGGCTATGCGCCGCTCTTTAACGAGCTTCTTTACCGCCAGTTTGGATCGCTGAGTATGCGCGACTGGATATATGCCGCTCTCCGATGATAAGAAAAAAAGTTTTGCGCTTCCGCATATGCTATGGGAGTGTCCAGCACAGCACACACAGACTAACACCACGACTCTCTCGTCGAGGTTGCATGAGGCTCTGCGGAGCTCCGCCCTCGACGACCAAACCTGGGCGACCCAGCACGCCCGAGAGGCGGCGGCGAGGCAAGCCCTCGACGTCCCTTCGTGGGAGGCTTAGGCCCGGCCATCATAAAGTGCTGGTTCTACAATAAAAGTTTATTCCTCCTACTCCTTCTCCGCTGCTGGGTGAAATCAAACATGCGTCATATACATTCAGACAATCGCGTCTTAATTTTAATTAACGCACGCGCCATGCACGGACTTCGCGGCGGCACCGCCAGATGGCGCAGCGCGTCCGGAGAGGAAATGCGAGAGGAGCCCGTCTGCAGCACACGCCTCGTACATGACGCGTTTCCGCGGTGACAATACGGTGTGCCGATACACTGCGTCATCAATGCTAATCGCGTTAACGTGGTCAGCCACCTTGAGAAGGTTTCTGTGACGTTTTTTTTTCATTTTTTTTCAGGACGCAAACCGTAAAACCGGGAAACATTTGTGACACCCTCTTTGTACAAACCAGCTGCCGTCGTAAATTTGATAAAGTAGAAAGACACCCGGAATTTGACGCAGTCGTGATACAATACAGCGATAACGTTCTAAAGGGGTTATGACACGATTACTAAATTATCGGCCTTCTTTACACTTGTTTGAAAAGTCGGAATAATAAGAGAATAAACAGAGGCAAATGAGATAACAAAAAAAAAAGATTACGCGGAACCCACGCACTGCATGAGCGAGTCGGTGGACGCAAATTGCCCGATGTAGATTCTTCTGTTAAATATGTTGAGGTAATGTGATGTTGCGTTAACGCAGACACGTGTTTTAGGTTACGTAGATCCAATATTCAAAATGAAGTGAAACAAAGGGAGCTACGCGCCGACGGTGCCTGCGAACAAGCGTTTCAGCATGCTGTACAACTCTCTAGTACCCGCCGTGGTTGCTCAGTGGCTATGGTGTTGGGCTGCTGAGCACGAGGTCGCGGGATCGAATCCCGGCCACGGCGGCCGCATTTCGATGGGGGCGAAATGCGAAAACACCCGTGTGCTTAGATTTAGGTGCACGTTAAAGAACCCCAGGTGGTCAAAATTTCCGGAGTCCTCCACTACGGCGTGCCTCATAATCAGAAAGTGGTTTTGGCACGTAAAACCCCAAATATTATTATTATTAACTCTCTAGTAGCCCGCAGGCGCCAACTTTCAAACGCCCGTTTAGTTACCAGCTTCCACCACTCTTTTCTCGTGGCAGCTATAGCGCTTTGAGACGACTGAAGCCGGCACTCGCTTAGAACCGCGCGGCCGCGTCTGAGAACACTTCTACAAATCACGGGGACAAATAGAGGGGCTTTAGTCGACAGATGCGTGTAGCGGCACCTGGTGGAAACAAAAACGATCACACAGCGCGATAGATTCGAATTGCTCATGATCATTTCACACCTTTTACACTCTTCTCTCCTCGCGACAGGTCGATAGCCCTTTGAGACGACTGAAACGCTCACTGACGCTAGCAAAGCCATAGCTAACAAGTTTAACGCAAGTGTGGAATCATACAGTGCGTAGCTTACGCCGATATTGACAGTGTGTAGGAGCTGCGTAATTTTTCTTTACGTTATGCGTTGGTGCTAAGTTGTCACGAGCCCGACAGCATCGCTTGTGTTGGAGCCGGAGAAGATACTGAATTAACCCGACTTCTTTAGTCCTTTGAACGAACTGAATGATTGCCACTAGCTAACATTCCGTGATGAACTGCGTTTTACAATCGAAGCGTCGTTCAAAAATGTCTTGTAGAGATGCGCGGAGCCATAAGAACGTCCGCAAGCGCTTCCTCTCCAAAACTCCTCCGTGCACTGTTCATTGTGCCTGCCACGCCTCAGCGGCGTGAAACGAGACTCACGTATATACAGACCGCGCTAAAACCGTTGCGAGGTCACAAATTGCGTCCTGCGTTCAGGATCGGCCCACCAAGCGACCACATTTGATTGCACAGTCTTCGGGATCGGCCTAGTTACGACAACACCACATGGGAATGCCAACTTATATAACAGCAGTCCCCTAATCATAAATCCAAGTGCGGCGAAATGGGAGGCACTGATTGCCAGCGACCGCACCGAGGACCAAATCGGTCTTGTACAGCGAGAGCCGGTCACATCCCTGTGTTGCGGTTGAAAGCCATAGAGCGATTGTGTCGCCGAAAGCTGCGTCGAGTGTCGAATTGATTCGGTTTTCGGCAGCACGATCATGTAATGTCCATGCTTAAACATCAGTGGTGTCCGGCGCCTCACTGTATGTGTCGCGCGTTCATAATTAGTCGCCACAAAAAAGGCAACGCAAGTAAATTACTGCTCGACAGCTCTCCAATATTGAGAGCGAGACAGAAATGTTCTGTCAATATACTCATTTATAGAAAGCTACGGGTCACGTTAGTTCGCTCCGCCGTTCGTAGGTGTTACGTCACGCATTCGTGTGACGTCACGTACGCCATACTGTAAGTGCCTTGTTCACCGCTTTCACTGTGCAGCTGGAGATAAGGAACGAAAATAACGCATGGCTCTTTATCGTACTGGCACTACAAGAATATGGCGGCCTCGATATGACGTCAGAGCATAAGCAGTATACGTGCCCTCGGCTTTCTCGCGTGGCACCCCAAAAGGTTCGGGAGCCTCAAGCTTTCCGGTATCCCCGAAGTGCCGGCACAGCACTCGTTAGGAACCAGCGGTCGCATTTTGTAAGAACTCGTATTGTTTCTCCTATGCTTGTCCATGTCTTATCTATCCCGCCTACGTCCGATCCCGGCGATAGCGCAAGGTGGCAGCTTTGTGCGAGCCACTGACGAACGACAAAGGTAACGAAAAAAAAAAACCACATATCGGTGAAAAATACGGCCTCAGGCCAACACTCTGTTCTTCCTCGGCATTCAATCAAGTAACTATATTCAAACACATAGAATACGAATACAAAAGTATGTGAACCGACGGTTGAGGAAGGCTAGCTGTCGTTTCACTAAAACAAATAAAGTACACGGGGGTTATGTGCGAAATAACAACATATTGGCACGATTGATTTTTCGATCTTGCTTTTAAAAATGCGACAAGACAAAACAAAAGAGGCTTATTCAGTTACAGATACTGGTACTGCATTCGAAGTCCAGCTGGAGAGTTATCAGTACAACAAACATATTTAGTTCGATCAGCCGGAAACAAAGCGAGAGAAAGAGGACGCCGTTTCCAATTTTACGGAAAAAATGGCAACGGTAGCAAGAAGAAAAATCCCGCCTACTCTCTCGTTCCTTCCTACCAAGCCTTCTGGCCCGCGCAACTATCGTGAGTCACCGCGTTCGCAGCGCAATCAGGCCAGGGCGGCCCAGGAGTCACGTTAGGAGGCGCAGGCGCCGCGACAAGCAAGCAGGCAACGCGGCCATTATACCGCGCCTATCTACCACTCGCAATGCAAAGCGAGAGAGCGTCAGCGCGCGCGTGGGAGGGGGGGAAGGCGTAGGCTTCTTTGTTTAACGGCACCCACGCTGCCGCTAGCGCAACGCGGTTACGCGGCGAAAGCAAAGCAAGCAAGCAAGCAAGCAAACAAGCAGGCGGCCAGGCCTACTGCTTCCGTCGCAGCGTGCTCGACGCAACGGTGATGGCGGCGAGCGCCTGGGGCGGACATTCATCAGGGGCGCGCGAATGAAAAATACGCTCGAGGGCGAGGAGGAAAGAATGGAAAAGAAATGTCCGGGGGATATGAAGGAGGCGCTCCTCCACGCGAGGGACGGTGGGGTTGGGCGCGTCTGCAGGGGAAAGGGGGCAGGGGAAGCACGCGGAGAGGGACACGCAGCGCACAACGCGCCGGAGCCCTTGCCGCGCTCCCACCGTTCCTCCCCCCAAGAAATCAATATTGCCCAACGAACCGGTTTCTCGCCCGCAACCCAAAAGAAAACTGCGCCCACCCACCCCGCGTAGCCCACTCCAGCATCCGCCTGCCGGCTCCCGGAGTTTGCCCAGCAGCAGCAGCAGCGTGGTTATACCGTCTATTTCGACGAACAATGGGTCGGCAAATGTCGCCGAGAACGATGCACAAAAACAGGCACGTCTTCGACGGCCCGGAATCGAGAGGCAAATTGGCCGCGAGGTTTATAGAGACGGGGATGGGTAATACTGCAATTCTCGTATACAAAACGAACCATCTCCCTGCGAGAAAATGGGGAAGACACGGCATAGAAAAGTATATAAAGCGCAGGCAGGTTAGTATTTGGTCAATTTAGAAAATTATTGCGGTCTTTTACTGGAGACGATGCAGTGTTTTACTGATACGGTATAGGCCAGGCGGAGGCGTATGGAAGTTTAATTCACGCGAACGGATGCTGCTAAAATAATACGACCTAATGGCGAGTTGGTGCCCGAACGCCAGGACGCCGTGGCCATCTACCTGCCCTTCGTTACTGCGGCTTTTCTGGCTTCCACCGGGCCTTTGACGATAAGGGTGGCCTCTTCGCTATATTGCAGAAGCGTGAGATCTCCAACGCACCTTAATTTAGGAGTGCAACAAAGCGGGCGATACGGAGCACTCATACTGCAGAGCTTCAGTATTTCAAAAAGCAGACTCAATTTGGCAATGCAATAGGGGGCCTACTCTTCCTCATGCTTGTGGGCAACAACTAGAGCTAGTGTTCCCCGAAGGACACGCAGATAGTGGCGCAAGGAGCTCTCGCATCTTCTGCCCGCACTTCCGCGAGGAACATCATCGGGAGCAGATTGCGGAGCTGTAACCTGGCCCGTAGCAGCACCACCGCCTATGCGACGGCGCGGTTGAGGTCTCCTCCACGTTATAGAAGCACTTTTTGATCTGCATTCTTTTTCCAACTAAATCCTTGCCAGGTGTGCCAAAGACGCTCTTCCAACGAAATATTCCTCAAGTCCATTGGCCTGTGAACTTAAGGAGTCACTCTTTCTGTCGTCGACCATGGAAGGAATGTTAAAAAACATACACGTGACACATGCTTAAAGAATATAACATTTGTTTATTTACAGATGGACCACTCACTGCAAACACTAAGCTGCCATAACAAGTAAAATTTTTTGACCAGGTATCTCGGAGAAACATATGACACATAAGAGGCTTCTTACGATAGTCCTTAAGAAAATGGAGCACAAACACTTTGCATAACTTGTTATTGCAAGTTAAACACGTTTGCACGGCTGTGAATTTGAAATAAGTGAAAATAAGCAGACTCGCAGTAACTTTGCGACGCGGCTAAAAAAGAGGTCGCGATAAGAAAGCAAAACCACCCGCTAGAATAGGCAGGTACAGTCTGCTTACGCAGGGCTGAGCTCTATGCCTGAATGCTGTCACACGTGATACGGCAACAGGCTGCAAATGTATTGTATTCAAGATCCTATCACGCAGAAAAAAAAATATGACTTCGGCGATCACGGGCCCATCGACAAGCGTTAGTCTGCAAGCTCCCCCCCTCACATTTTTTTTTTTTCGTCTCGCTGTACTGCCCACAAATTGACGGAACGGGGGAGTTCGATGTTTGTGCCCCACAAATAGACAAAAGAAAATAAGACTTGCTACCTACGTTTCCACACGACGGTCTGTAGACATTAGACAAAACGACAAGCTTATAAAATGCATAACAGCCTGTGAGAAGTCGACAGACTACGTCAAGCCGATTGTCAAAAAGAGCGCACGACGCGAGAAATTTCGGTTTGGAGCGCTACGAGTTTAGCGCGAAGGTGCAGAAAGGCTACACCGCTTCATTTCCTTCGCACCGAAGAACAACACTGAGACTTGAAGCTGGTTTTCTTTTTTAGATCTCTTAACACCAGTCGAACTTCCGCGGTCTCCGTCAGTGCTGGTCCAGCACCAGGACTGAATGGGTGACTACTCAATCTTCCCGGTCCCTTCAAAAATTAAACGAGTCTACAGGCTCTCACGACGACGGTTCCCTTGGGCAGACCCGCCTCTCGGTTCGCCCGTCAGTAAATAACGCTTCAGCGGTTTAAAAAAAAAAAAAAAAAGAACATGCGACTTCCGCTCCCTCACAGCCCCCGAGATCCGGAATCACAATTTCCTTCTCCTCCACCATCAAAGATCCCCACATGCACAACCTTAGTGCTAAGGCTGCCACCAGTTGTTAAGGGGACGGGGTTTCGGCAAACTTCAACAGCGCCTGCTTGGAGTTCAAACCAGGCTGACCATCGGTGAAGGTTCGGCAATGCAAGACGAGGTGACGTAAAAACAATAACAAAAGTTTAATACATCAATTACGGGTGAGCACTGCGCTCCAAGGCATATTATCAGTGGCGTAGCAACAGGGGGGGCCGGGGGGGGGGGTCATATACGTCTGAAGACTCCCAAAAATTGTCGATATCCTCGCCTTCCTCGACTACACCCGGGGGGGGGGGGAGGGGGAGGTGACAGAAGAGCTAAGGGCCCCGGGTGCCGGACGACCTAGCTACGCCACTGCATATTATATATATATATATATGTATATATACATACACACATATATATATACATACACATATATATATATATATATATATATATATATATATATATTTATTTATTCATTACGGACGCAGGGACACGCAGGCATCTCTGTCCCTGCACGCAGGGACAGAGAAGACGTGTCCCCATGTGGCGGCTCGCTGGTTTTCTTATGCCCTCCACCATCCGGGCAACCTCATTCTTTCTTGCTCTCTGGTAAGACACATCGGGTCAGCCCACGCAGAGCAATACAGAGACAAACCACTCCCTGGCGATAGAGGGGGTGAACGTAGGTCACGACGCATCAACCCACACAGAGGAATAGAGAGAGAAACCACTCCCTGGCGTAGAGGATGGTGAACGTAGGACAGAGGGAGAGCAGGATTTGCACTGGTGCATAATCCCCTCGCACATGTACACCCGACGGACGAGTCTTATCCCGTTGACGAGCGTGGCTATTAGGGGTACGTCGTGTCCCAAGGCGTTTGGAATCCGTTCCGTTCATTGCTGCACAAAGTGAACCGTAACACCCACTAGAAAAAAAACCATGCACAATACTCAATTCCATTTCAATAGAAGGTCAACCAACGGAAAGTGAATTGAAACGCAACCGAATTTCCGTTGAAACGTCTAAAAGGGGCAAAACCTGCGCTATACATTTCGACAATTTCGCTCTGCATAGGTTTCATATAGTAAGTGGAACATTTCTGCAAATACGTTCCACTTATAATGGTGGTGGCTATGTGGTATCTAGATTAAGAATGTAGTAGCATTCACGGAATGCGCGGTCACTTTCTCTAGCAAAGACGTCGAGTAAGCGACCACAACGTACCACGCAGGCCGCCCAGGGTTTGCCGTGGTATCGTCTCGTACAGCAGCGCAAACACGACCGAAATACTTCCTAAATTAATTTCAAAATTCATGACGTCACACCGACGATAAGGTTTCGATCTGCGCGAGATTAAAATAAAGGAAGATTGGCTTTCATTATTATTTCTTTTTCTAGTAATACAGTCAAACCATCCCCGCTAAGTGAGTGGAAAAGAGTTCCGAATTAGTTACCAGTCCAAATTGACCAAATGTTGCCTTTGACTATGGCGGATTTGCCAGCAATGCTGGGCACAAAACACGATCGGCATAGAAAGATAGAGAGAAAGATAAGTGAAAGGCAGAGAGGTTAGACTGAACCTGGGTGGCTGCCCTGCACCAGGGGAAGAGTGTTTGAAAGATCAAGGATACAAAGCTTCACTCAAATAACTACCGAAGGGCGCGCATGGGCATGCTCAAAAAAAGAGGAGCTGGAGAAAAAGGATAATATCCCTCATAGGAATTATGCATGTCGTTCAGCAGAACTTCAACAGAAAGCATACGGAACGCGACTGAAATTTAATCAGAACACAATAACACTTATATAACAGTTTTGTTGTTGTTGTTGTTGCTAGGGGTAACAACAGGAGGAGAGCGGCAAACGACGACGATGGAGAATTTGGACGACGACGACAAAAAGTGCTCCCTTTCGCGCCCACCTTCACGCCTTCACTCCGGTCCGAAAAGAATCACCCTGTAGCCAACGCAAGGCACGCGGCCTGTCTGCAGGTCTGTCAAGACTGTCTGCTGTGTCAACGTTCCTCGACGACGAAGAGATGAGGAGCCTAAAAAAAAAAAAAAAAAAAAAACACGGGACGCTGGTTGTAAGCGAGACCGAGGCGGTATATATGCACACGCCGCCGCAATCTCACTATACTCTCGACATTCCCTCACCGCCCGATTCTCGCCTCAATTCTTTCTTCCCGGATTTTTTTCCCCTTTCCACTACACTAGACGCCCATTCTGCATCCTGCATCCCATGCCCCGCGTGCTACCCCCCCCCCCCTCCCTTTTCGGCGGGGCAAGCCAACCCCGCGCGCGCACACGCACAATCTCTCAAGAGATCTGCGCTCGGGGTTGAAACCCTGCCGCCTGCACCGTGTATCGCTCTCGCTTACGCTCAGGCACGCTCGCAGGAGAGAAGAAGGGGGTGAGTGGGTGGGCCGGTGAGTGTGCGCGCTTGTGCTGTTGCCACTTTCGCACGCGCGCGCGCACCCTCGTCATCATCCTCCTCTTCCTCCGCCCCCTTAGCGCTGGTTTGGAAACGAGAATGACTCAGCCTCGAATGAGGAGAAAACGAAACGAAAGAAAGAGTCAGCAGGCAGGGGAGACCTCTCTCTCTCTTTTTTTATGTGTGTGCGTGTGCGCGCGCTGCTTTGGGTGGCGCGGGACGACGCAAGCCCGTACCACTCACGCGCCCCGGCCTGGCACCGGGATCCGCGCGTCCAGAAAGCGCATCGCATCGCCCGATTCGTCAGCGGACGCGCGTGTGCATGGGGTTGAGTGAGCGCGTGCGTGGGGATTGAAATTAAGAAAGGAAAAGAGGAAGAGACGAGAGAAAGAAAGGAGCTAGGGGCTTCTGCGGGATAGCTGGAAAGGGATTGAGCGTATAGTATATGCGAAGCGTCATCGCGGTCGTCTTTGTTCGTGGCGGGCACACAAAGGACGAAAATAAGGGAGACCCCCCGCGCGTCCGGTGCGGCGGCGCAATGTAGGCCCGCCCCCCCCCCCCTCCGTGGTTCTCGAGGGGCTGCACGACGACGACAACGACGACGACGACCGTGGGTCGGTGGGTGCGAGGCTCCAGCCCCTATACACCGCAGTTTGAAGTGCCGCGGTATTTGTGGGATGGGTGGCACTGCCGATGGTGGTCGCCACACACCCGCTTCCGCATACCGCCATCGCGGCGGCGTTCAAGCGGCGAATACCGTCAGTTGAACGCGCGACATTTAAGAATGTCCTAGAACACCTCTTTTATTACTTACTCGTCTGGTCTTGGGTCTCTGTATTGCAGTATACGACACGTCCATCGTTCAAGAGCAATACGAATTACAGCCCAACTTCACGCAGAGTACTTTTATAAACCCAACACCTACCGCTTCGTTATGGCGAAATTTTGCCGAAGGATTGCGAACGCAACGTCAAAGAATTATTTTCTTTTCGTATTCTAGAACTAAAAAGAAAAAAAAGAAAGAAAACTGCGTACAGTGTTGTTAAGTGTGGTTGAGGCCCTGCTGTTTGCCATCTCAGTAACCTATACGTTCGCATGTTACCAGCGCATGGTAAACAACTGATACTGCTTCCTCCTTTACATACGTAGTTTCGTGATAGGGAGGGTCAACTTATCTACTCGTTTTACCCGCCATTTATTCAGAAAAAAAAATGCCTACACGCTCCTTCCTTAATTACGATTCACAGGGCTTAACATTCCAATGCAACTACGCAATCACTACGCAAGGCACGGGATAATAATTTTGACCGCCCCGGGCTCTTCGTGCAAACAACCGAAATCTCGGCGCACGAGAAATCCTTCCGCCCCGCGCCCGTCGGAATGCCGCCGTCGCGGCCTTGGATCGAACATCGCCACCTTGGATCGAACATCGCCACCTCGTTCGTGGCTCGGGAAGCTGAAGTCCGTATACAGCCAGCGAGGGCCATGCACCGCCAGAGAAAGGGTTTGCTCTCTTCCTTCGTTATTCCCGCAACTTCGCTACGAAGAGGTCCGGCCGTAACACGACCCACTCCGCCGCAGCCTTTGAAGGCATCGCGTCGAACAGAAGAACAGCGAGCGCGCGAGCCAGACTCGCAGTGTCGCGAGAGTTTCCTTTCAGGCGCCCGGCCAGCTATACGCACCGCTCGGTCATTGCCAGTTCCGTGCAGCGCAGCTAAGGCCGTGGGGGGCGGGCTCGCGCAATCCAATCGGCGGCCACGAGAGCAAGCTGCGTACGTACCACTGCGCGTCTCGCAGGACGGGTCGGCCATTGCTCGCTACCAAATCCTTCCGCGAAAGCTTTTTTTTTTTTGCATTTTCATCCCTCAGGCGTTACGCGAAGGGCGATCAGAGGCGGGCAACGGGGGCCAACAGCCCATACCCATTCTCCCTTGTTTCTCTTCTCTGATTGGCTTACGCGGCGCCCAGCTTTTGGGTGCACTGCACGGTATTGTCTAACGACGCGCGACGCGGCACAGGAGTCGAGCCTGCGGCGCCCGCCCGCGTCCGGCACTCGCTCGCACGCTTGCGTCCTGCGAAAAAGAAAACAAACAAACAAAAAGAAAGAAAAAAAGAGGGGGGGGGGGGGAGTGCGCTCGAGAGTCCTGACTGGCGAGCTTCCACGGCGCGAAACACTGCTCACCACGGTCGACGGTGAAATATTTCGTTCTACGCCGGCAGTTCAGTGGAAGCTAGGCGAGCAATGAGAGACTCGGGCGGCCGAGAGAGTCGATCATCGCGAATCCCGAAAAGTTAATCGAGGCCGGCAAACACAGGCCCACGCGTGTAAGCGACAGTACGCACTTCTCCCCAGGTTCGCTTGCGCGCTTAATTAAGAGGTCGGCAACGACGCAACGACCACGTCAACGACAACGGCGTATATACAACCCGCGTCGAACTTATTTATTGGGTTAGGACAAACATTAAGAGAAAGAAACACCAACAACGACGACACAATAATCCCGGTTTGTTTTCCCTTTCTTGGAAGGAGAATTAGAACGGGTTCTCGACACTGCACTTTCTTTCGTTGCGTGTGCGAACTGCGATTTTTTAACTAAATTAATAATACGGCAAATGTCGCCATGACAAAGCGAAAAGAACACCCGGGAACCGGCGTATACGCTGGCGCTGCGGCATCGGCTGGATCTTATTCCAACGGAATAAAGAAAAAAAAATAGAAAAAAAGACCCCCCCCCCCTCTTCCAACGAACAGCTCTACACCGCAGTCGCTTCGGCGACAACGCAATACAAAAGCCTGATCAGAACTTCCTGTTGTAAGTGTGCGGGCAATACGCGCATAAGTGAAAACAAAGACGAATCAATTAGAGAGAGAGAGAGAGGTTACCCGCAGGCGCGCCAGCAAGCAGTCCGGCATTGTGCGTGGGTCACGCGCTGAAGAAGGCAAAAAAATAAAGAAATGTCCGAACAATTAATTAGGCCTAGAGGGAGAGAGGACGACTGCAACTGCCATCGCCGCGCACGCGTATTCTTATTCGGGAGGGAGGGGGCAACGCGCGCGCTCGCTCGCTCGGTGAGCAACGGCCAGCTACGCGACTTCACCGCCCGGACGCCGTTTCCATCGCAAAAAGGCTCGGCAGGTGTTCACACAAAGCACTCGCGCACACGAAACACGAGCGCGGCCGACAATTGTTGGAGCAGGGCGAGAGAGAGAACGCGGGCGCAAACGTGCAGCTTCCGAGGAGCGGTGGCGGAAAAAAGAAAAGAGAGAGAGACCGGGGGGGGGGGTAGAGGGGGAGAAGAGAAAAAAAGAAACGTAAGAAAGAGAACTCCCTGGCTTCCCAGTGTCCGAAATACTGCGCCGTTTTCTGAAGGGGATTACGTAGTTGTCCTTCAAGGGCATTTCGTCCAGTTTCTTTTTTTTGTTATTGTTGTTACCGAGGCGTGCGCAGACGCACTCTCTCTGGTCCCCACACTTACAACACTATACACACAAGAAGGTTTGCCTGGTAAACCTGCTTGCATGGCACGTGGCGGCTTCCCGGATGATGCTCACATTCTGTGGGATTGTCCGGGGAGCCGTCCCGCTATTCAGGCTAGCCTTGCCAAACTCTCGCCCACCGGCAGACAAATAGAACAAAGCGGGCGAACCGGGACCGGGGTTCTTGAACAAAGTTTACTCTCTCTCTCCAGTTTTTGTGACTGATGGACGTTCAACGTCCCAAAGCGATAAACCGTTACTTTTGACCACCTATAAGGTTATTTCACGTACGCACAAGACTATACTTATACACAAGCTTACACATTTCCTTCTTTTCTTTTTGCTGCTTCCGGCCTCTTGGGAATGCGGCTGGCGCTACAAATAAGTGCGGCACTACTATTAAACGGGTATTCAGCTTTCGAGGGGCTGGTTGCAGGTTTCGCCATGCTGTTTGTAAATCACTACGAGGTTTCCTTAGCGGAAGAAACGAAAGAAAAAGAAAGAAAAAAAAATACATGTGCCGTAAGACGTATATGTTCACATCTATAAATGTCTTCCGGCAGCTATGCTAATGCATCATCGCGTGCACCGCTCGACGACGTCAGCCTCGTTCGCAGGAAGTCGACGAGAGCAAGCCGAATCCCAACAGAGGCAGACAGGGCGTCACATCTCGGAGCCCACTGCGACGAAAACATAAACGAAAGCGAGGCCTCGTTAAGGCTCAAATTCGCCAAGCGGGTCGAACGAGAAAACCCGCCCGCGGCGGAGCCGAACTTCGCCGCTTCCCGTGTTCGCCGAATTTACGCGGTATACGTTGCAACGGGCGTCTTTCCTTGTTTGAAACGACGCATCCATATCGAAAAGAAACCCGTACGTCCCATACTAAACAATTCCATATGAACATATGGGACATGTTCCGTATAGTTATGTGAACGTATGGGTGTGCCTTACATAAAAACCGGTGCGTTCCCATACAACATATGCAACGTATGATATATTCGGGAGCATACGGGTTTTTCGTCTGGGACGCCTATACGACGTTCACATAACCACGCGGGCAGTGTTTCATTTTATACATGGAGCATGCGGGCTTTTCTCTTATATATATATATATCTTCTTCTTTCTTTCTTTCTTTCTTTCTTTCTTTTTTTTTTGTTCAGTGGGATTGAACCCTCGAGTGACGCCCTCCTTTCCTCTGTCCTTCGTCGTCGCGCTAGGTTTTGCGTCCGTTGGCGTGAAAATAAAGGCACGGCCAGCTCTGCTTCAGCACCCCCCCCCCCCCCAACCCATCGAAGCCAGGAAGAGGCGCCTCTCTCGGGAGGGCGTCGCAAGATGACCAAGGCTCGGCCGCGCTCCGCGCGCACTGTGGAAACAAATGAGCCGAGGCCGGGGAGGACTCGGAGCAACGAGGCGGTAAAGGAAGGGCTCCGCTACACAATCGCGTAGCGAGACGGCGCGAAAAAAAACAAAGAGCGAGAGAGAGAGAGAGAGAGAGCGGACGGCGGTGAGGGGACGACGACAACGCCGGGCGACACTTTGGGCGCGCTCAAGGGAGGCCGCGCCTCCATTCTTCTTCCAGTGCCGGCTCGCTGCCCTGATGCGCCTCGTTGGCTACTGCTCTCGAGGGGTTTTTTTTCTTCTTTTTTAAAGTCGTTGCATGCGTCGTGAATCGCGTTAAACCGGAACGCACCGTAGCGCGAGGCCGTAGTGTGCGACGGGGAGGACCGTTCGCCACCCAGAGTCCAAAAAAGATCGACAGCCCCTGCATCATCGCGACGCTCACGGCGCCAATAACCCACCAGCCCCCCTGACACCAACATTGCGCCCGGTGTACAATATGGGAACATTAGTGTTTAGACCGCCCAGTACGGTTGAGAAAGAACTTAGAGCTGGGCTTAGGTTGTTCCTGACTTTACGAGTGCGGTCAGTCGAATTGGAAACACGGGCAAAGAAGCACGATGGGGAATTCCAGCCTGCCGCATGCGTACTCGTGCAGCACAAGCACATCAGGCGTGCGAACACTCCTTGCCAAAAGAGCACGGGCTACGGTTGCCAGCTGGCTATATACAGGCTGGTTGAGATATTTTCTGTGGAATGCCACTATAGTTACAGCGCCCTGAAGCTCGTCATGCTTCACTCGTCCTGCAGACACTCGTCATGCAGATGTCCGGAGCGCCACGGTTCTTATCCGAACATATACATGGTTAAGGCGCCGAGTATGTAGCCCGTATACTTTTCACAAATACTTTACGAGGATACCAAGACGCGTCCAACACCTTTGGCGAGGTCGGACGCTGCCAGAGAACTTCGCCGACTTGCGCGCAAGAAGTCCCAAGATCTCTGGATTTCAAGTGGCTTCAATTGCAGATTACGTAAACTGGACCCCACGCTACGGCTACAACCGCCATCTAGCCTTTCCCGCGGCGAAGCAACCTTGTTGTGTCGCTTGTGGCTGGGAGTGGCGTTTACGAACGCATATTCCTACCGCATGGGAATGGCCGAGAGCCCGATGTGCGACTCCTGTGGGTGCGACGAGACCATCGAGCACCTATTGTGTACCTGCCCTCGCTACGATGTCCAACGCCTCTCTCTGCGGGCAACTTTACACAGACTGGACTCGAGACCTTTCACCGAGTCAAAGATACTCGGACCGTGGCCACAACCTTCGCTGGCTCGAAAAGCGATTCGTGCACTAGTGCAGTACTTGAAGTGCACGGGCTTAACAGACCGTCTATAGTGTCCTTGTGTTTGGTGTCCCTCCCACACGAACTCAGTGTTTACTCTCTCCCTTTCTTCCGCTTTCTATTCCCCTTTCCCCTCCCCCAGTGTAGGGTAGCAAACCGGATGCTGTTCTGGTTGACCTCCCTGCCTTTCCTACCCTTGTTTTCTCTCTTCTTTACCCGAGTCCGTCTTCTCGTTTACTCTCAAAAAAAGAAAGAAAGAAAGAAAGAAAGAGAGAAAGAAAGAAAGAAAGAAACAAACAAACAAAGAAAAGAGGAGAGAAAGAAAGACGAACAATCACTGTTGTAAATGGCCTTTTAAACAGATCTTGTTCGCATGTCTAGGTCTCGACGGGCAACACCTGACCGATGAGCTAGCTTATCCAGCATGCTTTTAAAAGGAACAAGAGCCTTATAGAACATTGGGCTACAGCAGCTACACCCGCCGCGCTAGCTTAGTGGCTGCTGAGCAGTTGCGCTGCTCAGCTCCAGGGTTCGATTCCGGCGGCGGCGGCTGCATTTGGACATTTATAATAATAATAATAATAATAATAATAATAATAATAATAATAATAATAATAATAATAATAATAATAATAATAATAATAATAATAACGCTCGTGTATTTAGATTTAGGTGTACGTTAAAAACGAAAACAACAAAAATCTCAGGTGGTCAAAAGCCCCACCTACGGCGTGCCTCTTAATCAGATCGTGGTTCTTGACACGTAAAAAAAAAAAACAGTATTTAATTTTGACAGAGGCGCTACGAGAGCCCGCCGCATGGTGAAAGAGGCCCGCATTATACCGTAAACAAAAATTATGGGGTTTTACGCACCAAAGCTACTTTCTGATTATGAGGCACGCCGTAGTAGAAGACTACGGAAATTTCGACCACCTGGGGTTCTTTAACGTGCCCCTAAATCTAAGTTCACGGGTGTTTTCGCATTCAAGGCAGAAAGCTGGGCTAGTTGGTGTGTCATCATTATTCAAAAGACTATAGCGCAAAATAGCAGGGACAAAGACAGAGAAGGCGACAGGACGAGAGCTAATTAGCGCTCGCCCTGTCGCCTTCTCTGTCTTTGTCCCTGCTATTTTGCGCGTCTTTTGAATGAAGTGTTTTCGCATTTCGCCCCCATCGAAATGCGGCCGCCGTGGCCGGGAACATTGTAACGTTGAGATCACACGTCGTCTTTCAACGTTCACCCGACAGAGCGTTTCCCGCCCGGCACTGCCACCGGAAGGCGTACCCGACACGATTTCAGCTTACGCGACCTGAAATGTGGGGCAGAAAAAAGCTCCGCGCAGCGTGAAGGTTGTCGCGCGACGCGATACCCTATATATGTAACCTTGAATGGTTATAACGCCGTTTGCTAAACCGATAGCGACTCAATGCTCGAGAGAAACGCTGGGAATCCCCCGGCCAACCTTAAAGACAAGAAACTAACTCGCCATGCCGCTCCAAAGCGCGGTCAACACCCCCCCCCCCCCGGCGTAAACAACTCGCACGTATACAGTCTATCAGGATAGTAAGAAAGGAAGCTAAAGAAGTAGTAGTAAAAGTGGAAAGGAAAAAAAAAGTAAATTTATTGCAAGGTTGCCTCCTGGAACAACGTTCCTAGGAGTGATGGACAATGACGAATGCCTTGTCCGAGTAAATGAGCCCGAAAATTGCCCCCCCCCCCCACCCCCACCCTCGGCTACAGAAATAAAGGTAGGAGGGGCGTCGCCTCGCCTCGATGCGTCATTATCAGCGGACAGTCCGAACAAGCGCGCACGTTCGCAAAAGAAAGAAAGAACATATGAAGAAACAAAAGAGCGGCAATAAACCAGGAAACGAGCCGACCGAAAAACAACAGCAAAAAGAAAACGGGTCAACTCTTTCGTGTACGTATATCTGGCGGCGAGTCGCCTTCCTACTCCACCGCCCATCGAGCCATCTCCATCATCATCAGGAGCACCGTCTCGATAGCCCGTCCCTGCTCTCGCAAGCTCTCGCTAGCCACCATATACTCTCGCGGAGCCGATGTGGCCGTTTCAAGCTAGGCTCGTCATGCATCACCCCCCCCCCCCGCCCCCTAAGACACCGCGCCCCGTTTGACCGGTTGGGCTCCAGGCCGGGGTGGTCCCGCTCCAACGTTCGAGAACACCCGTGCGAGAAAGGGGGGAGATGGGGGGGGGGGGCAATAAAGCCGCGGTTCAAGAAAGCAACCCACGGAACAGAACAGAAAGAAAGGCGCCTAAAAAAATTAGTAGTGCACAAGTTGCGCAATGTTCCCTTTTTGATTGTATTTTCCCGCTATTCTTCGTTACTGCCTTCGCGAGCATGAGCCGACGACGACGTCCCGTTTACCAGCTTACGTTATAGCGTCCAAACCGTTCGATCTTTAATTACCCAGGGCTGGTTCCGGTAGCATTCCCTCCATGCCATATACGTGTAACGAAACTGAATAACCGCGTATCCACGGCATCGGTACATTGAGATCAGGCTCCGAATCGATTTACACCACCTGGAGTTCTTTAACGCGTACCTAAATCTCAAGCGCACAAGCTTTTTTTTTTCTACATTCCGACCGATCAAAAAAGAATATATTCACAGATTATGGCAGCTAGGGTCGGCAAAAATAAACCAGAACTCGCTCAGACTAGCTCGCAAAACATGTATTTAAACGAGGACTCATTCCGACTCAGATTCCCCGACTTCAGACTCCACCCACCCACCCACTCACTCACTCACTCACTCACTCACTCACTCACTCACTCACTCACTCACTCACTCACTCACTCACCCACTCACCCACTCACCCACCCACCCACTCACTCACTCACTCACTCACCCACTCACCCACCCACCCACTCACTCACTCACTCACTCACCCACCCACTCACTCACTCACTCACTCACTCACTCACTCACCCACTCACCCACTCACCCACTCACTCACTCACTCACTCACTCAGGTTCACAGAATCACCGGCTCAGCCCCGTTTACGGATGCACGGTGTCGGAATCGGTAGGGATCGTGTGGACTTATTAGGCACACATAAACTCTCATCGACTCGCACATAATCTAAATCACAAGCGATTCTGACTCATCACTCAGACTCACACCCAAGCTCCGATTTACCGAGACTCACCCCGACTTAGAGCCGTACCCATAAGTTTGGCTAATCTTGACTTATAGGCTCACGGTCACGAATGGCTGCGAGTCTGAGCGAGCCCCAGTGAGTCGACCCGTGAGCGAGTTGGCCAACGTATGGCTGACGGTGGCAGCCTTGGTGCGCTATATATACCTTTATGAAGACACAGTAATGGGTGACAAAAGGACTGGTCTATCTGGACGTTTTATAGACTACTTTTTCAAACCTTTCTTTTGACTTGAGTAGTATGTAGGCACCAAACGCACCCTTAATAGGACTCTGGCCAGTATATCCCAGTAACGGCTGTCTTTATGTATGTATGTATGTATGTATGTATGTATGTATGTATGTATGTATGTATGTATGTATGTATGTATGTATGTATGTATGTATGTATGTATGTATGTATGTATGTATGTATGTTATCCACTCCTGCTCAGAAGTTCACGGACCACAAGTAATTAGAAAAGAATCCGAGAACACACAAGCAAGTGTTATGAGTTGTGAAAGCGGAAGCATCAATGTCTAATTGAACGGCGATGAGCGGTCCTTCCGAGCTTTGCGCTGCGAAGTAATGCACCATATAGCGGTACGTGCTGCCCGAGCCAGCAAGCAGCAGCAGTATCAGCCTGCACTGCCAACGCCGCATGACGCCGACGTGGCGACGCCCTCTCCCTTCACGCAACACATGGCGCGCTATTGCGGCTGCAGCTGTTCCCTGTCGCATGCTCCGCCAACGGCTCTTAGACAGCACAAGGCCTGTGCACTTCGATCCATGACGTCATAATACCTTGCCCGACTGCCACGTAATCGAACGGGAATGCTCCCGAGTAAGCGGCAGCGATTTTGACGTCATCGCTTCCGTCACGCCGGGGCTTGACAGCGGAAATTGCGGTCTAAAGTAGGGCGACGTCGTAAACCAGAGAGTTTGTGCCTGCTATCGCGGAGGAGTTGGCCCTGCTCCGTCAAGGAGCACTCGTTCCGAGAGTGACGTGGCGTCGAGGCGACACCCTCTCCCCTCACCCTTCTCCGTAGAGGTGCGCTCGTGACGTGGCGTCGCAGCCAATGGCAATGCGAGCTTAGGTGCCGTTTCGCTCAGACGCCGGCTTCTTCGCTAAATTGGCCATTTGACGCTTACGAAAAAAAAAAAAGTTTCGTCATTCCTTAATGCACGGACGACTGTTTACGCGGTGAAGTTTTGGCCGCAGTCATCACTTCTAGCTTGCGTGACTAACCCCCGTATTCAGAAATGCAACTTAAGTCGAAGCCCATGCTTGACTTCACCCGCCGTGGTTGCTCAGTGGCTATGGTGTTGGACTGCTGAGCACGAGGTAGCGGGATCGAATCCCGGCCACAGCGGCCGCATTTCGATGGGGGCGAAATGCGAAAACAGCCGTGTACTTAGATTTAAGTGCACGTTAACGAACCCCAGGTGGTCAAAATTTCCGGAGTCCTCCACTACGGCGTGCCTCATAATCGGAAAGTGGTTTTGGCACGTAAAACCCCATAATTTTAATGCTTGACTTCATTTAGATGACGCCTGGCGTTAACGTGCCCAAAGACGCTCACTGCGTTTCCTTGGGCGGATTCACGATAGCCGTCACTTTGATCAAGTCAAGCATGGGCTTCAACTTAAGTTGCATGTCTGAATACGGGGGTAAGCTTCGGGGAAATTAATCTTTTTCCCGAAGCCGTGACCCGTACAATTTTTTATCACGTCGGTATACGTAACACGTGCGTGCGTGCGTCAACCGACTTCGACTACTACATGGAAATAAGCTGGAGAATATCTTTACTTATAAGGACGACACGCAGTCCAACGACGAGTATTTGCCCTTCACAGTCCAAAGACCGGGCAATTTATAGGCTTTCTACGAGTCGTAAGAATGCATCTTACTTAAAGACATCAGGCGCAGAGTTACAGCGCGGCCAAATGCAGGAAAACGAAAACAGAGAGAAAAGGCAAGGGGGGGGGGGGAGGGGGAGAAAGGAAATAAAGAGGCTAGAGCGAATTTAAAACAACTACAAAAGTGACATCGCCTAGCCCGGGACGCAAGGAATAAACCGCGATCTTGGCTGGCGAGGCCGCGACGTCGCCTTTGCTCGCAAAAAATGAGGGTGCAATGCGAGGCGCCGGCCACCGGCAGCAGAAGCAGCAGCAGTTGGGGACCGGGGGGGGGGGGGAGGGGGGGACGCGGTGGCGGCTCGACACGTCCCGCAGGCCACGTGGCCGGCCAGTAACTAAGAAAAGAGGGTGTGGGGTGGGGAGGGGGGGTAGCAGTACAGCCCAGCAGTGCTCGCCTTAATTATCCGCTCTCAACTAGAAAAACCAGATTACACACACACACACACGAGAGGCTGGTTTGGGCAACGCAGCCTGGCCTGGCCTGGCTGGATGCCTTTCTCGCCGCCGCTTGCAGTGCATCGCAAGAAGCAGTGCATCAAGGAGAGAGAGAGAGACCTCCCCTCGAACTGCAGTATATCGCGGCTATGCCGCGCGGAGGAACAAACTGTGCACAACCAAAGGGGGATGCAGAGCACGCGTTCCACAAATGCACGAGCTCGCACGCACGCGCGCGCGCGCGCCCACTTTGGAGGTCAAGGCGTGCAGTGCAGCACCTTCGGAGTGGAAGGGGAGGTGGAAAAAAAGAAAATAAAGAAAGCACGCGAATATAATAATATGCGGCGCAGCGCGTGCTGCGGCTATACAGTTATCAGGTGCGCGGCGCCCGCGAAGCGTCCAACGGGAGAGATTTCATCGAACGAGATGACCGTCGGGGTGGTATAGTTTAGCCACGCTCAACGTGAAGCCTACAGCTGGAGAGAGAGAGAGAGAGAGAGAGAGAGAGAGAGCGATTGTCTTCGGCGATCGCGCGTGATACCGAAACGGGCTCCCGAGAGAAATATGGGCGCGCGCGCGCGCTGAGAGATAACGGGAAAGCGATGGGCGTATACGATATATATCCTCCACCGCATGCACACACCTAGTTATTCAGATGCACATGCAGTAGAGAGAGAGAGCGAGAGAGAAAAAAAAAAGCAAAAGAATGTCCTCGCGGCAACTCGCGACGAAGTGCGAGCCACGCTCCCACTGCTAGTGCGGAGAGGGTCACGTGTCTGGTACACCCGAGCGGGATCGAACGAGGGACCATTTCGGCAACGGCCCTCCTGTGATCATCGCAATGAGAGCACCACGCCGGTGCTCCTCCGTGTCATTCCCCTCTCCTCCTTTCAACACACACACACACACACACACACACACACACACACACACACACACACACACACACACACACACACACACACACACACACACACACACACACACACACACGTGCCTCAACATTAGTACCACCGTTTTGGGATGGTCACAAATAGGACGAGAGTTCGGAGAGTTAGCAGACCGAAAAATATCTGGCCTGGCTGAGGCGCACGGTATACCGGGGGTTCGATGCATGCATGGTCGGAGGCGCGCATACCAGAGCATAGGTAGAGCCTGTCGGTTTTATAGGTGGACGTCAGAGATAGCACACGTATCCCTCGACTCCCGAGGCAACGCGCGAAAACTAACAAAAAGACGAGCTGATCTGAGGTCGTTAAGCGCCCTGCAAAGTTCATGACAGAGGTGGTCTACTAAGTGCGCAGGACGTGGAGTGTTTTACGGTGGTGTACGGCGTAGCTATCGATAACGACGCACGCCTGCCCCTGAAGAACACGAGGTTCCTGTGCGTTTCACACATGCGCGCGCGCGCGCGCGCACACACACACACACACACACACACACACACACACACACACACACACACACACACACACACACACACACACACACACACACACACACACACACACACACACACACAGAGAGAGAGAGAGAGAGAGAGAGAGAGAGAGAGAGAGAGGCTCGCCTCCTCAATTGCTACAGCGATAAACCTTCCAGAGCACTACTATTGCACCGTTTCCACTTTTCGCTATGCAAAGGAAGCTGATCTGGAGGTTTCTGAAACCGGTACAATTGCTTGAGCTCGAGAGCTGCTCCCAGACAAGCAATAAATGGACGAGTTGGTACGTAACCGAGGAATCTCGTGCCCTCTCGAGCAATGCTAAAGGGAACACACGAAGTGATCCCAAGAGGCCGCGTAGAGGCGGAGCACACATGCCCCGCATAAAAGTGTGCGATGAAACTAAATGTCAAGCGAGAAACCTATTTTTTTTTTATACCAGTTATAACACGCCGGACTGAATCCACGCAGGTCGAGTAATCCTTGCTTATTTCTAGAAACGAATCCAGTGCTTTTTGCACGTACTGCTGATGAGTGTACAGCGCATGTCCACCGTTAAAAGAGAACACACAAGTACATAGAGCACGTGCGAATTTTTTCCCCGCTCTCTGGGAAGTGTTCAGAGAGCCCCGGCTGAGCAAATGGGATGTGGTCGTGTGGCGCACTGGCACATTTCCAGATTCAGTGGCCTCCGAAATCGCGCCGGCACGCGCCGCTGCGATCTCGGAGGCCAAACTAGGCCGTTATGGAATGTATTATATCTCCCGCCGGCATTCGTAGCATGCACGGAGGGAGCTATAGCGAAGCGAGAGCCGCACATCGACAGCGTTTCCAATAATTGTGAACCGCACTGAACCTTTTGAAAATGAAAACTGTTCTTATTTTGATTGTATTCACTTGGATGCAGCGCGAACGTACGGTGAGCGCGATTTCCTGGATTATAGATTCGCCGTTCTCCAGCGGTAGAAGCTTTGTCGTCGCGAGCCCGTTGACAAGTGTTTCATCCTCCTCCTCTTCTTTCTCTGCCCGTTGCCTTAAAGGTGCCGTTATCGATTAACGCTGCGCCGAGGCGCAGCGTCAATAAACGCTCGCCTAAGCCACACTACGTTCACCGATTAACTAGCCGCTTCAAACCACGCAGCCGCAATCGGCGCATTAAACACGACTCTTCGGAAGAGGCTACATTCGCTCGATCACCCAGCTAACCCCTCACACAGCCGCCGCACACAAAGCGCTCCTCTTCGTCCACACACACACACACACACACACACACACACACACACACACACACACACACACACACACACACACACACACACACACACACACACACACACACACACACACACACACACACACACACACACACACACACACACACACACACACACACACACACACACACACACACACACACACACACACACACACACACACACACACACACACACACACACACACACACACACACACACACACACACACACACACACACACACACACACACACACACACACACACACACACACACACACACACACACACACACACACACACACACACACACACACACACACACACACACACACACACACAGAGAGAGAGAGAGAGAGAGAGAGAGAGTCAAACAGACCCGGTTCCGGCGCACTCGGCGTGCTCACAGGCCATTTAAATCAAGACTCCATTCCAAATGACACACTTTTTAAGTCCTCAAGTTCAGTGCACATCGAGTCAAGCTGTACACGCGTAGACGTTGCGCGCGTGCGTGCGTGCGTGCGAGTTCGGAGCGCGTCGCGGCCGCCAGACACGCGAAGCCGAGCCCGCCGCGAGCTGGCATTATAAATTTAGAGGACGCCGAGCGAATGAAATCAGCGCGGCCTTGTCGCGTCCGCCTGCCACACAGACACACACACGGCGGAGAGCGACACGCGGGTTGAAACTCCGATAGCGCGACGACGACGACGAGTGAGGGAAGTGAGAGAGAGAGAGAGAGAGAGAGGAGAGTGAGGTTAAATTTTCTTCCAGGAGGGGCGACGGGGAATAAAGCGGGACACAGCCGGGCAGACGGGCAGGCAGACGAGTAGAGGGCGAGGGCGACGTCACACGCATACACACACACATATATATACGAAGCTGCGACGAGACACTCGCAGCTGCAGCTTTTGTACTTGCACATGGCGCGACAGCCGCTGCCGTCATACGCGCGCACGCGTCTCTAGAACCCGCGTCTACCGCCTGCAGAGACAGCAGCTACGTCGTCGACGGGCAAGGAGCGACGAAAAGACGACCACGAGCGGGCGCTGCTGCGCAAGGGAGCCGCGCAGCAGCGCGGTTGTACTGTACAAAAGCACAGTTCACAATAGGGGATCAGAAAATTTGGGCGTGGTAGTTCATAGTGTTTTTTTTTGTCTTTTTTCATTGTTTAACCTAGGTAAAATATTAGGCAGTATAGTAGCAAGAGCTTGGTGGCGCAACCCACCACCCCGTTCCAAAGGGGACGCTCATAACGTCCATCCATCCATCCGCGCCAGCGCATCGGCGAGCCGTTGTCAAATGCCTGGCCGATGCAAATGCCAGCCCGGTGCAGTATTCTATCGTAATAATAGTCACCGGTAGGCTGCATCGATGCCACCGACAACGGCAGCTGGGCATCGAGGCACCCTAAGCAGCGGCTGGCGTTAAAAATTAATTAAATTAAATTATGGGGTTTTACGTGCCAAAGCCAGGCCTTCGGATTATGAGGCACGCCGTAGTGGAGGACTCTGGAAATTTCGACCACCTGGGGTTCTTTAAACGTGAGCCTAAATCTAAGTACCACGGGTGTTTTCGCATTTCGCCCCCATCGAAATGCGGCCGCCGTGGCCGGGATTCGATCCTGCGACCTCGTGCTCAGCAGCCCAATTACATACACCATAGCCGCTGAGCAACCACGGCGGGTAGCGGCTGGTGTAGCAGTCACCCCGTCGCCATTGGGACGCGCGGATCCAATACGATGCACGTGACGACCGATCACGTAAGCCGGGTGACAACCTAAACGACTCATTCGGGAAACATACGCCACTGCTCAACTCAAAAAAGAAATTGTACAGAGGTGCCAGCCAACCACGCTCGCGCATCTGCATGACGTAACGGCCTATAGACCAGAACACGCTAGTCTCGCACCCAGACTAACCGAACGCATACTCTCGCACCCGGATTGCCCGGTCGACCTGCGCCGTTTTGTTCTGGGCTGCCAAAGTGTGTTCGCCGGCGGCCAGCAGACATGGCTAGCGCTAGCTCTAGGACTCCAAAGTGCGGAAATGTGCCCGCTCACGCGGATCCAAAGTACAAGAAGTCATCTGGGCATCGTTGCATCGTGTTTGGATGCCAAAACAACCAGCGGAAAAGGAGCAGGTCGCTTAGCGCTGTTTGCGAAGAGCACAACACACGTAGGGAATCGTGCCGGTGCGGTGTTTTCAGCCTGCGCCGATTTCCATCCGCAACAAAGAATGCCAAGCTGCGCCACCGGTGGATAGCTGCAGTGAATAGGAAGAACTACCAACCCAGTGAAAATGCACGAGTGAGTATTCGATCTGTGTATATTTTGGTGCCACGTTCAACTTTGCGCCCTACGAACGTAATACGTGTAACACGCAGGTTTGCTCCGAGCACTTTCTGGGCAACAAGCCTACAGAGCAGAATCCCGCGCCGGTGCTTCGCCTTGGTTATAACAAAAAGGCAAGCCTTTTCGTGTTTTCATTCAGGCAGAGCTCCCGACGGTTAAGCGGAACAGTTGAGTTTGCGGTTAGCGATACTTGCAGCTGGTGCACGGAATGACCATTAAGCGTGAACTACAAGTTGTAGGCCTTGCTGGTGAGCGTTATTGCTAGTGAAAGTAAACCGAAGTCTGCGCGTCACGTAGCATGCGTCCACAAAAACGTAAACGACGACTACTCGTCGCCGAAGGTGTTCTTGCAGCGCACCTACCTTTACGAGCTGGTGTTGCAGGTGTCATTCGTAACGAATTCATTTGAGCCTCCTGAGCTCTAAACTGCGTGCGGGCTGTTATGCGGTGCAAAGCGCAAAATATTTTCGTTCATATGGCGAGGAAAATAAGGTGCTTAATTATTCTTGTATTTTGTAACAAAATTTTGATCGTTCTCACTAGTTTTTTTTACTGTTTTCTTTTCTAAAAGAGCGCCAACAATCCGATGGCCTCACACAAGCGAAACAGGTCTGCTACCAGGTAGCTGCAGTTGGTGAGGCTAATTTCTTGGAATGCAGGTGCGGTTGTTGTCTTGTACCAAAGGGGTTCTGATGATGCAGCTTTAAGTAGGGATGGTAATTTTACGTGCCCTGTCATGGTTTGTGCAACTGTACAACACCTGCATCTGTCATGCTCGCCCTGTTATACGGGCTTTGAATGCACATGTAGTTGAACATTATAACTACTGTAGTACCTCATTTTCCAATGAGTGCAGGTTTAGCATCATATGCTGCTTGTTCGAGTGCTGTAGGCTTTTGTTCTGAATGTTGTACTCTTAAGTGGTTGCAGGATACAATTGGCCTGGTGTATTTTCTATTTCATTTTGAGAGGACTTTATATCTTCGCAACAGTGATGGCATGGGAAAGAACTACAGCCCTTCTTACTATAACATCTATTTTGTTTTCAATGTGCAGGTGGTGAAGGGCAGGCGTCAGCTAACCAGGCAGTCAAACGACCTCGCCAGTTGGTTGCCAAACGCGGCCAACCCAGTAGAGACCATGACAAACAAGACCAAACTGAAAGTGCAGATGACAATGTTCTGCGTGCTTTAATAATATATGGCACCAACACAGTGCTGTAAATTCCTTCACACATTACGTGCCAAAAAGCTCACACGTGTTCTAACATATAGCGCGCGGTTTGTACAAACGTAATAGCGTACCTACCCGATGTATTCGCTTCTGCAGTCTGCACATCACTCAGTGTGGCCATTGCAGACTTGCATGAGGTCTTGAAGTTTGATTGAATCGAGACAGCGAAAATGACAGGCTAGAAAAAACGCGAAACACGCCTTCCGCCCAGCTAAAAAGCCCAAGTTTCGCCTTCGCGCCGGGTCGCATCTCCCGGCGTGGCAGCCCAGGCCTGCTACTTCGCGGCGCTTGGGATAGATGGCGCGACCGGCGCTCATCAATATGGCGGCGCCCTTTGAATTCACGGTGTTCTGGTGTATACCGTGGTCAGCAGTGATGGGGCGGGGGTATAAAAATGGCTGTGGCTTAGCTAAGGTTAAGCCCAGGATGCGAAGCATACTAGCCTTTATTTTAGTTGTTGAACCACTGTTTAGCCTGGTGGACCGCTGTTGCTTGGCTATATTTGGTTCGGCTAGACGAAGAAACAACTCATGCAGGAGAGCGCACGAGCTGAGACCCGGCTATGCTACCCGGCCGCAAGCGAGCGCACGACTTGAGCCTCTGCTTTTGCAGCTGTTGTGACGTCATATGGTAGCTACGCGGCCGCGCGCGGCGCAGCAAGGAAGAGCGTGGTTATGCGGCTAGTATGCTTCGCATAATAGAAGCAACTTAATAACAAACATAGCAAACTTAAAAGAGAATAGACCCACATATGAGACGCGCAGCAATGAACAATGGCTCATACCCTCAATGGTAGCTACGCGGCCGTGCGCGGCGCAGCAAGGAAGAGCGGGGTTG
The DNA here is from genome assembly GCF_038994185.2 of Dermacentor albipictus. Classification (NCBI taxonomy): domain Eukaryota; kingdom Metazoa; phylum Arthropoda; class Arachnida; order Ixodida; family Ixodidae; genus Dermacentor; species Dermacentor albipictus. The sequence continues at coordinate 167,227,187 of NC_091822.1, forward strand.
TGCGGCTAGTATGCTTCGCATAAAAGGACAAGTAGAGAGAAACTATTTACATATACACAACAGAGCGACCAAGTAAGAACACAGGGCATGTGCTGTACATTATTTTTGTTGTTGTCGTTGTAGGCAGAGCGTGTGCTGAATTCTTAGGTTGTTACTGGGAATTAGTCGTACTAACATCCGACATGTCTGATTTACTTACATCGTCCTAACTCGAGGAACACTGGTGCTGAGAGAGACGTCGCAGTGGAAAGCTACAAGTAAATTTCGTCGGTCCCGCGGGCTTCTTTAACCTGCACCCAATCCAAGTACGCGAGCGTTATTTGCACACTGCCCCCTTCGAAAACCCACGCCCCTGTGCTGAGCAACCAGCACGCCACACCGGCAACTGCATGCTTGACCCATGGCTTGACCCTCCGGCATGCTTATGGCATGTCTAAATTCAGAAAAAAATTCGAAGCTATACACATTACGCGAGTATTCCGGCTATATACGGGTATCGAGAAGGGCAGAACTCTACGCACCTATAAGCTTCGGATTGCCCAGTAACTGATCTCACTCAGGTCCGGCCTCGAAGCTTTTGTCGACAGGCGTAAACAGCACGTAACGTGCTGCACACTACTAAGCGAATCGCAGCCTAACTCGTACATTTAACGTGCACTGCATGCTTATGTTTAACTATACTCCGTTCCACACATAGCAGACAACGCTGTGGAAGCTACGCAAGAAGTTCGGCCAAGAAAAGTTATCACTCCGCGTCCATGATTCGCTGCGCACCAACAGCGTTCGCTCACGCGAGCATGCACGTGGGGCTCCTCGCGACGGGTCGAAAAAAAAAAAAAAGGAAGCCCCGAAAAGTACAAAAATAAACATGATCTAAAACAACACATTACCAGCTGTATACCACAGTGTGTTTGCCTTTAAGATGTAGAACTTGTTCTATTCAATATTGAGCCTACATAAAAAAAGCAGTTGCGCACAATTGCGGTCAAAAAACGTCGAACTATATCGAAGTGCGGACGAAGTTATTGCAAGAAGTTTCTCTAGACTCCACAGCGTTGACTGCTACGTGTGGAACGGAGTATAGCACTTCGCAAGTGTTCTGACGCTTTAAACTATGTTACTATGTTTATTTTTTTCTTTTGCCACGTCAGTCTGGCGTCATTGTCACCCCAAATTAAATTGACAGCGCTCGTCCAACACACGCAGTCTGCGACTTGGCATTTGTCTACTCGCTGTCGTGATGGCCTTTATTTCTTTCGCGTTTTTCACGTCCCGCCGATGAGACGCTGCTTTATAGATACAATTCCTGCTCTGGTGACGCACGCATATACGTACCTGGCAACCTAGGAACATTAAAATTTGCCGAAAAAAAAAAACACTCACGGCCATGACAAGGGGAGAAGGGGTCAGGGCGGCGAGGAAAAAGAACAAGAGCACCACGATTAGTGTGTGTGTGCGCGCGCGCGCGCGTGTGTGCGTGTGCGTGTGTGTGCGTGTGCGTGTGTGTGTGTGTGTGTGTGTGTGTGTGTGTGTGTGTGTGTGTGTGTGTGTGTGTGTGTGTGTGTACCCTGACAGAGAGCGAGAAAGTTGCTATTGAAAGTTGCTCCGGTAGGTCTTTCTCGCACACTTATTGCGTACGCTTACGCACACTCGATACACAAGGAGCAGGAAGCTAGACGGAACCGAGGCTAAGAAGAACACTGAACTTTTTTCAGCAACTTCCCTTTCGCCGACTTGGCTTTCTTCAGGAAGTTGCATCGATAAACTTGCTCGAAGCAAGCAGCTCTCTATTTAGCGCCTCGCGGGGCCACAAAAGCGCGTCACCGCTACCATCGCAACTTATTGTACGCACAGAAGTCACACAATTTGTCTGGCGAGGCCGGGATAACCACACCGGCCCACCCACACCCTCGCGTTCCTCAATACCGGTGTCAAGGCGATATTACGCGTGATAGCCCGCGTAACGTCCGAGAACAGAGGCACGAAGGAAGGGGACACCCTCCGATTGGTCGGAAGCTTGGTGGTGAGAAGAATCAAATACAGCTTGCCCTGCTACCATCTCACGTAGTCCTAGACGAAAGAGGCCGACACGCGCTTGAGGATGGCTTTCAAGACCGCTGTCCACCTGCCGATGAGTACATCGACTGAGAAATTATTGGCGCTGCGATTCCAAAACACCCTCCGCGAACTGACAGAAGCCCTTTACGTCTCGCAACAACTGAGACTTGCGCGGACTCGGACTGGCCGGCAGGTCCTACTAAAGCTGGGCTTCCAAACTACAACAACACGAGCCCAAGAAGCCTGCTCGATACCTCGTCACGTCCAGGACAGGTATCACGTTAGCCCGATACCGCGCAACATACTGACCCTAACCTGCACTCTGGCAGGAGGACAGAGAGGTCCCAGTTCACGGAGGAAACATTCAGGTTCCATGCCACGGCCCGTTTTACGGACGCCGCCACGCACGGGACGAAGAACAAGGGCGCAATGGCAGTGGTCCGCGACCGCCGAGGCCACCTTACCTCCAGTTCATCGACCCGCCCCTGCACGGTAAAGGAAGCCGAAGAGCTGGCCAACGCGTTAGCCATCAGCAAGGGCCAACACGCAAACAAACCACTGACGATCCTCGCGGATTCCCAGCAAGCCCGCTGCACAAGTCCTAGGCCTAATACTCGAGGAGGTCACTGAGGACGTCACTCAAACTATCATCCAAAAAAACATCGCCCAAACCGGACCACGCTGGCATCGCAGGCAACCTGCACGCCGTCAAAGCAGCTCGAGGATTCGCGCATAACCGAGCACCCAATACGCCGGCTGCAAAAGACCCGGACCCTGTCGACCTCGCGTATTCAGCCATCGTGAACAGGGAGGATTAGCTTGCGATATCCACCACCACATCGAAATTTAAAGACAGAGCATGTCGCAACCTGGCGTACAGACTCCAGACAGACACCTACACGAACCTACACGTATTGCATCGTACACACCCCACAGCCTACAGGGACGAATTTCCGCGGGGTGGGGCCGCACCAACCGTATACCACATGACGTGGGAGTGCACGCTACACAACGTGGAAGACCAAGTCACGAACACCACGAGGGAGCAAATGGGAGGCACTGCTGTCCAGCTCGGCCCTCGACGACCAGCTCAAGCTGATCTAGAGAGCTGAGAAGATATGACAAGAGCCAGCGGAGCCCTGGACTAGGGGCCCCGACCGTCAACGATTATTCTGATTATTCTTTAAATAAAGTTTATCTATCCTATCTGCCTCACGGGGGTACGAGCCATTGCTGATGATGATAATTTCTGCTCGCGGACGGACACGAAAGAATGCAGAGAGGCTAACAGCTTCGCTGTAATATCATCATCATGTGGTGAGCAATACGGTCGCCGCAGCAGCGGTTGGTCGTGCTGCTCGTTCGCTGGTGTCAAGCTTTTTCCTTTTTTTTTTTTAGCGCGCGTTCTTTGTCCGCGAAAGCTCTCTTTTTGGTTCTATCTGCGCCTAGGTCTTGGAACTTCTGCGGACGTGACTTTACTACTACTTGGCTTCAATTTCACAATAGCAGCATTAGCCCCAAAGTTAATAATAATAATAATAATAATAATAATAATAATAATAATAATAATAATAATAATAAATTTTAATCAGGGAATCTGCTTAATTTTATGCCCGGAGCATTTCGTCGTGCATGTGTTGTCCGCCTCTCCGGGTAATGCGTTTAAAGCAGGCCGAACTGCTCTACGCGCTCCACGCATGCAATATGTAAAAAATAAAGGGAACGCGGTGCACAGCGATTATCCTCGACTGCAGCGAAGTGCGGGTCACACGCAGTGAACCACGTGACACATTACTAAACGCACGCACACTACGTGCAGAAACATCCCAACAGCAGACGAGATTATACATCTAGGAAAATAAATAAGCGTTGCATATGCAAAGTGGGCAAGAAGATCGCTGTTGACCACTTTGGTAGAAAAAAATTCTCTCTTCTAAACACGCGCTAACTATACACAGCTCTGCAAAACGTGTTCTATTAAGTTAACTAGTGTGCCTGGTCAAGGCCGCTGTCTCGGAGGAAAGCGAAGAGCGCCTACAATTTAGCAGGCGCCCGAAGCGTAATCTATAGAGCTGCTCCGTGTACAGAGTATACATGTCGCGCAACTTCTGGGGGCGGCCCGCCGCTTAAAACGCACTGCACGCAGACATTGCAACGTTAGTGGTGGCGTGCCCTAATGCGTGTCTACTCTCGGCATGCCGGCACAGGTTGACTGCAGTTTCCGCCCGGTTCCCGGCTATATATGCAGCATGCCACCCGGTATCGCTTCTCGTTTTCCCGTCTCTTCGTGCTTCTGGACTACCCCCGTATTGGTCACTCAGCTTCTATAGAACAAACAAACAAACAAACAAACAAACAAACAAACAAACAAACACGGACGGACGGACAGACAGACAGACAGACAGACAGACAGACAGACAGACAGACACAGACAGACAGAGACAGACAGACAGACAGACAGACAGACACAGACAGACAGAGACAGACAGACAGACAGACAGACAGACAGACAGACAGACAGACAGACAGACAGACAGACAGACAGACAGACAGACAGACAGACAGACAGACAGACAGACAGAGCAAGCCTTTCGCAGGCCTTCGTAAAGAAAGCCACACAACCTAAGAACGGCTTCTGATAATAACGAGCCTTTTAAGATCAGGAATTTGGGATTCCCTCCTCAAGTGAAAAAAAGAAAAGAAGCAATTCCTGCAGCGACAATTTCGAAAGCGCGCAGTTTTTCGCAACACCTTGACGACGAATTCTGGTGGCCACGCGATCATTCTCCCTCTTTCTCTCTCTCACTCACACACACACACACACATACACACACACACACACACACACACACACACACACATTCGCAGGCGAGAGAGAGAGGGGGGGCAGCAATGGGCAATCGATCCCGCTCGGAGCAAGACAATTTACCGCGAAACGAAAGAAAGCCGAGGCGGCAGCAGAGCTCATTCACTGCGCCATCTATCTTTGCAAAGCGCACAGCGTTATGTTATTATACGTTCCAGAAGTGCGCCCACGTGCGCAGACCACAGCCGCACGCCACAACTCTCGGAGTCCGCGCCGTGCGCAAGACCCTGCAAAGCCCCGAACGCTGCGCGATATATCTGACCGTGGCCCCCATTTGCAACACATGCCACGTACACTTGCTCATCGTGGCTGCTGCTGCGGTCTTGCACAATAGCACACACCCGGGGGCACCCGTATATAACGAAGCGACTTATACTATGCGCGTACTATCCGATTCACATATGTGTCAATGGCCGGCTCAGTTCTCTAAACAATTACGCAATGAAACAACAAACGGTGCCTAAGTATCTCCAGTGCAGCGTGTCTTCAACGCATAATTCTTTCATTAAGGCAACGAAACTTTCTATACGCAATTCTTTCGCGAGCGCGTCTGCTCGGTCGGCATCTCGCCGAGCACGGAAGTACGGTGCCGGAGGAGATAACAACATACACGGCAGGGGCTGATCCCGAAAGACGGCGCGATGAACAAGTGGGTCGATCCCGGAGACGGTGCCATTCCTCGGTCGCGCCGAATCGCGTGGGTCGCGCGGTGGCGGAGACACCGCGTCCACAGTCGAGCGGGGCCACGTGATCGCCAGATATGGTGCAAAACGCGTTGCAGGAGATGAACAGTTGTATACAGCGTGTTAAGTATGGACTATCTTAGGGAAGCGTTTAGATGCCGCCATCTTGGGCTTATATTAACGCTGCTGTTTTGTGTCTTTAACGACGAAGAGTGCGTCATTGCAGTCGATTCGCAGGCATGAAAATAATTGTATGAACGCGTTCAGCGTTTCGTGTCCATGTTACGTCATTTCTAATAAAACACAGAAATAGTTTGTGTAACAGTCCAAGATGGCGGCGCCCATGAAGCGAATATGAAATCGTCTTAAAAACGCTTCACGAAACCTTCGCTCGTACTACATGGGCTCCAAACTGTGCGTTGGAGAGGCATTGCCCCCCCCCCCCCCCCTAGCCGTCTACGGGTCAAGCATCGCGCGCGGATGACGCTTTGTGGGGGGCCACAGACGACGACAGCGCGTGTATATACCGGAAAGGACCCACTACGGACACTGCAAACCCAGTTTCCGAGCTTTTTTTTCTTTCTAAGCAAAATAATAATAGAACGCGCGGCAAGAAGTGAAAAAAAGAAAGAAGACAGAAAAGGGGAAACGGAGGTGCGTCACGTTCTGGCGCGCGAAGGGGGGGAAGAAAATGGCCGCCGTATAGTACGATATACGAGGAAGCGGCGACAAAAATAGAAACGGCAGCGGAAGCAAGCATCACACCGCGCTCGCCACACAAAGGGGGTTAACTATTAGCGCCGCCGAAAACGCCTGTGTCGTATATACCCAACCCGTCCCAGTGAGTCCCGCTCGCCGAATGACCCTCGGGGAGGCCCGTTGCGCGGCTATTTTTACGAGCGCGTCACAATTGAGACTCGGCTTATAGCAGCGCGGGAGCCGCGCGGCATTTCAGACAAACGGTTGCTTCTTTTATGTTAGGTTTGGTTTATCGGTACCTTTATTATTTTTTCTACTAGCCTTCAGCCAGTTGGTGACATCACTTCTCTTCGTCTCTCTCTCTCTCTCTCTCTCTCTCTCTCTCTCTCTCTCTCTCACACACACACACACACACACACACACACACACACACACACACACACACACACACACACACACACACACACACACACACGCTGCCTTCGCAACCTCGGTTAACATGGCCCGCAGACTTCCTCGATTCCGCTCCGCCAAGAGGTGCTCAATTTGTTACTTCATTGGGACAATTACCGGACATCATCTGTCGCCACGTCGCCCACTATACTGTTCTAAAACAAGCGACGCACTGCCGCCCGTTTTTTTCTTTTTCTTCCGCATTAATTATTCATTAATCCGTCCGCAGGTAGGCGGCAACAAAAAAAGAAATAAAAGAAAGCACCGGGAAAAGCAAAGCGCGGCTGCACTGGAAACCGGCAGCAGTGCCGCACTTCTGCAGTCCACGCCGTCGCGCCGACAGGCATTGACGGGTCCGGTCACGTCCAGCGAAGCGTGGAGGTCGCCCGGCCGGCCGGCAGTGCGGCGGCGGCGCCCAAGGTGTATCGCGCGCGCCCATCGCACGCTTAACTTGCGTGCGCGTTTACGAAACGGCCGCGTCCGCCCACACAAGGGAAGAAAGGAAGACGAGGAGCACGCGCATGGGGCACAGGGACGGACCTCCGATCGATCCTTTACGAGCGTCTCTTCCACCACTCTTTTCTACCCCTTCCCCCCCTGTGCAGCGCGATTGAGGTGTCCTCAACTGAGAGACAGTTACTGCGCTGCACTTTACCCCATGTTTCTTCCTTCCCAAACAAGATTCTCTCTCTCACCTCTGACAGGGTACACGGTTGCAGTCGCCACACAGGTTCGTCATTTCACTGCGAGAACAGCGGTGTAAAATCGAAAAAAAAAAGAAGAAAGGAAGGCTGGCGTTGGTGCGTCCGACCGTCGTTCGCCCTTTCAGTTACGCCGACATTGAGCAACTTGTTCGCGTGATTTATTCGTGCGCCGCGAATGCTTAGAAAGGTTACCACAGAACGAATTATGGCAGTAGTAGATCGTTTGTCACTTACTAGGATACAAGAAAAGGGAACGAAATTGCTGCCCACTGCGAACTTCAACTGTCTACAGCAGTCTGCTGACATTTGAACGGCGGTCAGCAGTGAGGGAGTTGAGGGTATAGGGGAGTAAAATGACAGGGAGAGAGAACAACAGAGATGTCAGAGGAAGCGGGACATTTCGATGACAGGAAAGGCTAAGACGCTGACTTCTGCTGGTGCGCTGCTCTAGTCGTCTGCTTCTCTGCGCTGGTGAAAAGGGAGGAGGAGTGAAAGTGATGAGTCATGGTGATGAAGAGGAGGGATGAAGTGAACGCTACAATAGTAGAGAAGACAGCGGTCCCACACTGAAGCTGTTGATCCAGTTTCGTGTCATGAAAGTAGCCTCAAGAGCGTTTTCGTAGTAAGTCTCGCAGTAGTAGTATCACACCATGGTCCGAGATCGAATAAGATCCGCCGACAGTGGGTGTTCGCCAAAAAGCTAGCTAGGAAATTGCCTAGCGTCTGTCGCTCCAGCACATATCCAAGGCATGCAACAGGCGAGGGTTACCCATAGCTCCCTATATAGCAGCGACTTGCTCGAGAGAGAAACAGAGGGTCACACGACTAACTCAACCCCGCACAACGGAACTGCGATTCGGTTTTGGACACACGTGCTTTACCATAGGGCAGAACACAACTCGAACCACATGGCGCGCGGTTACGTCAACCACATGAAGACGCGTTTCCCACGCGTCAACACAGGCGTCGCGTCATTCCGGCACACGAGGCCGCGCACTCGTTAAGACTGGCCGTAGAAAAGGAACGTAGTTCTTCGAATGTAAGACGAAGGCGACGCGATATCACGCGAGCACGGCCTTAAAGAAGGGTGGCAGATGCGCTGATGTAGAACATACGCAACCATCTTAACTAGCCATCAGCAAAATTTTTCCCGAGTGAAAAACGACAGAAAAACGCCCAGGTCGACTGCAGCGCCGCGCCAACGCGCATATCTCGGCGCCAATCGATCCGTACCCTCTCCTCCCGGGATCACTCGGCAACAACTAGGACGCACACCCTGTATTTGGTCGCTTCACCTCGACAAAGATAAAACAACGTTATGACAAGGCACGAAATAAGACAAGCGTCTGCGTGCCCTTTCTCACAATGCGTCGTGTGTCCCAGCACTTCGTTTTTGTCGACTCTATCAGGAAGAGTAAAGAAAAGGATGACTGGTTAATCGACCAGAAGACGAAAACACCGATGTATAAATTCCTCAGGTCAGAAGCCTCCGGAGAAAATCTCTTCGCAATTTCTCCCCCTTGGCAATTTCTCCCCATTTACACCTACTGATTTAAAGGATCCCGACCGCCCGAGACTTGTGCACGCTCTAGCGCGCCACATCGAAGCTAAAAATAAACGGAACCAGACAAGAACGAGCTCAGTGGCGTGATGTCTGGTTGGTCTCCTCCATCGCCAAACGCGCAAAGAGCAATGGCAAGCAGATACCGAGGACGTTCATTGCGCGCATACACGAACACGCGCAAGACTACGCACGCTCTTCGCGCCGGGCCCGCTGCAACACTGTTTCACATTCGCAGAGCACGTTACTACAATCGCGCGACGGCGGCGGCGCGCGGTCTCGCAGTTCGTTCCGGGTGGCGGCGGCGGCGACAAGGATCGATCATACGGCGTGGAGGGGGGCCAACGTCCGTCCCTCAACCCGCGGGCGGCGAGAAAGATGCCGCTTCCTCTCACGTGTCCCCTCTCTCTCGCGCGGCAAGCGCGACTCCGCACCCAGGAAGCGACCCACGCACAAATGCAAGGTGTACACATCTTACGCGCGCGCCCCCACATAGACACGCACACACACCAAGCGAGCGATAGAGAGACCGAGGGGGCAGAGAGAGGGACACAAACGACCTCGCGAAAAACGCTCGCCCTTTCGCCTCACCGAACAACAAGCCGCCACATGAAGAGGCGCACAAACACCGCCACCACCACTACCGGCGCGCGGCGTAACCCTGGCCAAGGACGCGTCATTACAGCCGCTTCCCTTTCCGCGTCTGCCCGAGAAACGAACAGAGCGCGGCGGCGGCGCAGACAGAAAAAATACCGCTCGCCTGCCCTCCAACCTGCCCAGACGATCAGCCCAAAACAAACAGCGACGCTGCCGCCGCCGCCACAGCGGACGCGGGAAAGTGCGAAGTAAACGAATAAAAAAAAGGGGAGGGGCGGCGAAAAACAAAACGAGACGGTAGTACAAGAAAGGAGTGCGCGCATATCAATCGTCGTTGCTCGCGAGCGATGCAGAAGACGAGGAGGAGGAGGGAGCAGACAGACGGAGCAGAAGAGCGGACGACGACGCGCAGGTGAGGCTAGCGAGAGAGCGCGCACAGTGGCAGCGGGGAAAACAAAAGGCCCCGACGAAGCAGCAGCGCCAGACGTCGGCGCCGCGAGCGGGGAGGTTTTCATTGCGAAACAATGATTAAAGGCCAAGGAAGTGAAGGAAAAAAAAATTGAGAACGGTACGAAGATAGAAAACTCACGCCCGAGACAATCAAACACGAGAGACGGGTGCCGCCGACGTCACCGCATCGAGCGGTTCTGACAGCCGAGCGAGGATGAAAGGGCTCTCCGGTCTTTTCTATTAGAAAGAATCGAGCGAGGAGAAAAAAAAAGGGCAAACAACGGCGCGAACGCGAAGTATGAAAGCGAATCGCTCTCGCGGCGGAGAAACACGGTACAAACCAATAACACGATGTGCGGCGTCCCAGAGGGCTTGCTGTAGAGAAAGAACCGCCGGATAGAAAGAAGAATGGCGTGAGCGAAAAGGAACAAGGAGGAAAGGAGAAGGGAGGTGCAAGGACGAAGGAAGGAGCGACAGACAGATCGACGACGGAAGATGGAGGAGGAAAGAAAAAAAGGAAGACGCACGGGAGAACAGGAAATGCGGAAGCCGCAGCGGCCGCACAGTAGCGGCGGCGCGTAATAAAACCTGCAGCGTCGACGTCACTAACTTACTTTCGGCCCAGCCGTTTCCTTCCTTCCTGCTTGCAACGAAGCCCTGTTACGACTTTTACACGAGCGAGGGAACAAGAGGCGTGACACAAGAGGTTTCGGTTTTACGCGCACGAAGCTGGAGGTCGGGCGGCTCGATCGCTCCGCACTGTATGGCCGACAAGAAAGATAGAAAAAGAAAAAGCACCGTGTAATAGACCACTTGTTCGATTTTACTCCCGCGTTCTTATTCAACTGCTCTAGACATGTCCTCCGAGATCGTCACAGCGCGGGTAGTCCGATATCGAAAGCAATGCTCTAGGGTAAGTTGCTCTGTTGACGGCGACAGGTGGTAGTTCAATCAGGTATGCGCATTAAATCAAGCAGGCTAGGTGACTATTTGTCACCATCCCGTTTTAAAGGGGAGGCCAATAGATCACTATAATCAACGGTGTAACTTGTCTTTTGTTCATTAGCGAGAGGTAGGGTGGGGGGTGGGGGGAAACGGGCGCTTTTCTTCAATTGAGTGCCCTCGCACAACACAACAGAAAAAAACAATGGCTGTTGAAAAGCAAAGAAAGCAAAGGTGATTGATCGGAAACATTGGAGTCAAAGCAGTCTAGCTTTCATGCTGCGGGAAAACGGTGATGAGCTTTTGAAATGTTCAAAACTTGCAACAAAACGCGAAACCGAACCATGCTGCACTATTGATGACTTCACACAAAACGATATAACAAACACACATCATGAAAGAGGAAAAAGAAAGACAAGTCGGCGTTGATCACAAAGTAGGAATAAGTACAACTGCAAGATAAATCACGAAATGACAAAAGGATGACAACGCGTGGCTCACACGCAAGTGCCTTGTAGGTGTGTACACTATCAACGAGCGCATGTTTGAAGAATGTGATCGTTGGGTCGCCTGGACTAATGAGAGTGATGCCCTCTGCACAGGAGGCGCTGCGGAAACGCCGGTCAACAGCGCCTCCTGTGGCGCGCTTACTGGTTTCAGGTAGTACAAAACGCGAGGCCCTGATGGTGAATGCGAGGCGCCACGGTATATCTGCTCATCTGAGCTGCGCTGCGTTGGGAACATGAAACATTCGTGCATGGAAGGCTTTGTAACATGCTTTCCGTCGAGGACGAAGCAAGGTGCTGTGCCGAATACGTATACACTGCGCACAAGAAGTCGCGGCCAGTTTCACATTGCCGCCGCTTTCGAGTATGTATCGCTCAAGTCGCACAAAATGAAGCTGCAACAACCGACTGTTGCAATACTTGTCTAGCAATTCACTTGACGCGCATCAACTCAGAATCGTGGCCCCTGAACAATGATGTAATTAATAAACTACTAATAATAATTAAAAAAACTGCGGATCACACGCGCTGTGGGAATCGGTTTAAGCGAATCTTTCATTAGTGCTTGTGAAGAGCGCTATTTCTGCTTAGCGATTCTCTGCACACAGAGACCACACAACCCAGCCGGGAACGCCTCGCCCAACATGAGGTTCGTTGCGCTCAATCATGCAGACGCCACGCATGACGACAAAGGACACCGATGGAATGGAGACGGCATGACGACACCAGAATCATTACGTCATAGTGATGACTGAAGGACACCGATGCCATGACGACTATGCAAAGAACACAACGGCGTGACAACGCTGGAATGACGATGTGACGACGGTGGCGTTATACGAACATGGGATGACGCTGGCACGACGGCGATGCAAAAAATAACAATGACACGACGTGCAAAGATAACGACGCTGGAGAGAGAGAGAGAGAGAGAGAGAGAGAGAGAGAGAGGACGACGGCGTGACGTACACCGTGACGCAATTTCCGGAATGATGCCGACGGTATGATGACGACAATATGATCCAAGACAATGGGAATCGCGACGACAAAATGATGACAATGTAAACGACCACGACGGTATGACGACCGCACGGCGACAATGCACCGATGACAATGGCATTACTAAGACGGAACGTAGACGACCAAAGTGGGCCGACGACGGTGTGACGTCAACGTGACGCTGATACTGGAATGATGCAGACGGTATGACGAAGGTGACACGACAGTAGGCAACACCGTTGCAGTAGGCCGACGAAAGTGGAAAGACGACGAAGTTGATGACAGTGGAACCACTACGACGAAACGACGATGGAACGATCAGGACGGCGATTGGATGGCGACGATAGCATGACACCGACGGCGCGTTAATGTTCACGTCTGCGCATACATGCATCATCTGCCGCCGGGGGTCGCCTCGGTTCGTCCTCTAGCGCGCGGGTGTTTGCACTACACCCTGTACCGGCGAATCGCCCCAAGACCGCAGCCGGGAGCCAGCAGAGATGGCAATGGTTCCACGACGACGGCGTGATGATGACATTACCGTCAATATGAACCACGCATTCGGCCGGCAAAACTTCAAATTAATTCCGAAGTAATCGCAAGTTATTTTCTTGGTTTCATTTGTGTGTTTTTTTTTTTCGTACCGTGCAGCAGCTTTCTATTCCTGGTGGCGCCATGGATATATGGATGACAATGAGATCTACTTTAGTGCTTTTAAGTTCCCCGAGATGCCTCCCTGTGGCCCGATCGAACGATTTCAGCAAGCCACCCCCTGCGTTGGTGACTACGTTTTCACCTACTTTCAACTTCAGGCGGCATTAATTTACGATTAAGTGAGCTGCCAGCCAGCATTATATGACCAAATTAGAAAAAGTTTCAGATTCGTGACACTTGCCTCGAAGAAAACGTTCGGATTCAAGTTCCACTTCGTTTCTCTTGTCGCCACCTGCCACGTACCGAATTACGACAGTTCGTTCGATACAACTGAACACCGCAAAGAACGCAGGGATTTCCGGCAGTGTTCTACAAGCTGATGACGTTCACTAGTGCAGCTGTAAGCCCGAAGCAGCAACCACATGGAAGAGCACTTCCGCGTAGCGCCACCCTGCTATAACATTAGCTGAAATATGTTCCTCGTACTGCCGATCCAAGCAGACGCGACATGACACGAACTTGGGCTATTACAAGCAGCGTATTTATTGCGCGGCCTTAAATTGGCGCGAGGAATCCGGGCGACGCGCCGCAGTTAAATACACCTCGCAGACGCGTCTGCTCCACGCATACATAGTCAAGGTGGTATTCGTCAAGACGGGCAAGAGAGAAATGGACGACGCCGTATTCGAGTCGGATAATTGGCAATAAATTTCGAGCCGTTGGACACGGAGAGCAATTCGCCAAAGCCGGAGCGCGCTCCACCAACCACTTATGCCAGACTGTTTTTCAAGCGCAACTTTAATCGGGCCAGGAGAAGCGCTTTAAAAAAAAAAAAAAGTTTAGCACGCGGGTTGGCATTAAGTGCGACGAGCGAGCTACACGTCGTAGTGTCAGCCGATCGCAGGTTCAAAGGAGAAAAAAAAAAAAAGAACAACCCAGAGAAATGTCTCGGTCGCGAAAGGCAGCCCCCCTGCACTTGCCGCTCAAGCTATTGCTGCTGCTGTTCCCGCGAAACGGCCCGAAACGGCGCACGCGCTCCAGAAGTCGACACGTCACGACATTTTAAACAGCGCATGGTGAAAAATTGGAGGACGCTTAAGCTTCGCCTTCAAGAGTGGGACGCGACAGCGTTCCCGTCGACCCGCCAAGGGGTATAAGACAATGCGCTACGGCACAGCAATCACTTACGATGCGCCCCGCATCGGACTTAGCGCCCACCTATCACGCGGTGAGCGTCAAGCAACGCAGCGTTCGGCGCGGCGACGAAACGTGCGCCTGAGCGAACGAAACGAACCAAAGAACTCGGTGTCTCGGAGGGGAAACGATCTACGCCGCCAGAGAGATAGATAGTAATCTAAACCGGAAGCACGGCGAAGCGTCGTCAGGGGAGAGGGAGTCCCGCGACGCGCCTGGCAGCGGTCCCAATGCGCGCGCGGCGCTCCTCCTGTCGGGGCAGCGCCGTACATTGAGAGGAGGGGGTCTTCTGTGTTTGCCGCAAGATGGCTCTGCGTGTGCGGAAAGCGCAGAAGAAATGCAGCGGAAACGCACTTCGCAACTCGTGTAATTGTGACTTCTGTACGTTACATGTTCATAATTACCGATATACACCGCAGTATAACTTTCCACGGCTCGTTTCGAAGGCAACACCGCATTCACTAGAGGCGCGTTTGCACCGCTTGGAAGCATCGAACTCGTGGCTGAGTGGTAGCGTCTCCGTCTCACACTCCGGAGACCTGGGTTCGATTCCCACCGGGCCAATCTTGGAAGTTGCTTTTTATTTATGAAGCGCCTGCCGTGATTTATCGCTCACGGTCAACGCCGCCGACGCCGACACCCGACGCCGACGACACCGGCTTTTCTGCGACACGAGCTCCTTAACGCTATCGCGTTAATATGGACAGGAGGAGAACGAGAAGCCTCGCGCAAGATCGTTCCAGCCGTGCAGCCCCCCCCCCCTTCCCCTTGGTTTAAGCGTCGACATCCACTGCACTCCCTCTTAACACAACGTGAGCGATGCACTAAACGTTGCAGGAAGCAAGACGAAAACAACGGCGCTGCGAGAGTCGATTGGTGCGAAAACTAATACTTTTTGTTACACGAGCTACACGGAGCGCACCGCGAAAGAAACCATAAACAAGAAACAAGAATAATAATGATAATAAAGAAAAAATAAAATACTCGCCGGCGAAGACGAGCGCGCGGCGAGTTTCCAGACAGAGCCGGAGAAGGGGGGAGAAGCCGTCGGAGAGTGGAAAAGAGGCGAACGTCGGGAAGAGAGAGGGAGAGAGAGAGAAAGAAAGGCGGATATGGAAAGAAAGAGAAGGACACGCCGTCGAGCGCAAAAAACAAGGAGCAAAATGGCGTGTGTGAGAGAGAGAGCGGCTCGGCATAAGCAGCGGCGCCCCGTTTCAAGCAAATGGCTACAGCGCAACGGCGCGCGGCGAGCCAGACGATGCGACGTCGACGGCTGCGACGTAAACAAGCGAAGCAATAATAATAAATAATAAAAAAAGAGAAGTTTAATGGAAATATATAGAGCGATTGAGATAGTTCAGCACAATGCTTTGGCGGGCTAGTTGGTGCGAATCCATGAATACTTAGTTTAGCGCAAAACGACAGACACAAGAAAGACGACAAGAAAGACGACACAAGAAAGTGAGAGAGCGGCAGACGCGGAATCTTCTGGACGAACGCGCGAAGCCGCCCGCCGCCGTCGCCGTGAACTTGGCGCGCGCGTATGTGTACACAACGTCGAGGGCACGCTATTCGGCTGCAGGTCGGTAAGGACAGACGAACAACGCCGATTATGAGAAGAACGCGTGCCGCCATGAAGTGGAACAATGTGGAGAATCAATGCGAATCGAGGATATCGAGACCGCGTCTAAAAAATTGGAGGACGCTTAAGCTTCGCCTTCAAGAGTGGGACGCGACAGCGTTCCCGTCGACCCGCCAAGGGGTATAAGACAATGCGCTACGGCACAGCGATCACTTACGATGCGCCCCGCATCGGACTTAGCGCCCACCTATCACGCGGTGAGCGTCGAGCAACGCAGCGTTCGCCGCGGCAACGAAACGTGCGCCTGAGCGAAAGAAACGAACCAAAGAACTCGGTGTCTCGGAGGGGAAACGATCTACGCCAGCCAAACGTCGTGATCGGCACCGGCAGAGAGATAGATAGTAATCTAAACCGATAGCACGGCGAAGCGTCGTCAGGGGAGAGGGAGTCCCGCGACGCGCCTGGCAGCGGTCCCAATGCGCGCGCGGCGCGCCTCCTGTCGGGGCAGCGCCGTACATTGAGAGGAGGGGGTCTTCTGTGTTTGCCGCAAGATGGCTCTGCGTGTGCGGAAAGCGCAGAAGAAATGCAGCGGAAACGCACTTCGCAACTCGTGTAATTGTGACTTCTGTACGTTACATGGTCATAATTACCGATATACACCGCAGTATAACTTTCCACGGCTCGTTTCGAAGGCAACACCGCATTCACTAGAGGCGCGTTTGCACCGCTTGGAAGCATCGAACTCGTGGCTGAGTGGTAGCGTCTCCGTCTCACACTCCGGAGACCCGGGTTCGATTCCCACCGGGCCAATCTTGGAAGTTGCTTTTTATTTATGAAGCGCCTGCCGTGATTTATCGCTCACGGTCAACGCCGCCGACGCCGACACCGACGCCGACGACACCGGCTTTTCTGCGACACGAGCTCCTTAACGCTATCGCGTTAAAACAATCGCGCGTACCTCCGCATCGGCGGAAGAGGAGGTGCCAAAAGGGTCAACAACTGCTCTGGCAGGTTCAATGGGCCAAGGACCAGGGGGGAGGCCATGTCCGGCGCGCCAGCACGTAACGGAAGCGTTTGTTTGCTCGTCGGCTGACTCACACCGATCGTTCGGGAACGCGCACGCAACATTTGACGTTACGGGCAGGATTAAGCGCGGGAATACCGCGATGGCCAAGACAATATGGGAGGCAATGATCGACACGTATGTTAAAATGGATGATACCGATCGAAAAACACGGACACGAAGAGATAAAATGTACAATACAAGCGTTTCGTCTTAGTCGAGCCATAGCATCCAGATGTAATACTTCCAACTAGAACAAGTATCAGTACAATATGATAACAGTCATCGAGAAAAAAAAAGAAAGCAATAAGCAAATTGAAGCAATTGCGTCATGCCGCGGGAAACAAGAAATTCGTCATGTGGCGAGGGCACCGTTGCGTAGAACGACAGCTTCGAATCTGCGCCACGCAAGCAGATGCCGGCGAAAGCATCACAAGGATGTGGAAGAAAAAAAAAAATTGCGCGACACACAACGGCTGCATCGTGCCGCCTGTCCCGTCCGCTCGCAGCAGCCCGTGGGGCTACAACGTACTGTTAAAGGGGAAAGAAAAGGGCGGGGGATTAAAAAAGAAATGCCCCAACAAGTCCACCAAAATAGCCGTTGTTTCGCAGCGGGTTTGTGAACATGTCGCACGCGACAAGTGCCACCAATGTTCAGCTACGAGGCAGCAGACGGTCGTCGCGATTTCGCCCTCAACCCTTTCGACGACGTGGGAGGAATAACAAAAAAATAAACGAAAAAATTAGGCTTCACATTTAGGCCTAGCTGTTTTAGGCTTAGTGCACCGCTCAGCGCGAGCAAGAGCCCTCCGATCTGAACACCAGCGCTAGAACCCGTCGTGCATGTTCGATTAGGCCTAATTGCTCTGGCTGCCGGCAGCAGCGTTCCCGCGCCAGCTGAGCGTCATGGCTGTGGCGGCTACCTTTATCGCCGGCCCGGCAAAGCACAGCGCCAGAGAAACCCGACAAGCCAAAGTTGAAGAAGAAAAAAAAAAGGATCCGGCTGCAAACCAAACGGGAAAAGAAAGCGAAACGGGCACTAAACTCTTAACTATCAGAAAGAGTCATCGCATCTCATTTCCAAATCGCACCGAGACCTTCGCGAACTACGAAAAGGCCGCGCTCCTCTTTTAAATATCAAACGTCGCAACGGCGGCGTCGGACGGCGGCGGGCGACGCGGCATTCGCAGCGGCGGCAACGAGAGAGAGAAGAACTGTTTAGGGTTGTTATCTTTGTGCGATTGCTTCCCTTTTCCCCTCTCCGCCGTCTGCGCACTCAATGGCAGCGCGAAAAAGCACACTAAAAAAAGAGCACAGCAAAGCGTGGCGGCGGCATAAACAACAAGAAAGCCAGTCCGCTGGCTGGCTCTCTTTATTTTTTTCGCCGTTCTTTTTTTTTTCTTTTCTTTCGCTCTCGCGCTCGCCGCTGCCGGTCGGCTGTCTGACCTACTTGGTATTATTCTCGCGTCTTGAGGAGCAGACTTCCTACATCGGAAACCCGGTGCGCTCTTGAAGCTCGTCTCTCTCGGGAACCACTCCGAACGCCTCGAACTTGGAGCGAAGAAAATGGCCGAGAATAATAATTAAAAGAACGCCTCGCGTTCCCCCCCCCCCCCCTATTTTTTCTTCTCTCTCTCGCGTCGCTATGCACGCGCTCGTGCCGCTGGGCTCGTGAAATGCAGAGCCTCTCGCCGCCAAAGTCAACGACACGCGCGATTTATCTTTTTTTTTTTTGCCCCCCCTGCAGCTTTTTTATCGCATCGACGATTGGTCCGTTTCCAAGCGGAGACAGACGCTTGTCAGAAATAGTGGGAAAAGAAGGGGGGGTCGCTGATTGACTTGCGTGCGAGGCGCGCTAAACTACGGACACGCAGGCCGGCCTGGGGTCTCGCCGATAACGCGATCAAAAATAGAAAAGGACGGTCGGCTCGTGCCGTGCTACTCACCTGTTCGAAGATCGAGCGCCAATTCGTCGGTGGCAGCCAGCGGCGGGGCTGAGCAGGGCCGGGGTGGATTGAGGCGAGTTTTTAAAAAAAAAAATAAAGCAAGACAACAAGCGTCTCTTGCTGCTCTCCTGCGACGGACGCTCGTGTGGGACGACGCCGCGTTCACCTCTCGTTCCGGCACCGTTTTTTCACCATGGAGACGGTAGGAGACTTCGCACGCTGACAGATGAGTTGGCGAGCTGGGCTCGAAGCGGTAGGCCTAATCACCTCCTCGCTTTTAATCATTCGTAGCGCTTGAAGAGAAACCACTCGCGATGCACAAAAAAAGCGCCATTCCTGGCCAGGTCCGCAGACGGCATTACCACCACCGGGTCTGTCCGTCGGCAGGCGCTTCGGGAGACGCTCCATGTCGGGAGATGCTGTCACATTTTAATTCCACTCGCCGATGTCCCGCACAGGCCCGAAACACGGCTCACGTATATTGAAAACGCGAGGAAAAGCACCGAAAAGGAAAATTTTTTTCATCGATGTAGGGAAGGTAGGGGGGGCCAACCACGTTACAATCTCGACGAAGCGCGCGTCGTCGCCGGGCCCCTCTTGCGGCGCCCGCGGCTCCCTCTAGGCAGGAGCAGCCGCCGCTGCCGCGTCGTATGCCGGCAGGAGATGCCGCCTGTGCCGACACTGGGCGCGAACACGCCACCAGTCTCAACCAGTCTCCACCTTGTTTCGAGAGCTCGCACACTGGCTGATACTGTATTCGTGTCAACAAATTGTAGCACCACCTTTGACAAAAATGAACTAAACGGACATATTAATTATGCCACCATTCAAATTTCACCTGGTAGCGGATGGCGCCCATAGATGGCGCAAAAATCTGTAACTTCCCAATATGAGCTTTAAAAATGATGACCAAAAATGGTCGGACTTGAAGCGGTGTGCAGACACTTAATAGACACCACAATACGGCGCTCCTACGTAAACGCCGACGCTGCTGCTGCTGCTGCTGCCGCCGCCACGGCGACCGAAACGCGCGCGCGCCAGCAGTAGGCCCGGCTTTGGCTCCGGTTGCAAGTGCGAGCAAAAGGAGCCATGACGATAGATTAGGGAGCCGCCGGCTCCTCTTGCTTTTGCCCCTATTTGCGTCAGGGATAAGCTCCTTACGTGCTTGATCCAGCCGACTGCACTCGACGGTATCCCCCCTCCAGAGCTGGGCATGGCTTTCGTTCCCAATCTTCCGCTCGAGTTGGAGTCCCGAAAGGCTTTTTCTTCTTCCAGGGAGCAGACAACACGGCCGATTAGCGAGAAACATTGCCTTTTTATGCTCCCTCTTTCACACACACACGCACAAAATTAAAGAAAAGTCTCGCAGATTAATGGTAGGTGCGCGTGGATTACGGGCATCTTGGAACACTTGCATGCCAAATGGAGAGAGCAAGATGTGAACTTTGTGGTAAAAGCAACATGGCAAACGTACTACCTGGCGACTAAGAGGCTTAAGATTAGGTCTCCCAACGTTCTCTTTCAGACTATTTTCGTCTACGCGCTCGTGTTGTGGTGGTACTAAGCTTGCGCTATATAATCACATGCCACAGTGTGGCTCCTAATGAGCAAGCAACTTAAGTGAACAGCCACTCCGTTTGGGGCTTGCTAGCACATAACATCAAGTTTTTTTTAAAGCCAAACTTCAAGCAGAATTGTTTGATAAGCTGATATTTCATTTAGGGCATGTTCGATGCATGTGCCCTATACACACAAATGTGTGTGTGGGGAGGGGGGGGGGTGCAGCAGCATTGGATTTATACATGGGTAGAGAGAGAGAGAGAGATAGAGAGAAGGAAAGACGGAAAGGCAGGGAGGTTAACTAGACTGAGTCCAGTTTGCTACCCTACGCGTGGGGAGGGGAATGGGGAGTGAAAGAGAAAGAGAGAGAACTTAAGTGTAGGTTGTCTATAGTCGGGCACTCAAGTCCGTTGCCTTCAGGTAGCGAAAAAGCGCTCTAACTGCTTTTTGGGCCAATGAGCTGTGAGGCCAGGCTCCCAAGATCTTCGCTTCCGTGAATGGCCTGTCATCCAGTCTATTTAATGCACACTGGAGAGTCTCACGTTGATTATCGAAGCGAGAACAGTGGCACAGAAGGTGACTGATGGTCTCTTCACACTTGCACTTAGCGCACATTGGTGAATCCGCCATTCCAATGCGGTAGCTGTAGGAGTTGGTGAAAGCTACTCCTACCCACAGCCGACACAGCAGTGTTGCGTCACGTCGTGGAAGGTTCGCTGGTAATGTAAGTTTTAGTGATGGGTCGAGACTGTGTAAACGACACTTAGAGTTCTGTGGTGTATGCCAGCAACCTAACGTGATTGCACAAGCAAGACTGCGAAGCTCTCTTGCAGCGTCGACTCTGGATAAAGGAATAAGGACTGTCGGTGAGCCAGCCTGGGCACGTCGGGCAGCGTCATCGGCGAGGTGATTACCAACGATGCCACAGTGTCCCGGCAGCCACTGAAATATGATGTCATGTCCTCGTTCAGATGCGCAATGGCAGGTTTCGTTGATTTGTGACACCAGCTGTTCATAATTACCACGTCGTAAGCTTCGCAAGCTCTGGAGGGCTGCTTTCGAGTCACAAAATATTGCCCATTTGTTGGGCGGTTCTTTTTCAATGTATTCGACAGCAGCGCGAAGAGCGGCCAGTTCAGAACCTGTAGATGTCGTTACGTGAGAAGTTTTGAACTTGATGACGACCGATTGAGATGGTAGAACAACGGCGCCCGTAGAATTTTCGGACACGGAACCATCCGTGTAAACATGAATTCGGTTAGCATATGAAAAATGTAGAAGTTCCAATGTGGTCTGCTTGAGAGCCGCGGTGGTCAGGCTAGCTTTCTTCACTATTCCTGGAACAGCAAGGTACACAGGAGGCTTCTTCAAGCACCACATAGGGGATGGCGTTCTTGTTGCGGGTGAGTGCCTCAAAGACAAAGAGTGCCGGTTAGCCGCAATCGATCTGGAGAACGCTGCCTTGGGTCTTTTCTCAGGCAAGTGAGCGAGATGGTGGTCAGGGACTCTGGATATATGGCGAACATGCGCCCGTAGTGTGTCGATATCTATATAGGTCCTTATTAGGTTGTCTCTTGCGAGGGCAATTGTTGCCACGGTTGAAGCATTTCGAGGTAGCCCCAGACATGTTCGAAGGGCTTGGCCTTGAATGCTCTGTAGGACATGGATGCTAGTTTTGTTAGCATTGGACAGCACTGGTGTGCTGTATCGCAAGTATCCTAGGAAGAGCGTCCTGTATAGTTGAAGCATAGATGCCACGGATGTGCCCCACGTTTTACCGGCAAGAAACCTTAGTATATGGGAGATAGAAGTAAGCCTCTTCTTCAAGTATGAGATGTGGGGGCTCCATGAAAGGTCTCTGTCTATAATAACGCCTAGGAATCGGCGAGTTTTTGCGTACGAAATTGGTTGGTGGTCAATAGAAATGGGGTACCAGGTCATGGGCTTGTGGGTAAAGGCGACTAAGGCGCACTTCTCGGTCGAAATGCTTAGGCCTTGCGCACGCAGGTACGATGATGTTAGAGTCACTGCTTTTTGGAGCCGTGCACGCACCTGGAGACGTGTAACTGCCGAGGCCCATATGCATACGTCGTCAGCATATATTGAGAGGTTTACTGTATGCGGTAGAACGTCGGCAAGGCCAAGGATTGCAAGGTTGAACAAAGTGGGGCTAAGAACCCCACCCTGAGGGACGCCACATGGGTAACTGCATGGGTAATGGGTAACATTAGTAATAATAATACTAATTAATAGTAATACATTATATATATATATATATATATATATATATATGCCATTTAATTATTTTTGAAACCTATAAGCAGCTTGAAATGCACCTGCCATAAATATGCTTTTACTATGTGCAGTGCAGTTCATTGTTAAAGGGAATATTCAAATGTGTGGCACACACTTTGCTGGCACCCTTGCTGCAAGTGCCTCTGGAATCAATGTCAGTGCACAGCACAGATGTGCCAAAAGGAGTTGGAGCCACCAACCACAAGTTATCTGCTGCAAAGCTAGGCGAATGTGCACTTGTGAGGGAGGAAAATCCGGGCATGCCCTGCACTCGTGTTCCCTTTAGCAGTGAACCGCTCTATACACTCTTGCAGTTTGTACTTCCTGAAGGTGGTGACAGTTACACACAGGGAATGTCAAAGGCCACGCAATGCATGTTAAACAGCTATTTGCTGCGAGATCTAGTTAACACAAGTAAGCCTGCTTGTGTGCAATGTTCAACATATATTCGTGCAGTACTGTGCAAAATTAGCACTGCATCGCACCAAGCAGCTACATTGTGCCGCTGCAGTTCAATATGTCAGAAGAGCAAAACAAGTAAACTAAGCCACTATCAAGAAAGTGCCAGGAGCAGTAATCACAATGAAAAAAAAAAGTTTTCTTAGTTCATAAGTGCACTTTCCCACATAGTGTATTTGCCCAACTAATGATGGCATTAGTCGTGGCGTCTCTCTTGTGCATGGTCTCATCACCTGAGCCACGTCTTCATTCTCCATGTCATAAGTCAAGCTAACCGCTGTAGTAAGCGCAGAGTAAAAAAATAACTATGCCACCATTAGCTTGGCCAAGGTGCCTCACTGGAAAGCTAGCTTTACAATTATCAGAAGGGCCCACTACAGATATCGATTCATCTCGTCAAGGGCGTTGTTGGTAAAGTACCGGGGGTCCTTCAAGTGAAGCATGTAATGAGATGCATTCTATGAAGACTATAACATGCATACATTATATATACACACAACCCTTTCTGGAACGTATGGGCTTCGTGCAACTGACCAAGTAGCAGAAAGCCCTTGACAACACAAATGGAATTTTTGCGATCCTTTTCGCTCCTTTTGTGTGTTTGTGTTTCGTACTCTTGTGACCTGTCCTTTCAAATTGCAAATCCCTACCAATTTGCTTAACTGCCATTCTGTACAATGCAGCCTTTCATTCATCACTAGTCTCTTCACAGGGTGGTCAGTAGATACAGAACACCACACGGTCAATAAAACATGGGCACATCCTTGCATTTATTGAAATAGCGTTCCGCTTTACAATGATCTAGTGAAATTCACAAGTTGCTACCAACCAATGTAAAGAAAAAACAAATCATTACACGCAAAAGGAAACAAAGTAAAAAAAAAAGGGAACAGCTAGGAGTTCATTATCTGTACACTGCAACAAAATATTATATATAGTACTTGTAGGTCCTCAGGCAACAAACAGCCAAACACGGTAAAATACGAGCTTTAACAGCTGCAAAACCTAGAAGAAAAGAGGCAAAAGAATACCTGTAACCCACGCACAAATGTAATTTCAGCTCGCAGCATTGATGATGAAAAGAATGACCCGACCCAGCCAGGAAAGTGGCACAACAATCTCTTTTGTTGTCCTGGTTGGCTCACTTCCAGGCTGCATTCAGCCAAAAAAGGAGGGTCTTCACCCTTTCTATATGGGATAGCATTGATAACTCGGGAAGGAACCGGTATAGAGACAAGCCGATGGCTGTCATCTTGCAATAAGGGGGAGGCCGTGTACTATTTTCCATGCTGATGTCGATGTGAACAAAACGCATTGTCTTCAGTTCAAGAGAAGTCTTTCTCATATGACACAGGTGTACAACATTTGGGTGCAATAATAATAATTAGAAAAAAAAAAAAGGATGCAGGAGGACTTGTCACAGGAAGTAATCCGGCTGTGGTTTCTTGGTCGGGATCCCTCTGCTTTCCTGCGAGGCGAGATGATAAAGAAGAAGGCTTTGAACACGACTACCACACCAAGCAACAACAGCTCATCTGCAAGTCACAAGTGCTGAACTCAAAGTCTTGAAAGAACAGAAGACGGAAAACGAAAAGAAAGAAGAAAGGCAGCAGATCCGACGTTCTGAAATCTGTATACATCCAAGCTTTGTGTGAGTGCATAAAGAATAAAAGTACGAGTTGATGTTTGCTGAATCTTCGCACGAAGTGACGGAAGATTTTATTCAGGCATTGTAGAGGCTAATGCAATGCCGCCGCTGCTGCTGCGGAAGTGCAAAGGCAAGCTTTCTGGTTCTTTCTTTTTCTTTTCCCCGCACAGCCTGCACCGCAGATGCAAGCAGCGTCTGGTGGTGGTGCAAGGAACCCAGCAGCATGCATCCTTCAATCCTGGGCAGGCTCGCAAAGAAAAGCCTCGCTTTTAAAGAGAGTCCTGCAGTTCTGTGTGAATCTGTAATACTGTAACAGGAACTGCCTTAACAGCACCTTACCAGACACTCAGGTGTCTTGAACTATTTATATTTTGTGTGTAACCTGTGATGACTTACGGTAATGAGATGACATTGTCATTAGGTAATCTATAAAACCTCGAACACCACTATATCAGCCCACCAACCTTAGTGACTGATTTTGGTTGTAATCACTGTCCTACCACCATTTTGGGTCAGGGTAGACCCAACTCATTAACAACTACATGCAAGTAAATGGCGGTAAAGTTGCCATAGTTTGTATACAGTAAAACCTCGTTAAGCCGTACCCGATTAAACAGTAGTTCCGTTTTAAAAGTAGTAAAGTGAAATCCCCGACTCAGCGGCCATTGAACATAATGCATTTTGTATCTGCATAAACCGTACCAGCTTGTCGCGTACGTATTGGTTAAAAAGTAGTGTTTTCACTTTTCGTCGCGCGATCACGGCGATACATCGTCCCCGTCGGGCGGCCCGGCAGAACAACAACAAGCCTCAGAGATCCGAACGGCCTCCAAGCGCAAACGCGGAGGGCGCTTGGAAGGGTGAAGCATTCATCCATCTCCCATCCGAGAAGCCACATCAACATCAACATCACTTCGGCGCCGTGCCAGAGAGCGTTTTTTATTTCCTGCGAGAAAGCGTTGTGACGTCGTGCAAGCTAAGACTCGTCATGCCTAAGCTCGGGCAAAAACACCGCGTGCTTAGCATTCAGGAAAAAGTGGACATCGTTCGTGCCATCGAACGTGGCATGAAGAAGTCGGCGCTGGCACGCGAAAGGGATTTACCTCTAACTACCGTGTGTGGCATATGGAATGCAAAGGAAAAGTTGTTCGGCAGGGCTGCTGCGACCGCAAAAAGATGTCGTATACAAGGTTCGACTTTTCCTGACGTGGAGGAGGCGCTGGTGAACTGGTTGAAAGCAGCGCGGTCGAAGAACTTGCCTGTCAGCGGACCCCTACTTGTGGAGAAGGCCCTGGTTTTCGCTTCGCAGCTGAACCACGATGACTTTGTATGCAGCAATGGCTGGCTGGCGAGGTTCAAGGCGAGGCACGGCGTTAACACAAGAGTCGTTTCAGGAGAAGGTGCCGCTGGCGACGTGGAGGGGGCAGAACACTGGCAAAGTGGTCAGCTGAGGCACATCCTGACCGACTACGCGCCCGACGATATCTTCAATCTAGATGAGTCGGCGCTATTCTTCAAGCTGCTGCCAAACAGAACGCTTGCGTTTAAAGGTGAGACGTGCACCGGCGGCAAGCATGCCAAGGACCGGATTTCGGTTGCGTTCGGTGTAAGCATGTCGGCAACCGAAAAACTTCCACTTCTCGTGATTGGGAAGTCGGTCAAGCCGAGATGTTTTAAAGGCGCCCGACTGCCCTCCGGAGTTGTCTACCGCAGCAACACGAAAGCGTGGATGACGTCGAAACTCTTTGAAGAGTACATGCGCCTCATCGACCGCCGTTTCGCGGTGAAAAACAGAAAAGTTGTTGTCATCTTGGATAATGCCTCGGCGCATGTCGCGCTTGATAACCTTGCGGCTGTGAAATTGGTGTTTCTGCCTCCTAACACCACAGCCATTGCACAACCCTTGGATCAAGGTGTCATTCGGGCTGTGAAACAGCTTTACAAGAAGAATTTGCTGCGCAGAATTCTTCTGGCCTTTGAGTGTGGCAAGATTTTTTCAATTGATCTGCTGGGCGCAATTCACCTGCTCGAATACTCGTGGCGCCATGTTGAATCGGCGACTGTGCAGAACTGCTTTAAGCGCGCTGGCTTCACGGTGTGTGCGGGTGACGCCGAGGATGCTAGCGACGCTGTCGACCAGTCTTCTGACGCCGTCGACGAAGCCTGCGAAACACTGCTCGCCGAAGTGCTGGAGCGGCACGGTGTTACCCAGGCCATTTCTTTCACCGACTTCAGGGACATCGATAGCGATGTTCAGACTTCTCCAGGCATGTCCGACGAAGCTATAGTTGCCGCTGTAGCCGAAGTGTCGCGTGACGGCAGCGATGAGGACGACAGCGACAGCACGGGCGATCCAGGCCCGACAGTGGCAGAAGCTGCACGTTATGTCAGCCTCCTGCGGGTGTTTGCCGAGAAGAGGGGGCTGGTGGAAAAGCTGGCTCGCAGCTTAAGTGAATTTGAGGCGGCTGTCGTCGCTGCCAGGCCGCCGCGCCATCAAACAAAAATCACCGACTTTTGTCGCCCGAAATGAATAAATAGTGTACGTTTTTTGCCCTTTCATTGCATTCTCTCCGAGTTCCGTTTTTGACAGGTAAGTGGGCGATCTCACGCTATTTCGGTTAAGCAGTACTACCGTTTAGTACGTACCTTTTCCGAGCTCCGGCCAACTACGGTTTAACGAGGTTTCACTGTAACAGGCTGGCAGTTTCCAAAACCATGTTCATGGGAAGGCTCCGATTTCCTTTGAAGCAGCATGGTTGGGCACTTTTACCAATGACCAAAAGCGGCTGTTTGTCTGAACCGTTCATATTTGCGCACAGGAGCACGGTTATTCTCTTCTTTCTGTGCTTGCCTCCTAGGCAGCGCAGTCCCTTAAAATCCAGTGTCCTGGTGGGCAGCATCTTGTAGAAGAGCCCAGTCTCACCGGCATTAGAAGTATCCTATAGTGCATAGTCTTTCAGGATGCCTGCGAGGCTGGCTGACATCCACGTAGTGGTGCCGTGGATATATATGTGCAACACTTTCCTAAGTAATGTGACCCAAAACGTTTTCTCAGAGCTCGGATGCTCCTCCATAAGAGCGTGTTGCATCGCCATCACCAACACAGCATGCGGCTTTCTGTTTTGTTTACACTGCGTCATGGCTAGAGCAGCTCCAGTTTGTGTGTTTTTTTTTTATGCCATCAAGTTCGATGATTTGTCAAGGCATGACAGAAGTTTTCCGGGTTTCAATGACTACAGGTTAAACAATTTTGTTCACATCTGCCCCGTAAAAACTTCATTGAAGTGAAAAATATGTCCGTGAAGTAGTTCGTTTTGGAGGGAATTTCAATGCATTATGTTCTATGGGACATTGATGGGGAATGAAAAAATGTTCGTTGTGGCGAAAATTTAGTTGAAGCGGACTTCATTGTGCTGGGATTTGACTGTACTGCATTTACTGGTACTGGCACACATCTCGGCCTAGGCTGTGCATGGCTGTAAGCATGGCTGAGTGCATACGCAGCTGCACACCCTGCTTTAGAGGTAATCTGCCACATGTGCAAAGAGCCAGTGTGCCGAGACGGTGTGCCATCATGTAAGCAGTCTTCCCATGCAATTAGTATTGAAGGCTGCGTAATCTTGAGTTTCAATGACCATTGGAGCGAGAAGCAGACGAAGCATTTGCTCCCCGCTACCGGCGTGAATGAATGAATGAATCCTTACCAACTAGCTCAGCTGTCTGTCGTTCCATACTTGGTGTCTCGCCGATGTTGCCAGAAAAGATAATGACGGCAGAGTCAGCTACAGCTACAGCCGCGGATGGAGTTTGGATAACTGAATGTAGAGCTGGCGGCTGCCAGAAATATTAGCTGCCTTTACATATTAAGCCTATGCACTGCATTGGCTGTGCTGCGAAGCTGTCCGATTTATCAGTCGGCGACTGTACACGCACAATGTCGCTCCTTCAGTTCCACTGTCATGGAGACTCCTCGCAGCAGCTTTATATATGGGCACAAGTTCAAGCAAGCTGCTGAGCTAATATCATGAATCACTGCCACAAACTCTAGGTCTTATACACAAGGAGACCAACCTGGGGTGCAGCCTCAAATATAGTGAAGTCCCGTTGTAAATGCTCGTCCAGTTCCAAGATGGCGGCGACGTTTCCGCACCTACAGGAAAGCAAGAACATTTTAGGTGGGAATGCACAGGAGAAGTGTGGAGAAAGAGGCCACAAGGATCCACTGCAACATACCCTTTTTGTCAAAAGTTTCAAAGCTACTAAGTGCACTAGTACTAGAGCTGTAGCCACTTATTCAACGTTTGATTGGGTGTTCACAACACATGTGGGCTCTAAAAGATGTAGTGGAGAGCTCTGGATAAAATTTTTGACCACTCGGGGTCATTTAGTTTGCCCGATGGCTGGTACAGAATCTTGGCTGGTACAGAAATGCTTTTGCATTTCGGTGTTTCCGGAATTCGGCAGCGGAAGCTGGGAATACAACCCTAAGGACCAAGGTCTGACTAAAATCGGCAATACCATTTATGATTTATCAACGTTTTGTAATGATCCAGGAATCAATGCTATTTATAAACTGCGTAAGGGGACACTAAAGATAAAGAATTATTTGAGTTGCATAGGTTAGTATTTATTTTACTAATATACCAGAAAGGATGCTGAAGCACAAGACAGGTGCCACCTTGCAAAGAAAGTTTCCGTACTAGCTCGTCGTGACGTAACGAATTCTGACGGTGTCTGCTTGGCGCCTAGTTAACATATTATCGGCAAAGATGGACTACATTGTGTTCCAAGATAGCCAGACACTGAACTTAGCAAGTTTCAAGAGCTTCGAACTTAGCAAGTTTCAAGAGCTTTTACTGAGCTAAAACAGCCCAAATATGAGAAAATATATTGTAATCCATGACAATGAACTGGCATATTGGCACAAAATTCACAAACGAAACTTGTATCTTAATTTTCTCTTCTAGTAATCAACCTATTACCTCTAAATTAATGATTACAGAGTTCTGAAGGACACTTTGTCAGTTTCGACTGATTATATGTTTCTCATAGAGTCCCTTTAAGTACTGACACAAGAGATAGCCAATTCAATGCAGCTGTAGACACCGAATACAAGTTGTTTTAAAACAATCAGTACTTTATTTAAAACTAATAAATCTTTTGTTCCCTGGTAAGGTCAAAGTAAAAGAAGAATGCCAGAGCACTGTTACTCATGACTGTATTTGTCTGCCATCGGCATTCAAAGTTTGTGAAGTATTTGAGACCATCGAGTGAATCTACATACAGTGAAACCCCAATTATATGACTTTAAGGGGGGCCACGCAAAACTGCCGCATAGTCCAGGTGTCGTATAACAATAAAAAAACTACAACTAAGAATGCAGTTTAAGCTCGATGTAAATAAATTGAAGAAAGTCTGCAATATTTCGTTATAGCATACAGGTTTTTGTTAGATGCAGTTTCACATGAAAATTGGGAAGTGTAATGGAAAAGAAAAACTCCAAAAATGAGAAGCTCTTACACCAGGTGAGCTTACCTCACAACATTTATTTAGGAGAAAAAAACTGCACGATTTTAGCTTGTTTCTTCTGCCTGATTGATGACATTAAGTGGCACTCCAAGAAAGCTAAATTATGCAATGTGGCTTCATCATCCTGCACGCCTACGGAACGACGCAAGAGGTCAAATGCATCCATCACTTCTCTCACGGCGGGCACAGCAAACAGCGGATCTGCCTCTGATGCACCTTCCTTATCACCGCAATCTTGCACGACTTCAACAAGTGCCATATCTGACATTTCTTCAGCACATATGGCGCTGTTGTCAGCATACAAAAATAGACCAAGTTCGATGTCGTCAGCACTCCACCATTTACATGCAGCGCATCCCACACTCGGTGACATTGGGTGGGTTTTCAGGCTCCTCTTCGTCACAGATTCCAGTTTGGAGGACCTTTATTTGAGCCTTGGTGAAGCAATTTGAAACTGTCAGGGTTCCAACTTCTGCCATGATGCAGCAAGCACCTCAATTGCTTGAGATATTGTTACAGTGGATTTGGACAAAATTGTGTGTGCAGAAGGGACAGGAAGAGGAAGTGGTAGACTGTCTACTGGAGCTGTGACCTTTGTATCAGCCTGCAGGTTTACCACTAACCTTTTCCTATGTAAATAGTTACACATACATTTGTGCATTGGGCTTTCTTTTCGTAACAGTCTGTTTATCATGTATATCATGTAACATGTTTATCTTCCTCTGCAAACATTCTTGTAATGATCGGGTAAACTTTTGCATAATTTCCTGGGTCATTGCTCGTTCCAGACTATCACCACCGAAAACGGAGTGTGCCTTAGATGGCTAATCACATTGATCACTTTGTCGACAATTTCTTTCCCGATTTCAGCAGTCTTTATGCAGGTGCAAGCGTAGCTTTTGGCTATCTTTGAGACCGGGAACATTTTTTGAAAGTGTTCTCCAGTGTCATCAGCAGCCGTGAATGGCACGTTGTGTGTGTTTGTGTGGCTTCGCATTTTGGTGCTTTGTGCCACCTCCTGTAGCTTTGTGAGAGCTATGTGGTCTGAAGCAACGTGGCTTGTCTCTTCAATCTCCATGGCGACCTCTGCTGGCGAAGATCGCCAACGTGGTGGCGCTATTGTTGACTGTATATGGAGACATCACCCTTGCGCAAATCCAAGCAAATCTGCTTGCCCCCAGCCACAGTATGAGGCAGGGCATTATTATATATATTTTTTGGCTGAACGAATTTTCCGGACGGTTAAATTTTTCTGACCATTCTTCAGTCCCTGTGAGGGCCAGAAAAATGGATCAGCGATTTATCCAGGATTGACAGTATAGTCGAATCTCGATAATTCAAAGTTGAAGGGGCTCAAAAATTTGTTTGTATTAATGAAGGACTTGCTTTTGAAATATTTGTGCACCATAGCATGATGCACAAACGGTGCAAGTTGTGAAATATTGCGGCGTGCAAGCACGTCGCGAGCAAGGACCACGAAACTGTCCATACTGGCCAACGTTCGCTTCCCGATAACGGTAGAAAATGAAATGGCAGCGCCAAGCCGGCGGGGTTGGAGGCGTGCACGTGTGCACAGGGACTGTCGAAGCTGGGAGAGGAGAGCATAGTTGCGAGGAAGGGCGGAAGGGAAGCGGATCTGCTTTCCCGCCAGCTTGCTGGATGGTGCTAATTACCTCTGCCACCTACTGCCACTGAAGCAGCGGCAGCGGAGTTGCCGAGGCCAGGACTGGGCCTCCGCTGCTGCTTCCCTCTGCGTGCTTGCATATTTTTTCCTTCATCTGCTGACAGATCGATGCTGTGTTTACGTTCTTTGTAATGGGTCCTTAACGCAAGTCATGTCATATCAAGATGATGAAGTCGTTGCTACTGACCATAATCACGTAGGTGTGCTCCCTTCTGCTGTGGCGTCGCCACGTCCAAAAGACAAGGGGAGTGAGTGAATGAGTCCTTCCATTCAGGGTCTGTCTTGCCATACAGAAACAGATATGGTGCACTGTCTCCAACAACCCTTCCATCGAGATGTCTCAGTTTAGATGCATAATTGTAAAGAAAACAAATGCAAACGAGACCAACCAAGCCAACCAAAACAAGTGCAAGCGACAGCCGACGCGAGCAGACGATAGTGTGAAACAAGCAGCCCGGCTGAACCAGACATGAGTACGAATAGGGCAGTCGGGCGGGTCCGCATGATAGCAGTTTCCAGTGCGTATGTCACTGCAGGGGCCATTCTTATTGGTCTCCTCCGCTCACAGCGAGCCAGCCACCACAGGGAGCCACGAAAAATCGGCCCAGGACCGATCCCTCCCACAGCGCGCGTTTTGCCACCAGTGTGGCTGGGGCACCACGGCGCTATGCAGAAATGGCAACCTTGCCTTTTGAGAGAGCATGAAATTTCCGCCACATTTCTTTTCATTATTATAATATATTTTTTTTTTTTCGTGTGTGGCTTTGAGGGGTTTTTCCTAAGCCTTTCTCCTCTATGGCGGGGTCAGAGCAATGCTGGTTGGAGGCGCCTCGGAGTGATTTGGCGCGCTGCTGACAGCATTGTTGGAGCACGGTATGTTCGAATTAACTGCCGAAAATGCTTGTGCGTTCAAATTACCGGGCATATTCGCCCATTGGAATACACATAACTTTGATGGGACCACGGCGTCAGTTCGAATAAACTGGAAGTTCTAATTAACGAGATTCGACTGTATACACGAAAGCTCTTTCAAGGTCTCCCACACTGGCAAAAGGGAGAACAAGTTATATTTGAAAAAGTAGGAGTACATCCGATTGCCTTTTACATAAAAAAAAACTCCAATACAAATGGCTGCATTTGTGTTCAGACCAAGTTAAGAACCAGTAGATTAACTGTGATGTCCAAAGAGGCAGAATGTGATCAGTCACCTGTAGCAGTAGTTTGGTGCTGACCAGACGGTGAGGACGGTCTCGTTGAAGTGCCACTTGTACCCTTCCATGACAAGTTGGTGGGCACGGCAGATCATGTCGATGTGGTTGGTCGCATTGAATTGTGAGACCACGTCGCTGCCGAACAGGTAGCCTGCACCTCGCGGGCTAACCCCCCAGCCCTGCGTGTCTGTGAGCAAAAATAATTAATTCAATCACTCAATCATGAAATCAATGTTGTGCAGACAGTCAATTTATCCTTGTTGTCTATTACAGATACATAACAATACTTATTTGAACAGGCAGCACCTCACAACACTTTCGAGGTTTGTAACAGCTATCCATTTACATGCTTTTCTATGCTATGTCGCGTTTTCGCAGTCCTGACCTAAATCCCATGGTCTTCCATGTACATATTATGTTGCCCTTGATTGTCGCCAGTCTGTAATGTTCGTGCATCTTACATTGCATTTGAATGCTTGTACGTTGCAACAAATGACTGTGGCATCGCAACAAGTGACCAACATGTTGTAGTAAGCGACCAAAGTTGCACAAGCCATGTGCACAGAGCAGTTGATGAAGCACCCTAAATGAAGTGTGCATCAGTTAAAGCCCACCGGGAACCACACATACTGGGCCAGATCTATTGAGTGCAGTGTTACATTTATTTTGGAGTCGGTAGGGGTCTTATATGCGTAACATAACTGCTAGTTCTCTTCAGTCAGCTTCGCCGCAATGGAGCCGTGTTATGCAGTGAAACATAGGCAAAATGTTGCAGTCGCGCATATATGAGTTGAAACGGGCCACTGTCACAAAACATTTTACATGTCCCTTAATTTGACCGATGGTCAAAGCATCAGGCTGTAATGTGGTCCAGTGCACTCAACAGGGGGACCAGTGAGAGACTGCGCAGCTGCGTGACGTAGCCAGTTGCTTAGTGACTATGGATCTCGCTCAAATCCCACTGTGCCGGCTTGTCTGTGCCAGTCTTTCCACTGGCTTGGCCACCGCCGTAACTGTGGCTCACGTGTTCGTGTGATTTACAGCGGTGCAGCAATGCATTGGCAACAGCAGATGTTTTCCTTATTGTAAGCAATGTATTTCGGCTGCGGAATGTTACGAATTCGTATCACCAAAATGTGTAACAGCCGTGATTGCATCACCAGAGTTTTACTGTATTAGGATATAGGACTGTCAAGGCACTGCAAGACAAATTTTTTTTTTCTTTCTTGAGAATGACAAAAGTAGAGTGGAATATGAAGCGAGTGTAAAAGATTTCTTTGCCAGCTTAAGAGTAATCTTTCGCAGTTAAAGAGTTCAAAATGAACAAGCTGCTTTCACAAATGAAATGATATGGATGATGTGATGTTCCTCAACAACCGGCAATCGGAGAGGAACACCATTAGCAGCAAGGACGACACATTTTACCTCAGAATTAGTGTTCCCATAAGCTTAAAGGGGACAATGAAAACAAACACTAATTGCCTTAGACAAATGTAGTATTCTCTCAAAACACAAACATTGCACTTACTTGGTGGAATAAGGTTAAATGCTTGACTGAGGAAAAGAAAGTGTTTCATGGCATGAGACAAGAACACATTAACTTATAGTATTTCTACACAGCTCTCTTTGGTAATCTTGCCAAATCTACAAAAGAGGGTGCCCACATGTGAGGATGGTTGCACAACTGCTATAGTTCAGTCTCCTGTTTTCGGTGATTTGGAAGTGAGATAATGGGGGAAAAAAAAGAAAAAGCTAATAGAGTGAGCATTCTCGCACCCTGTGGGAAAGCTGGATGTGCACGCCCATCTCTGGTAATGTCTAGCCGACAGCACGCATTCTACCTTCAGTTACGCTTTGCGAATGTGCTGCACTTCGCATCCATTTGATGCCGTTAGTACACTGTCAAACAAGAATCTTCTAAATATGCGTTCCACTACTGATGCTATCAATAGAAAGCATTACTGAGTGAGCAGATAATCAGAGTTCACTAAAAGGAACTTGTAACCTTGCAAACTTTATGGCAACTAACAGTGCATACACTGTGTTTTTAGCGATTACTTTTGTACAGAAAGTATACTATAGAATGTTCCTGTAATGTATTTTCACATTCTTGCTGAAAAAAATAGCATTTATGAAGTTGTTGCCTCATCACCTGCTAAAGTCATTCACCGAATTAAACCGATTCTTGTAGTTCCCATCATTTTCTATGCTAGTTAAAGCACCACTGAAGAAAACAGCATGGCCACTACAGAGCCTTAGCATGTCCGAGTCGAGCCCAGATGTAACAATCCCATTTAGAGGAAAATCTTGGCTATTGTAAACATTTTTTCAGCAGCCGAAATGTTTCACAAGGAGTATACGAGAAAGTGGTCCACTCATAATGACCAGGTAACCTGCGCATTTCGGTTACAATGAAAGGAATGAACCACAGCGCGGCAACATATTGATGAGCCGGAGGAGAGCAGTTCCACAGCAAATACCACACGACGCAGCCAACCATAACAGCGCAGCACTTCCCTTGCCAGCTGCAGGCCAACATGGGAAGCTACTGATGCATGCATATTGCATGTTTCTTGTGGACGATGCATGCAGGCACCCCGACGACGACGAACGCTCTTTGGCTCTCGAGCTGTAGGCTGAACTGGCCAGCGCTGCATTAGCCTTTGTAAATATACTTTGTAAATAGTCTCCAGTTGCTAATCCTTCGTTCGCGTAACACTATTGTTAATGCTTATGACACCTTGGAGAGCATATCTGATGATGTATTTGAGAGGTGTGACAACTACCGGATCTGGGTGTTTCCTCTGACGACTAGGGCAGCCAGGAAACCAGTCAGCCTTCAACTACACGCCCTCAGTGGTCTCAACGTCCCCTTCCCAAAGCTTCATAGCTCACTCAAGCATTTTGCATATGCCAGGGGTTTGACTTACAACCACGTTGAGAACTTTATACATTTGGAGTACCACTATCGGGTCACCACTGCTTCAAACAGACCTTATTCCCCGATTTCTGCTAAGAAGGGTAGTGTGCGTCACTGTTGAAATGAACTGTCATTGCTGCACATTGTTCAGTTAATTACCAGTAGTTTCGAGGGCAAGTTCAAACATAAAGAACTTACGATACAGAGCACCGATTTGGTGCAGTGAAGGTGTTCATTGTATACAGGCTCAACTGCACATAAATCAAAATTCTCCAGAACGCTATAGAGGTAAATGGCAGCAGCAATGCTAGTAGCGGCACCTTGTGATGGTGTGTTTTACCACAAAGAGTTAGAAATGCCTTTGTGCTGCAAGTGTGTTCTTGATGAAAAGGAAAGGTAGTGGTGGAATTGGGACAGCCATTTTACATTCATGAAGATTATGTTGCTGCTGCTGGTGATTCAATTATACCAGTAGCTAGGTAGAACACAATCATATGTTGCAGTTCTGTGTGCTCCATGTTCTGGTTCAACTCAGTGCCGCACAGTTTCCCATGAGTGCATATGTCCAAATGTACCGTTTTTACACGATTATAAGTTCACCTATTTTTTAAAATTTGAAAATCTGAAGTGGGGGGTCGACTTATAGTCAAAACCAAAACATGGCACCGCCAAAAAAGCGAGACCAACAAGATATCAGGGAAGCTACAACGTAGTTACAATTTTATGTTTGCTGTATGGCTCTACCTCTAGCTTTTCGCTATTCTGTGCGTTTGTTCGCTTTTCGGAAGGGCTTTTCAACACTTTTGAGAGTTTTACAGTGCACACAACACTCGTGGGGGGGTGTCGATAGTTGATGGAAATGCCGCTGTTCCATTCGCAGCGGCACCCTCAGAACGGCGATTCTTGCGGGGAGCATCAATAGTTCATGGAAGAGCAGACACCATTCAAGTGTTTCTCTTTCCCTGTAGAGTTTGACGCGTTCCACTTGAGTGCCGGCTACGTGCTACTACCATGCTTCCTCAGTTGTCATGAGTGCTCCAGGCCCACTAAACACTTGGCGCTTGTTCACAGCAGCGTTCAAGAGGGCTGCCATCCTTTACACTGAAGAAACAAATCATTGCACAGCAGGCCGCAAGTTCGATATTTCTGAACCCATGGGGCGAGAGTGGCGACTGCAGCAAAGCAAAATTTTCACCTGTGACAGCAAGTGAGGAATTTCCCACGGACCGAAGTCTGGATGCTTTCTGGAGCTGCAGGCCAAGCTTGCGGCGTACGTAGCTGAAATGTGTGATCAGTCCCTGCCAACTAAGTGCGACATGGTCATGGAACAACCCCGGATCTTCGCCTTTTAAGGACCTGCTCTGCCATGAGTAGAAAGCCTGACCGGCGGCAGAAGACCCCCTACTTATGCCAACCTGACCTGTCAAAAGAGCTTCCCTGACGGCTGCGTGTGGTTGGGTGCATTTGGCGTAGGCTGCTGTTCCACAATATGTCGTGGTGCAGTCGTTTGGCAAATGTGTAATTTCGCTGGACGACGATGCGCTGTGGGACCGTAGCAGCGATGACGATGGCAGCACTAGTGAGGATGATGGCACAAGTGAAGACGAGTAGTCCAGTGACAATGTCAGCTAATAATAATAAGCACCAGTGCACGAGCAGAGAAAGTTCCGCCCCCTCGCGCTCCGCAAAACGCTGGCCGGCGGCCGGCATCGTGCGGACGCCGCGAAAGTCCGGAGGGGAAACGCAGCGGCGCCTCTTGCTCGCCGAGGAGGGCGCCGCGTACACACACGGCACGCGTCCGAAGCAGCGCACCAAGGAGGCAGGTGAGAAGAGGCCGATCGATGCGGTTCCTCCGTTCCATGCCGAGCGCAAGTGCGACAAGTCACGCTTGCATACGCGCACAGGCGAGAAGCTGAGCGCAGGCGAGATTTGCGCTCAGCTTCGCGCCTGCGCACAAATCGGCCAGACTATGCAGACGGAAGTTGAAAGCACGGGACGCAGAAACCTGCCCCTAGTGAGATGGTATAAAAAGCAAAATACACACAATACAAACGGCGGCGTTATCGGCGTTTCTTCCCGCGTGTATTTTACTTTGTCCCGTCTTTGTCCCGTCAAATGTGTTCTCGAGTATGCTGTTCATTTTTTCCCTGTCACAGGCGATATAGGGGGTCGACTTACATTCGAGTCGACTTACAATCACGTATATAAGGTACTATGCTCTGTGACAGTGGCTCCGTTCCGCAATTAATATGCTTCACCGTATTACACAGCTGTATTTCGGCGAAGCTAATTAACTTTGGGGGACTGGCAAAAACCACCATCGCGCCTAGACACACTTGTCGGGACTGACAATCTTGTACTCCCAGCATTATGAGGTGGGGCAACAGGTGGGACTCGACAGGCTTAACTGCAAGTAAACATTTATCATTTTCTCAGTAATGTGTGAGAGTGAATTTACCTCTGCACGGCTAAATTTACATGACCACTGCAATAAAATGCAATGTAAATATGGAGTAAAATAGGAGTGAAAGGGCGGTACCATGTAGATGTGATGCAGCAGCCATGAAAACACGCCGAAGAACGAATCAATGGGGTTCCGCAACATACTGAAGTGCACGTGAACATAACTGTTTCCCTGGTCTTATAGTAAACATGGCTTCCATACGAGAGCTGAGATGATAAATTTGGTTGCTGACTGATAATTTAGACTAGGCGGGGACCATCTAAAAGACAGAATAGGATGTCATAAATAACGATTTGCCAGAAAGTAAGTGATTTTGTTCGCCAAGTTGAGAGGAAAAAAAAAACAGGGGGTAAAAGAAGATAGGCAACTGTTTTGATGATCGTCGTGCTGTGCTGTAGCTGAAGAGAGATGAAAGTGCAGTCAAATGTATACACTATATTTCTATGTCTGAAACTTGAAACAGAAGTCAACTGTGGCCTGACTGCTGAATGAGCGTGGGCCCCTTCACAACACTCGTTACTCGCACACAGTGTTTCTGAATGAAGCGCAAACCCAAACATTATTTATTATTTCGTTTCGAAGTGAAACCGAAATAGAGTTGTTCATTTCTCGGTTTAAAGTCAGTAATCCGAAAAAACAAAAAACAAACGAACCGACTTCGGGCAATGTCAAAATTAGCATGCACATCTCAGGCAGGGATAGTGCGAGCCATAGCCAGTCGAGAGTTCCACCGATCTAAGACTCGGTCGGCGCACTAGCAGATCGGCATTGCAGCAAAATCCAGGGATTGCACAGCGAAGAATTTATTGTTTGTTTCAGTTCGTATTATCGGGACATCGGTCTCGCATTTTGGCAAGTATACTCGATGACATGCTGCTTCTGAGATCATGCTCAGTGCCTTGGCTCAACGCATTGAACGTGATCTCGGAATTCATAATTCACTTATTCAGAAAAGTAAATACTATGTTTTTATTGTTACTTGCTTCAAAAACTTTTGCATGTGAATCAAAACCGTTATGAACTGTAACGGATCATCTTCCTTTTGTCATTCCGGAGCAGAACCGGAACGGGACGTTTTTCAGTGGAACCAAACTAAAACCACAATGAAAAACATTTCATTCCAACACTGTGTTGGCACATTTCTTGCCTCATTGACACCTTTGTTGTTAGAAACATCTAGGATGGAGTTAGCACCATTTGAAGCTTCTTATTATTTTGAGCGACAAAAATTTCGGACACCAAAGTTGCCTAAAACTGCATAGCTATTTAGAGGGGGACGCAAGAAATTAAAGTGGCCAAATTAATAATATTTTTTTATTTTCAGATTTTTTTTTTCACTATCCTCGAACCTTCATTTATCTAGAGGTTAAATATAGCAAAACATGCGGTAGAAACAGAGAAGACAGCACTTTCCTAAAGTGCTGTCACCAAAAATTGAAAAAAATCTGGCTTCGAAAGGCGCTGTCACACTGCAAACCGCTCGGCTATCCGTTGACAAAGCGGCTCCTTGGTATCATCGTAAAGTGGAGAGACCAGATAGCCGCAGCGATGTATTTCTCCAATGAAAAACAAAACCAGCAAATTCTAAATTATCAAATGGCGCACTGTGAGGCATCTTGAAATTTCGTTTGTCCTTAAATTACATCTATAAGACAACAAGCGGTGCCATGAAGCTGTGTTAATAAGCATGTCCAAATTAATGGTTGGGGACTGTTCCACTCTTTTTGTTGGCCTTTAGGCAACAGCTATGCTTTGACAAGCTTTACTGGCCACATGCAGAATGTTCCCTTTTCTTTAACATGGTTTTCAGGCCCTGCTGCAGAGTATGAATAACCAGTCAGCAGCTGTAGAGGCTGGTCAAAAGCTCTCTCATACTGCAGCATTTCCCTCTGGGATGCACCAAGCTTGCACTGTGCCAGCTGCTGCCCACAAGGAATGTAAGAGCTCACCTTCAGGGTCTGACCAGAGCAGATCGCACATGGGGCCATCATGAGGCACCTCCTGCTTGCGGTCAATGGTGCGAATCTGGTCCAGGGTTTGAATGGATGGAGACAGGCCCCCATGAACGCAGAAGATCTGCACATGCCAGGAGAGCAGAAGCTGTTGAGAAAACTTGACAAACCTTGTTCAACAAGCAATGT
Organism: Dermacentor albipictus; assembly: GCF_038994185.2. Taxonomy (NCBI): domain Eukaryota; kingdom Metazoa; phylum Arthropoda; class Arachnida; order Ixodida; family Ixodidae; genus Dermacentor; species Dermacentor albipictus. The sequence goes on from NC_091822.1 coordinate 167,268,055, forward strand.
CCAAAACAGAGGCTGCCAGAAGCTAAAGAGGAGCACATAGTATAAGCAGTGCCAAAACAATTCAGGCAGAAACTATCAACGATCGTAGTCAATGTAAGCGAATAGCTGAACACTTTGCAACAGCTATCGTATTTACTCGCATAATGGTCTCACTTTTTTGTTTAAAAAATTTACGCAAACTCAGGGGTGCGATCATTACGGGGTACAATTTCCCGCGCAAAAATTTTTTTTCATCCTGCATTTGCTGTTGGATGACAACAGGTCAAGCAGGCAATATGGTTTCATACAATAATTATTGTAAGAAACTCTATGAAGCAGGCAGCTGCCGCTGTACATTTGCGCTGTAATAGTGTGGGACTGGTGCGGGACACCAAAACAAACATGGCTGCCGGCGGAGCAAGCAGAATGCACCAAACGCGATTTTTTTTTTTTTGTTCTCGCGAGTACATTTTGCGCATTGAGACAGTTTCTTCCATATCAGTAATGAATATCGTTAATATCGGCAAGTTTGCGACAATAACGTAGCCATGTCCACTTTGTGGGGACAGAAAAAGGGATGGGCGCCCTTAGATGCCAGTGACATAGAAACACATGGCAGGAATGCTGCGGAAACTGCGGCATTTGTCTTCACTACTATCCTAATATGGCACATTCTCGCTAAAGGTGGGCGAATATCTTAGCTGTGTTACAAGCGTCGGCGTAAGAATAGGGTACACTTCTAACGTATCAGTGCAAACATGGCCACTATCGTTGCCGCTCGCGATTTGTTGCGTGCCCACGAGTGCAGACGAGAGGATTCGATAGGCGCCTTTGTTGTCGTCGTCGTTGGCCAAAACCATTATGAAGCCTACAAGTAATAAAGCCAAGGCAAGTTTTGTTGTAGCTTTTTTTTTTTCATGGAAGTGCAGAAAGTGATGAGAGGAATGAAATGAGGCATCTACTTAAGAATGTTTGGTGCGTGCCGACCGCTTGGTATGTCTTCAAGAGTCATTCGCGCAGCATTTGACAGCATTGGACAAATGGTAATCGCAATCATCATTAGCTAGACTTGGCACACAACATATTGCTGCGACAAGTTTGGGGTTCGATCATTAAACAGGAAAGAAAAAAAAATCAAATTTGGACGACAAAATTCAGGGGTGTTATCATTATGCGAGTAAATACAGTATTTGCTTTATTAAGGGGAGAGGCTCCTCGAAACAACTTTTTTTTATTATTTGTACCAGAGTTCAAAATTCAGCCAACTGAAGAGTTTTTTATGCAGATTTCAAATATGCAATTAGTTTTTGTGTAGCTGCTATAGTTCTCGAGTTATATTATACTGAAGTGCAAATTATAGGGGTCTTTACGGGCACTTTTTTATGAACTAAACTTTCACAAAAGGTATCGTGCTATAGCTTATTTAGCTCTTCCTAGATCACAGAGTACCGATATCTAGTCAAAAAGCGTGTTCAGTTATAGGAAGTGGGAGAAAAAAATTTTGACACTTCGACCATTGTTTCTTTTAGTTCCCTGAGACATAACTTCGTACTATTGTAATTACTGACGACTGATATTGAAATTTCAAGTAGATATCGGTATTCTACATACCTTCAAGAGTATGTGTGCCAAATTTCATTAGTATGCACCAATTCTAAGTGTACAAAAGGCTTCCCGGAAGACACGAAAATATCAAAAAATTTGAAAATGAGAAAAACAGGTTTGAAAGTTTCAAAACCTTCTATTCTTCAAAATCCAGTTGTTTTTGCATTAATCTTTGTCACACTCAAGAGCAGCTTCACAGAAAGCACACAAAAGTTTCTAGAATGCTCCTGCACTGTAGCTTGGCCCTTCCCGGCTCCTACGGTTGGTCTTCTCGGTGCGAGCCCTTTTCACTGCGCTACGACGGTGCGCCCTTGCTTCTGCGGTTCGCTTCAAGTTCATTTTCTTTACACGCATGTCATCAGAATGGTCGCTATGTGTGACCAACTCTTCTGGGGGAAGTACTCCAATCTCTTGTAGGACTTCTTCAAAGCCCGCATGGCCTTTATTGTACCACAGCACGGCAATAGCCGTGGCTGTCTCCACAGATGTCCGGGAAGCAAATTTTGTTTTTGGACACAGCAGCCATATCTTGCTGTTGAGTGACTCTGCTGCGTTTTGCGTCTTGCCATGAAGGCACCGAGCCAGGAGCTTCTCATCAGTAAGGCGCTTATATATAGGCATAATTGCCAAGCCCTGAGCTTTTGTCAACAAGGGGGTGTGGCGTGGTGTAGGCTCCTCCAGTGCTTCAGCACGCCTATGTTTGCACCAGGAATCTGGTTCAGCAGGGCAAAATTTGTGGCTGCTGGCCCCATCACTGGAGCAACAATGAAAATATGAGGCCCATATAGCAGTGTACATGCTGCGCACACTGCCCTTGTTATTTGTTATGGCTATTTGGTAGTATGTCTGCAGTTTCTGGATGGCTGCGACCGTTAGCTTTTCACCTCGTGGCAGTGGCGTTGTCATTTTTCGCAGAGCAGTGCCTAGGCGTTTTGCAACGTGGTTGGTGCACTCTTCTTTTTCGATGACAGTGTCACCGTACACCACAGCCCCACAGACGGCAGTAAAGGCTTTGCTGTCCCCATCACTCAAGAAGCTTGTGAAGCGCAGTGGGGTCTCGTATGACAAAGTCCTCTGCCATATGCGCACTGCTGCTTCAGGTTCCATTGCATGGGATGAACATTCGGTGTTTTTTTCACATACAGGACGATGAAAGGCTTGCCATACCTCATCATCATCACCCATGTCCTTGTGGATACTGCAAGCAAGACAGTAATTTGAAAGGACTTCAAAGTCCAAGCAAAGACTTGTGTCCAGGGAAACAGCTGTGCCCACTCCGTTGTGGCTTTTATGGCCTCTTTTTTGCCAAGTGCCGTCAAACATGACTGGCACATCGCCGCCGCCAACGGCGTCTTTCGTGACTTTTCGCGCGAGTTCCAAGTTTTGGCTAACAGCTTCCATTGCAGCACCATGGAGCTTCTTAGAAATAGCATGGAATGTCTTGTGATGCAGCGGTTTTGGAAGGCCGATTATGCTGGCCTCGCGGATCGCACTTGACGGGATCAAAGCGTCCGCTGTCCAGCTAGATAACGGGTCGAACGCAGTTGAACATTTAAAACAAACTTTAATTACACTGAGAAGGTCAAAAAAGCAAGTTAAAAATACACAAAACGTTCAGTTTTAGCCCCGTAAAAAAGTGGTCCGGTCTCTAGGGCTGGTGGGGCGAGTCTGCCCGTCCCGCGCTTTTCCAACTGTGGTTTCCATCCCCGTCGCCGCCCCCAGGCACGGGAAACAACAGCCGACCACCCCGAAGCGTCGTCACTGGGTTTCTTTCAGGAACCGAACGGAGGGAGCGGGGTCCTTTCTCTCGCGCACAGCTTGGAGTCCGCGGGGGGCCAGTGAAAGAGAAAGCCATAAAAGTAAGGGAGGCCCGCTTCCCTCTTGAAAGAAAAGTCTGGCCGTGCATTCGCGACGCGCACAGAACACTCCCCGTCTGGTGTCTTCCGTTGTTAAGACGCCACCACTATATCACGGTCACAGCAAACGCACAACTTCTGTTGTTGGCCGGAAGAATGTTTTCACAACCCCGTCTTTGGCTGTTTTCAGCTCGACCTTGCGCACTCTTCCATCTGCGCTGGGCAGGCTTCGTGTAATCACTCCGACGGGCCAGTCGTTGCGGGTTGCTTCTTTATCCCTGAGTAGAACGACGTCGCCTTCTTTGAGGTCGGGTTTTGTTGCTTGCCATTTTCGGCGTTGTTGCAAAGTAGTGACATACGTTGTACGCCAGCGCTTCCAGAACTCGTCAGCCAGGTTTTGCACGAGACGCCAATGCCGTTTGTAGAGGTTGCTTGTATCTAACTGCCCAGTTGTTACAGATGCGCTTCCGTGTTTTTGGGTTAAGAGTGTCGCCGGAGTTAGGATTGTGGGATCTTCGGGGTCAGACGAAATAGGAGTTATGGGCCTGGCATTAATGATGGCCGCAACTTCTGCCAAAAAGGTTGCAAGAATGTCATGCGTGAGTCGTTGATGACGTGACTGCATGAGCATTGAGTCAAGAATGCGACGTGCAATGCCTATCATCCGCTCCCACGCACCGCCCATATGGGACGCGTGCGGTGGATTGAATATCCATTTGCAGCCGTTTCCGCTGAGGAACTTGCCTATTTGTGAGCGATGAATGCCCTCTGCGCTGATTCCAAGTTCTCTGCAAGCTCCGATAAAATTGGTCCCGCAGTCAGAGCGTATTAGCTTGACGGGCCCTCGCACTGCTAGGAACCTTCGGAAGGCATTAATGAAACTCGACGTATCCATTGATTCGATCAGCTCAATGTGCACTGCGCGAATGCTTAAGCAAGTGAACATGACTGCCCAGCGCTTGCTGTTTGCAACACCACCTCTTGTTCGGTGAGAGACAATCGTCCAGGGACCGAAAACATCGATTCCAACATTCGTGAAAGGAGGATCTGTGCTGATTCGATCTGCCGGAAGGTCAGCCATCTTCTGGTCGTGAAAGCGCCCTCGCAGCTTCTTGCATGAAATGCATGCTTGCAGCACGGATGAGATGCACCTTTTACCTCCGACGATCCAATACCCAGCAGCTCGTACGGCTCCTTCTGTGAAGTGTCGGCCCTGGTGTTGCACGCATTCATGGTGGTGGCGCACGAGAAGCGTCGCCACATGGTGCCGACCTGGCAATAAGAGAGGGTGTTTCTCATCGTCTGGAAGGTCGCTTCTGTTCAAGCGGCCGCCGACGCGGATCAAGCCGTTGGCGTCTAAGAATGGGTCAAGCTTTCGAAGCGAGCTTGTCCTGTGAACCTGCTCTCCTCTCTGGATACAGCATATCTCTTCATAAAATGCGTCCTGCTGTACTGCGCGAATGATGACGAGCCTGGCTTTGGAGAGCGCCTCAACGGGAGCTACCTCTCCTTGTGATGCGTTCTTTGCGCGATGGGCAACCTGGATCAGACTTGCTACAGCACGAGTGAGAGATTTCCAGTTCGAGAGTCTATGAAAGCGTTCAGCTCCGAGTCGCTGTCGTTTGTTCACCTCCGTCGCCAGAGTGCAGACTTCAGGGCGTATTTCTTTGTCTTCGTCAGGATTTAAGAGGATGAAGCTCGACGACCGTGCTTCCTCTTCTCGTCGTGAGAGAAAATCAGGTCCGCACAACCAGTTCGTGCTCTTAAGCTGTGCCGCTGGAATCGCTCTAGTGGCGTGGTCTGCTGGATTTTCGTCTGTGTGAACGTATTTCCATTGTTCAGGTTGCGTGCTGCTACGTATCCGCTGCACCCTGTTGGCCACATACACGTAGAACCTTCTTGTTTCGTTGTATATGTAACCCAAGACCACTTTGCTATCCGTGTAGAACGTGACCGAGTTCGGCTGGAAGTCGAATTCTCGCAGTATAGAATCGGTCATCTCTACAGCAAGCACTGCTGCACACAACTCAAGCCTTGGAATGGTGTGTTCTGGTTGTGGAGCAGGCTTGGCCTTTCCCATGACAAATCCGACGTGTTTGTTTCCTTGCTTGTCAGTCACGCGTAGGTATGCCACAGCTGCGACGGCCCTTGTGGACGCGTCTGAAAATACATGAATGTCCCTGCTTTCGGCTTCAAGCGTCGAGACTGGCGCATACGTTCTTCGCACGTGAAGGTGCTGTAGTGCCTGGAGAGAGTTCTTCCACTCGTCCCATCTCTGCTTTTTCTCGTCCGAAAGCGGCGTGTCCCAGTCATAACCCTTCGTCACGAGGTCACGGAGAAGGTACTTGCCTTGAACCGTTATTGGAGCCACAAACCCTAGTGGATCGTAAAGGCTGTTGACGGTCGACAGCACTCCTCGCCGCGTATATGGCCTGTCCTGACGAGGAGCCCTGAAGACGAAGCTGTCGTCGCCTATGTCCCACAGCAGACCGAGACTTCTCTGCGTAAGCGACGCGTCTGTGCCGAAGTCGAGGTTCTTCAGTCCCTGGGCGTGGTCCTCTCGAGGAAATGCATTCAGCACATTCTGCCTATTCGAAGCTATCTTGTGCAGCCTTATGTTAGCCGTTGCAAGCATTTTCTGTGTTCTTTGCAGCAGACTAATGGCATCTTCTTCGCTCGGGAGAGACTTAAGTGCATCATCGACGTAGAAATCTCTTTCAACGAACTTCCTGGCATCTTCGCCAAATCATGGGGCAGCTTGTTGGGCAGTCCGTCGAAGGCCATACGTTGAAACAGCTGACGATGGGCTGTTGCCGAAAACGTGAACCTTCATTCGGCACTCTATGATTTCTCTGGAGATATCGTTGCCCTTAAACCAGAGGAACCTCAGATAGTTCTGATGGTCCTCGCGAACCATGAAACTGTAGAACATTTGCTGGACGTCCGCTGTAACCGCAACTGGTTCTTGCCGGAAGCGTATCAAAATCCCCACGAGGTTATTCGTCAGGTCAGGGCCGGTCAGGAGGACGTTGTTCAGAGATACCCCTTCATACTGAGCGCTGGAGTCAAATACGACTCGGATTTGATCAGGCTTCTGGGGTTGGTGAACGCCGAATATGGGCAGATACCAACATTCTTCGTCCACGTGAAGTGGTGGAGCTTCCTCCGCATGACCCTTGATGAAGAGCTCGTTCATGAAGTTCACGAAACGTTCCCTTGTTTCAGGATTTTTTCGCAGGGTACGCCGTAGCGAGAGCAGACGAGACAGAGCTTGTTCTCTGTTGTTCGGAAGCCGACTTCTCGGTGTGCGAAAGGGGAGAGGGGCGACCCAATTGTTTAATTTGTCTTGGGTGAATTCACTGTTCATTATCTTGAGGAATGTCTTGTCTTCCATGGAGAGAGCACGCTGGTTGTCAAATTCTGTTGTCTCGAAAAGATTCGGGGCCAGGTTGTCATCCAATGTTGCTGCCAATCGTAAATCTTTTGAGACCTTATCCGCAGAGTAGAGAATCGGCGCCTCCCTAACAAAGAAATGTCTTGGGCATGGCTCAAAAAGAGATGGTCGCCCACTGTCCAGCACATGGGTCTTGAACACGTTGACGCTGCCCGTTTTCCGCGTTCGACCAACGCAAACGTCACCGACAATGACCCATCCGAGGTCGAGCTTCTGAGCATACGGCGCGTCGTGGGGTCCGTTGATTGTCTGACGAACCTTGTGAGCTCTTAGGATGTCCCGGCCAAGAAGGAGCAGTATTCCAGCCTCCTCGAGAGGCGGAATGTGATTTGCTACTGACTTCAAGTGCGGGTAGTGCATTGCAGCGTCAGGTGTCGGAATTTCCTCTCTGTTTTCTGGAATTGCCTTGCACTCGAGGAGAGGTGGAAGAGGAAACTTGACTTCGCCTGACATGCTCTGCACGAAAAAACCATGAGCGACTCTTCCAACCACTTCAGTACTGCCAGAGCAAGTGCGCAGCGTGTATTGCGTAGGCGTCCCCTTCACTCCGAAATCGTTGAGGAGTTCTGGCCTAACCAACGAGCGATTACTCTGGTCGTCAAGAATCGCGTACGCTCTAACTGTCTTCTCAGGCTGAGTCTCATGGGTGACCTCTACGAGGCAGATTTTGGCACACGACCTTGTGCTGTTGTCAGCGTTTGCCACTTCAGTACGCCTAGATGTGACTCTTCTTTCTGAGTCATCTGTGGTACTGTCATCAGACCCACTAGCCCTTGACGGCTCTGAGGTTGGCGGTGCTGGGTGAAGCGCTGTGGCGTGGTCGGCGCTGTCGCATATGAGGCATATCACAACTGCCTGACATTGCCACTGCATGTGGTTCTTGGATGAGCAGCATCGTAGGCAGATCCCTTGCTTCTTTATGAAAGATTGCCGCTCTTCCAAAGTTTTCTCACGGAAGGCGCGACACCTTTCCAAAGGGTGAGGTTTCTTGTGATATGGACACCACCTTTTAAAGTCCTTCGATTCCGGTTGCTGTTCGCTAGCAGTGGCATCTCGATTAAATTTTGGCAGAAGCAGGATCCACTTCTGTTTTCCTTGCTGACACAGACGATCTTTGCCGCGTGGTCTTGGTAGCATTGTCTTGCTTCCTCTGATTGAATTCAGACGGCGCATTTTGTGCACGCAAGATGAAACTTGGGTCGTTCCTCATGCTGGCCTGATCTCTAACAAATTTGCAAAAGAAAGAAAAGGGTGGAAATGCAGTGTCATGATCTTTTTTGTATTTCGACCCCGCCGACATCCAATTTTCTTGAAGTCCAGATGGCAACTTCGAGACAATTTTGTTGACCCCTCTTGCGGTATCCAAATAGCCAAGACCGGCAAGATACGGGTCAGTTTTCGCAGCCTCGAGTTCTAGCAGGAGGTCGCCAAGTTCCTGGAGTCTGGTATTTTCCCGGTAAGCTATCTTCGGGAAGTCTTCCAGCCGCTTCAGTAGTGCATCCTCAATTGCCTCAGGGCGCCCGAAGACGTCGTCGAGCCGTTTCCACACAACGTTCAAGCCCGTTGAAAAGTCATCCACGTGCACCGATTTCAACGTCCGAGCCTGATTTGACGATTCAGGGCCAAGCCATTTGATGAGGAGGTCTAGCTCTTCTTGGGCAGAAAGACCTAGATCTCTGACGACACCTTTGAACGATGATTTCCAAGCGCGAAAGTTCTCAGGTCGATCATCAAACTTGATAAGACCGCTTGAAACAAGGTCTTTGCGGCACAGGAATTTGAGGACATCGGCTAGCTCTGAGCTTGAACTGTTGTGTGTCGGGGCGTGCACAAGCGGGTGCGGACCAACTCGTAAGTTCATAAGACGACTCGTAGCTCCAGCATGCTTACAACTTGGGTTGTTAGGGGCGGCATCGTAGTCAGGTGGACGGTCATCAGCTCGCAGACGCATCGAATTATTCGCGGCTGTGTTGGCCCTCGGCGACGTGCGAGCATTGTTTACGTCGTCGCTTGAGTTGGTAACGGCCTCCTCAGTAAACACGAGCGCAGAGTTGCGTAGGGCTTGCTGCTCATCGATATAACTCCTAGTCTGCAGCGTTCGGTCCACAGGAGGGAGCGTGCGCATGCGCTCCCCGCCATCCTGCTCCACGGCTGCCTCGAGCGCATTCGCCTGTGCGTTTGCAGCTGCCGCTTCTTTTTCGTGCTGCAAAATATCCAATTCAGCCTCAATCCTTGCCTTTTCAATACGCATCGCGGCCTCTCTGCGACCAAACTCTGCTCTGGCCCGGACGGCTTCAGCTTGTGCGCGTGCTTGTACGGCGGCTAGGCTGATTGTTGACGAGCCCGATCGTCGTGACCTCGAAGAAACGCTTGAGTGGGCCGATAGAGAGTGCTGCGACGTTACCTCTTGTAAGCGGTCGCGTTCTCGTTCTGAAGCCTCACGTAATTTGTCGCTCACAGTCACATAACGATCTGCGTCGATTGCTTTTTGAAGTTCCAATTCCTCCTGGGTTTCAGATCTGCTCGTTCTGGCGAGGAAGGTAGAGTATCTGGCTGCGACGTGTTCGTAGCGCTCATAGCTTGCGCGAAGCTGCGTTGCGGCGTTGTTAACGTCTTCCTCTTTTGCACATGACACTTTGAAAATAGCTGTCTCCACATTCTTCCAGGCAGCGTCTATTCTCCGGCAGTGCTCTTCGCGGCTCGTTTCATACGTTTCTTTGGCTTTCATGGAAAACGTAGTTGCTCTTTGTGGTCGAATATTTGCCGTGGAAGCTTCATGCTCAGCTGTCATAATTTGAGACGTTTCAGGCGTCAGCTTGTCCTGATCCATTTTGGCGTGCGTGCTTCACGACGTATCTCACTCAAAGCGGACGTATGCCGTGAAGCCTGCTAAGCTGCGCGATGAAATTTGAAACGAGCCCACCTTGTCGTTGCCCTGTGTGCCGTCAGCTGCTCAACTTGTAGGCGATGCCGTGTCCTTGCAGTAGGCGGATGTCATGGTCCAACCGGAGGTCTTGCCGTGCGACGTATTCCACTGCAGCGGATGTTGAGTTGGCGGCTGATGGCAGTCGACTTCACTTTTTTACTATGCTGGCCTCGCGGATCGCACTTGACGGGATCAAAGCGTCCGCTGTCCAGCTAGATAACGGGTCGAACGCAGTTGAACATTTAAAACAAACTTTAATTACACTGAGAAGGTCAAAAAAGCAAGTTAAAAATACACAAAACGTTCAGTTTTAGCCCCGTAAAAAAGTGGTCCGGTCTCTAGGGCTGGTGGGGCGAGTCTGCCCGTCCCGCGCTTTTCCAACTGTGGTTTCCATCCCCGTCGCCGCCCCCAGGCACGGGAAACAACAGCCGACCACCCCGAAGCGTCGTCACTGGGTTTCTTTCAGGAACCGAACGGAGGGAGCGGGGTCCTTTCTCTCGCGCACAGCTTGGAGTCCGCGGGGGGCCAGTGAAAGAGAAAGCCATAAAAGTAAGGGAGGCCCGCTTCCCTCTTGAAAGAAAAGTCTGGCCGTGCATTCGCGACGCGCACAGAACACCGATGATCGCACAAAATCGCGAAAGCTGGTCATATCCAACTCCTATAGCACGCGCTGCCAAAACAGCCTTCACGTTTACGGCAAAGCCGTCGCGCGAGCTCCCGCTGTCGTAGCGAGTGTTCACCCCAGGGTCACCGCACGCGCCGGCCGAGACGATCCGCTTCGACGTGTGCGTGAATGAAAGCACAGATTCAGGGCAGTCGGTATTTTCGCAGCGTAGCTCCAGGTGCGACGAAAGTCCTTTGCGCTTCTCAGCTGCTTCTCGGACGGCGAGTTTCCGTTCACAGCAAGTCGGGCATACCGAACCTGTCACCAGTGCCGTCAATGCGCCGATCTCGCACAACACCGTGCTAGCAGCAGGGGCGCCGACCGACCTTGATTCGCTTTTGAAGAATTCCATCTTTTTCTGCGATGCACTCACATATCCACAGCAGCGTCGATTTCACCACTGTCGCGGTGACCGGTGTCGGCGGTAGGCCTAACCGACGTCTGAGCGTTGCGGGCGTCGCTTCCGGCTGTCGTTTTTTTAACAGTCTTACGCCGTTTCCCTCGGTACTTGTGCCGAGTTCCATACTTGCGGACGTCGGAACTGCACTTTTTCGGGCTTGTCATCTCAAGAAAACTCGGAGAGGACACGGGAAACTGTGCGGCTAGCGAGAACGCGCTGTGGCGGTGGTTCGGCTTTGCTGCACAAAGGGAGCACCGCCGTCCAATGGCGGGGCCGCGCTGCATGGCGCGCAATTCAAAATGCGCGACAGTCTCGTCTTCTTTCTCGTTTTTCTTTTATTCTCCGTGAACATACGAGACTGACAGCCATTGAACTTTGGAGGAAAGGGTTGACGCTCCACGCCCCAATGATTGCAAATGGCCGCCGGTGAAGCTCGATTGCGTGCGAACGATGCAAATGGCGCGGATTTTCTAAACTTTCGGTGGACTATAGAGTCACCGCCGCTCACTTAGGCGCATTTTTTGGTGACTTCTCGTGCGAATTTCGGCTTGATATTTACAAAAATAAAAGTTTATACATCAAAGATGACAATGCAGCTTAAAACAAAAAAGTGATTTTTTTTTTGAAAACCGCGATTTTTCGACCCGCGTCTCCCCTTAACGGAACAGTGTACTTGAAGGCACATATTTATTGCAGCCAGGATATTTGGGTAGCATTAGTTTTTTCACTGCATAATTCCGCAGAGAACACAGCTGCTAGCAAGCCCATCTAATGCGGTTTTTACAGGCGGAAAGCCCGTGTGAAAGCATGCATGTCTTAAAGAGCTATAATGGCTGTTTGGCAACAAACTTGCCCTGCAGCACAATTGTGTGAGAGCACACATACTTTGCAAATCCAACCATAACCACCAACCTCCGACCACGAAAACAGGTGAAAGATCTAAACAAAGTCATTTGCTTTAAAAATCATGCAGATACGATCGAGGATGATAGATACGATCGAGGATGATTGTCAATGCATGAGAATAGCCAACTCATTCTATAAAGTTGCTATTCAGTTTATTGAATAGAATGACGTGCCTGAAGGTGTTTACCCACAGCGGTGACAGATGATGCCAGTTCTGTAGGAGCAAAATCTACATTTTTGAAGTGGTGCCAACGCAGATGAAGTGCACTTTAGCTATAATGAGAACAAAACGGGCAAGTATTGCCTGCAAATGTGGCATACTGCGAAACATACTGCGAAATGCTTCCTTGCTGTCAAATCTGAGCTAAAATCAGCCAGCAGCTGAAAGAGCCATATATACCCCGCGCTCCTAGTCATGCAACGCTCACGCGTAAAGCATGCAAGGCTGGCGGACATAGGGTTTTTTTGTGCAAGCCACTGAGAAGTATGTGGCGAGATGATTGTGGCGATCTCGCCTCAGTGTTTCTTCTAGATTTCTCAAGCTGAGATACACAACTGCAAAGGCTGGTGAGCTGATTAGACAAGAACAGAGGATAAGCATCGATGAACTGGCAGAGCGTGTGAACATTAGTCATGGTTTGGTTTACACTATAATTCATGACCATCTTGATTATCAGCTCTTGTGTGAACAATGGATGCCCAAGATTTTGAACCACCGCCAGAAGATTGAGAGCTTCAGCGCTGCCTTGACTTATGTGATAAAGTATCACAATGAGGGCGACAACTTTTTGGCTGCAATTGTGACCGGGGATGACATGGGGCCACTACTACGAGCCTGAAACAGGACAGCAAAGCTTACGGTGGGAACATTCGAATTCATCCCCCCCCCCCCCCAAAGAAAGCAAAGGCCATCATTTCCGCCAGAAAGGTGCTGCTGGCTTTTTTTTTTTTTGATCATCACGGGCCCTTAGCTATTGAATTTGTTAAATCTGGAGAGACTAGCAATAAATTCTAATATTGTGAAATACTGGATAGACTGCGTGTCGCAATAAAGAACGAATGACGTGGAAAATTGACGAGTGGGGTCATCTTGCTCCACGACAATGCCCATGCCCACGTCGCTGATGTGGTTAACACAAACTGGCAAAGTTCAAATGGGAAAGACTGTAACATCCACCATACAACCCAAATCTGTTGCCTTGAGACTTCCACATTTTTGGACAATTGAAAAAAACAGCTTAAGGGAACCAGATTCGTGCTGGATGATGACGTCAAAGAGTCTGTTACAGAATATTTGAAGCAGCAACCCAAGGAGTTTTACAAGACAGAAATGCAACTTGTTAATCAGTGGGACAAATGTCTAAATGCTCATTTTTATTTATTTATTGGAAAATACTTTTAAATAAAGTACTTTGTTTGTCATATATTCGTATTGTCTCACTTTCATTTGACTCACCCTTGCAATACATTTTAACACAGGCTAAAGCTCTCGATTTTGCGATCCCTATTAAATTTGATATCTCCAGGTAGGAATAAGTACTGCAATATTGCAGAGCTCAGTTCTTGGCCTGAGTACCGATATCACGCCAGCTTGCCGATTTTCCTATGTGGGCTACTCTCTACCGGTATTCTGGCTTCATTCTGCTGCAATGTACCTTGCCATCGATGACAGCAGACAGGGAAAGGTAGTCGAAGATCTCCGTGCAGTAGCGCCAGACGGTGATAGAGCCATACTTGCGCAGGCACTCGTCATAGAAGCCGTACACCTGTGTGATTTGTCGACTCTCGTGGTTGCCCCGGATCAATGTGATGCGGTCAGGATAGCGCACCTGCACACAGCAGCACAGGCTCACAAAGGCTGCAACGCACTCGTAGGTGGTCCATCGTTAGACAGCAGAAACAACAGGACATTCTGTAGCACACGTGTAACCTTGTATGTGGCCCTCTGTAGTACTTAGCAAATGCCATGACTTGTAACAAATTTTTTTGCGACACAAGCTTTTCCTTGGCTGTGAGTAAGGGCAATCACACGCATTTCAATATAGAGCGCTCAAGTTTTGTAACCAGACACTTTCAGAGCCTACTTAAAACACTGGAGTGGACTAAAGAATCTAGAATAACTGAAGTAGAACCATTTGTCATTAACATCCGTGACCAGGGAGGAATAAGTGCACTATTCATTGATGGCCGAGATCACATCCCAATGAGTGCCACGCTGAATGTGCACTATTCATTGTACTTGCCGACTGGTGAGCACATCAGTCCAATGCAGTGTCTGCAAGGCACACCGTCACTTCCTCACTGAAATTGGGGTGTGTTAAAGGGACACTAAGGCAAACGTTAAATCAAGCAAAACTGATAAGTTAATGCTAAAAGATGTCTGTGATGTCAATATTACTGAGAAAGAGATTTAGTGAGCAAAAAATAGAGGTAAGTGCAGGGCCCAATTTATTACTTCCCTAAGGCATTAAAATACAGCCAGCTGACATTGTATTGCCTCATTATAACTTTGTTACAAATGGTACTGCATCACAGATAGTAAAAATATAATTACATTGCATTATAACAGAATGAAAGTGCTACTTTTCCACTTCTATTCAATTCACAGAAAAAGCTAATTGATGCTACCCTTGACGATGACGCAGATGGTTAAGAAGTTTCATTTTTGCTCAATCCAGCACCGCCCGTGCTAACTGCAAGCTGCAGAAAATGCCGCGTGCCTGTGATTGTCTTGGGATGCCCTAATGGCCTACATACCTGTCTTCCCTCGGTCTCTCGCCATGGACACGATTATGTTTTGTGCAAAAAATATAGTGCCAACCCTTGCATGGTAAAACAGGGCAATGACTTGCGCTGTGTCATACTGCTTCGCCTGTCGTGGACAATCTGAATTGTGCTAGAGGAATGCGGCCACTGCAGTCGTGATTTTTCTCTGCACCCAAGTAATTTCTTGGCCCAAAACAAGCGCTACAAAGTTTCTGAAAGGGTACTTTGACAGTCTATGTTATCTTAATGTTCACCTTTAACTTTAAAGTCCCTTTAAGCATTTGATAGGATAACAGTATGGGGTGTGGGGGTAAAAAGGCTGTGCTAAGTTCTGAGAAGTGACAATATGGGATCAGGCTTATCCAGTGTCGAAAACAAAGAAAGGCATACTGAGGAATAAGAGCGGTCAACATGGTGGAGCACGCTGACAACAGGGGCAACATTTGCAGCTGGAGCTTCTCTGCAGATTCCCTAGACAGTGCTGCTGGCACTGTTTAAAGGGAAAAGTTGGAGAGGGGGAGATGATGCTACTCTGGTTCGTCCTTGAACTTTACAGTGAATAGGTGTTTCTTCAGCAACTTTGCATCATAAATGTTGCTGAGAATCTTTACAAACACACCTCAGCTGATTGGCAACATTGCCCTGTGATTGGTATGCTTGAGGAGAAGCTTTGAGTCATGGCAGATATCTCAATGTGAAGGTAAGATCTCAAAAGAGCATTTTATGAAGCACTTGCCTTGAGTGCAAGAAGTAAAAGGAAGGTCTCGACGCTGTAGAAGCCGCGGTCGACAAAGTCTCCCATGAAGAGGTAGTTAGTGTCGGGCACATCTCCACCCACCTTGAACAGCTCTTTTAGGTCATAGAACTGGCCGTGGATATCACCACATACCTGAAAATAATAGGCAACATGTTGCAGAAAGGAACTTGCTTAGTGACGCATCTTTCTGTATGCCCAAATTAAACAAGAGCTCCAGAGGTGTCATAGTAGAGGGGCCCAAAGCAATGTTTGTGGCACAAAGTCAGCGGAACAATGAAGAAACAGGCAGAAAAAGCTCATATGATTTGTGCCATGCGAGCTTCAATGAGTACTCCCTCAGAAAAGGTATAGCACCTTAGAAATTCTTGCGCTGTTTCAATTTGGTGCAGCACGGCCATCTTTCGATCATGTGAAGCGCATCTGCAAAATGATCAAGCTCGAGCTTCTTTAGAAGCCAGAATGGCTATACATTTCCCTTGAGTCACGTTTCCCACAGTAGATGGTTGACCCCCAATTGTGAACCTTTTGCCGCATAGCAACGGAGACAACAGTGTTTTGATGCTGTGTCTGTTTGTTTATTTCCTCCGCTAACCTTTTGCAACAAAAACGTTGACAGCTATGGATTAACTAGTACAATATCGCACTTTGTCAGGTGACAAATGAATTTTGACCACCTGCAATTCTACAAAGAGGCACTGAAACACTTATTGAATATGGTAAGAAAATGTTTACAATGTGCTGATGACGCTGTCATGAACCAAAAATTATTGCACTGCGTGCCACAGAAAACCTTTAATCTTGCATAATAGATCGCTTGCTCTCTCCAGCAGCTTTCAAAGCCACGCATCCCCCCCCCCCATGCTACGCAGTGCCAAACATTACATGAAAAGTGATGGGCCATAGACGTCAGCCATGGACACACACATGCACGCACACCGTTCCAGATTTTCTAGGAAATGAGAAATTGCTGGTTGTCAAGCATAGCACCCCACCCATCCTGTCACCGCTCCTTTGCCACTCTGATGCATCTTTGTCACATGCCAGCCTCAAAGTGTTACAAACAAAAAAGAAGCGATAGGTAGGGCTTTTCTATTGGCATTATATCGGCTGGGAGGAACCAATGAACAAGAGGGGATGGTGAAAAGTAAACATTTAGCAATACGGGAAAGCAGGATAGTTGTCTGACATTCATCTTCAGAACTTATTAAAGCGTAATGAAAAGACCAAGACAGAGCAGCGACAGGCACTTACTCAGGTGGGAGTACCTAAGTGCCTTGTCCTGTCGTTCCTCTTTCGTCTTCTCATTGTACTTTAAAAGAGTTCTAAAGAAGGAAGTAAACACTGCACTCATTATATCACCTTCATATCAAGTCCTTTTCAAAAAAAGTTGTCTGGGAGCTTATTTCCTGTGCTGAGTGCACCGCCACATTCATTATTCTGACCATTCTCTATACCAATCTCTATACCTGAAAGAAATCGCACCCATACGAGCATGCTGCTTAGTTTCGAGAAAGAGATGTTTCGGAACCCTTTTAACAGGCAAGAATGTTTCAATAAGCAAAAACACTTGCTTTCTGCCTCCACCAGAATGGTGCCATGGCATCTAGATGTCGGAACAGTGAGTTTGTACTTCACAGCAGTTTGCCATCGCCAACTGTAACCCAGACACTATGACTATGGCAAGACACCTTAGCCGAACTTGAAAAACACTTACGAAAGTTTACTGAACACACTTTCTGAAAGTTTTTTCAGAAAGTGTTACCGTGGCACACAAAATGAAAGAAAAGAAGAGTCAATTATGTTTAGGAGCCAAGCAATTTTAAGTTTCACTGCACAAAAAGAGAACAGTCTTGCGTGGAATTGGTGTGCAGTAATGCATGAAGCATCAAGAGTACATTTTCTCTTTAGCAATCATAACATGGTTTTATGACAGAGGTGAAAGCAGCGATATCACAGGAGTGTTGGCGTGGTGGCAAAGTGAAGGCATAGTCTTATAGTATTGCATTCTGCATGTATATAAACAGCCTGTATGTATGTATAACTGAAACATATTTTTAAGGAACTGCTTGTGGGTGGTAGTCAAATTTTATGCATGCATATCACTTAGTAGTTGAAACTTGTGCTTTAAGGTCTGAACCGTGCTGCATATAGCACGTGCCCGAAAACGCCTTACTACCAATTTTATGTATTGCAGCTGATTAGATTGATTTTCAAAGATATTGTCACGTCGAAGCAGCAATCTACTTCACTTGTGACCAATGTGCTCAAATGAAAATGGTATTGCGAGCTACTATACTGTCAGTCGATCGTGGCACATGAACGCAATATGGGGAGTAGCAACCAACCTCCGAGCACCACTGGCCGTTTACTCGCAAGGTATATGCGCTTCACTGTTCAGACCACTATAGCAGCAGAAGAGGCAGAAACACCTTTTCTTGTAGGAAGTTATGGTCTCTGTTTACACAATGCGCCATCCAGCAACGCGACATTCTGTAAACGATGGAGGCGACAAGTTTACGGCAGAGCTTAGCTCTCCGTGAAAGGGCAGCAGCTCAGTAATAACTGTGTAACTTGTGGGCGTGTAGTTATGTCATGAGAGCGTCAAGAAAGAAATCACACCTTATTCTTTCTCCTTTTATGCGAAAGCATTATATGCTCGATTTTGCAAACATACAGTGGCAGTGTGACCTGAATACTCGCAACTTACTCTAATATAGTGCTTAAGTGTTTCCGCTTATGTAGTAGCGTACCAAAACCTGCCAGCGGTGCAAAGAGTAAGAACATGTCAAGAAATGTTTGGACTGACATCAAATTTTTCAGTGCCTTATACAACCTGACATCGTGTCTTCCCTACATGCAAAATTTCACGCAACACTTTTTATGGTGTCTGGGTAATCATCATCATCATTTTCTACCACGCGCCAACGATCCCTCAATATGAAATGTCGGCGTGCCCATTTCTTGGACAATCCCCCGTAGTGGGTAGGAGCCACATACGTGACAAGAAACAACAAGTACAACAACACTCGATGCCAAATCATGAGTGTAAAAAACGAGGTGTACCACCACCATCATCATGTCTCAAAAAATACGCCATGCAAATTTACACCGTGCACTACGACATGTGGATGAGTACTTAAGTGAAAACATCCCTCCCAGTGGAGTGCCCGCCTGCCGACCTTCTCTCGCTACCTCCCACAGAGGAACAACGGGAGGCTCTTCTCTCCAGCACTGACCGAGGCAGCCAGACATGGGCCCTGGCATACGCTGAAGACAATCAAGAAGCACAGCCTGGCAGCCTACGTAGCTTAGCCTCCCTTACCCCTCACCCCTTTAATTCATAAAGTTGTTACTCACTCATTCACACACCAAAGCTACTACAATGCTTTTGCATTCCTACATGTAGGCAGTATTAGTTGCCCCTGCTTAAAATTTGTTGTTGTTCTTTCGCATTCCCACAGCGCCAACTTGGCAAATGGGCAAGCCTGCTCGCTCGCTCAATGTACAGGCGCCGACAAAAGTGGCATACCCCACGCAGCGGGAGCTGGAGCAATGGCAAACTGCATCGCAATGCCATCTACAGACAGCATCTGGGATCGAGACAGCCTATGGGTGCCTTTTATTATCTGCAAGCATGTCGCTTGACTCGTGTCAATGTTTCGTGCTTCAGCTCGCCAAAATGCCGAGCGACGCCACTGCAGTAGCAATCTGCGTGGAGTATACCACTTTTGTTGACGCCTGTACATTCTTTCCCCATAGTGCACCGTGCCCCCAAGCGACAATGTGGGATTGCTTGAAAAAGGTGCATTGGTTAACCAGTTCCATACGATGAAAAGTGCGAACATCGGAAAGTGCGCTAATTATCAAGTGACCTTCATTTGTAGTTGTACAGTATGTAACAGAAATAAGAGACAAAAATAAAGATGCACACTACATGTCTATCTCTCATGTGTACTATGACTCCTAACAAACATCAGTGCCACTGTCTTGTTTGTAAATTACTGCCCCATAATCCATGCTGCTCACCATACCAGATGTGATTCGTTGATCAAGTAACATCCACCTCTCCAAATAGTACTAATCCATTTGCAGTGGTGGAATGATTGTGTTATCTGCCACAGACCTCTGAACAATTACAACTACCCGCCGTGGTTGTTTAGTGGCTAAGGCATTGTGCTGCTAAGAACGTCATGGCATCTAATCCCGGCCACGGCAGCCACATTTTTACATGTGTGAAACGCAAAAATGCCTACGCACTGTATGCACGTTAAAGGGACACTAAAGCAAAACAATAAATCCATTTAGACTAATGAAGCACTGTTTGAGAACCCTGCAGGCACTCATTTCAAAAAGATAGTTTGATTATTAGATGAGAAAATGAAGGTCCAAGTATCAGTATTTGAATTTCGCACCGAAACCCCCGCGCCGGTACGTCAGCGTGATGTCAGGGATTCCAAAGTATGTTTTTGCATTTGGGCCGTGTTGGCTGAATAAAGGTTCCCGATACTTGCCATGTTTAATATTTGGTTCCTTTAGAACACAATGTAGTCAATCTGTACCGCTATATACAATTAGTAGGCCCTAGAAGATGCCATGGAAATCCAAGATGTCACAGCCCCCAGGTGCGGAAACTTAAGTAGGCGTCGCCACCCATATTTCATTCTTGCGCTTTTCTGGCTTACCAAACATCTTATCGTTGTAATAGTGGTGTTTTTGGTGTTGTAGAATAATATTTTACTGATGTAGAAGAAATCATTTTTCACTTTAGTGCACCTTTAAAGAACCGCAGGTGGTCAGAATTGCCACTATAGCATGCCTGATAATCAGATTGTGTTTTTGGCAGGCAGAATCTCAGCATTTCATTTTTTTTAAACAATCATAACATATTTTTTGGAGCTTTTGAGTGTAGTGTGCGCTATTTATTCCCACCAAACACTGTCTCCTGGTAAGTGGCAGAGTTCATTCACACTTGAGCAACACAACACGTTAACAGCTTGTCTGAGTACAGGAGGATGAATGGCACAAAGAACTAAAAAAAAATTCTATTACTAGTGTTAACATTACCACTGTGCAAGCTGTCACAGCAAGGAGCTCCATGTTGAAGGCACACTAAAGAAAAACAGTAAGTTTGGTTAGACTCGTGAAGTATTTTTTAATAACTCTAGTTATGTTGATTTTGTGATAATAAGCTACTTGAAAAGAAAATGAACGTCAAAGTTCTTTTTCTGATAAGTTTCATCAAAACGTCAGCACCGATAATATTGTGACATTATGGATTTCAAAGCATCTTTTCGAATTTGGGCAGTTGTGGATCCTTAAGGGTTCCTAAAACTTCTTAAGTTCAGTCTGTGGCCCTCTTAGAATACAATTGGGTCCGTTTTTTTTTGTTATGAAGAATTAACTAAGCTCGAGCAGACGCCTTCAAACTTCATGACGAGCTGGCGCAGGAACTTTATGATGGTGGTGCCACCTGCCTTTCGTTCTTGCGTCTTATCTGGCTTACCGAGCATCTCACCGTAAGGGTGGCCTTTTTGGTATTGTGGATGGATGACTTACTAATAGAGATTTAAAAAATTTTCTCTTCAGTGTTCTTTTAAGTTTGACACAAGAGTGTCTTTGCCCTCTGCCACTGGTGAAATGCAGTCCTCACAACAAAACTCTCACTGGTCAAGACATTTCCTTTGTAATGAGTAACATGCTCAATACAGATACATTGCAGAAGGATATGCTACGGAGTCCCTGGCCACTGGACAGTAGCGCATAACTTCTGCAAGGTATCCATTCAGAGATATAGACTCGCGTAGAACACGCAGAATTCGTTGGCCAAATACACTTGCAATGTGTGAAGATTGTATACAAACATACTCATTTTTTTGCATTTATAATCTTAGTATCTGCATATTCAAAGCTCACTGCTGAGGCACAAAAAACGTTGCTTCACAAGAATGTACAACATGTTGGACGTAAACTAAGAATGCTCTTACATTCTTTTTACGAAACACTGACAGCTACTTAAACTCATAAATTTACATCCCCGGTGTAATCCCTATGAGAAAAATACACTACTACATAAGCGGAAACACTTAAGCACTATATTAGAGTAAGTCGCGAGTATTCAGGTGATGATTTAACTCACTGCCCGACCCGATGTAGAACATACTAAGCTCGTTCCCATACAGTGAAACGGGAGGTCACGCTCCCTTAAACCAAAGCGTATTTACCTACTCGGCGCGTGAATTACTCTCTGGAGTATACACGGGTCACCGCGTGTATAATCCTGAAGGCAGATAACTCAATTTCTCGATGCTGCAAGAAGACACTGTGCAAACGAGGATAGCACCGAAGGAAATAAAAACCGCCACATGTATCCCACTTTACACAGCGACACAGTAATCAAGATATTCGAAGTGACTCATATGCACAAAAGATACTGACGCAGTGTAAGAGGTCAGTGGCTGTATCAAAAACAACTCATGTGAAACTCACGGTGACCGGAGAGTCCACCCTCTGGACGTTGCTCTCTTCGACGAGGATTTCCCGGGCTTTTGCGCAGAGTGACTTGACTTCCGACTCCTTGATGATTTCGCATCTTCGCAGCTGCTCGATCTGGCGATCGAGATCGCTGCAATCGCCCATGCCTCCATCCTGAGATAAGGCGGGGATACGAAACACAATTACAGCTACCGAACGGTTCCGCGGTAAGAAGCCATCGCCGACTTCCCGGCGTAATGGATATGCGAGTCATCGGATTTGCGCCAGCAGGAAGAACACATACTACACCACTGACTTTCAGTACTGGATAATGACAAACGTGATATGCTCTAGTACATAAGAAACGGCGTAACCTAGTGAACCAAAGTCTAGACACGCGAGTAAACCAGCGCGAAAGGGCTCCCGTAACGCTACACCAACTTCGCTGCACGGTTGACAGGCACTGGCTACTGTGCTGGCATCGCTGCCACATTCCAGCAAGGCGCTACAAACACAAACTGCTAACTGTAGACAAAACAGGCGCATAAAGGACAGGAAGAGACTTGCCATTTCGTCCACAGCTTGCTTAAATTCAGCTTGCCGGGTGAAAAGAGAAAAAAAATCACAAATATCGATTCTGGACCATCGTCGCACCGCCTCGGCGCCTGGAGGGCCTGGACGCACCACGAAACAAGGGACGGAAGAATAACGACACGTGACCGGATTTGGCCGATTCTAGTAAGCGCGCAGTTTCGGAGTTGTGTAAAAAACAGAACTTCATAGCCCGCTAGTTGACTACTCACAAAATAAAGCGGTCATTTGCGACATAAAACAAATTAAGAGTAGCCTTAAGCTATTCTAAAGCACGCTCAAATGTGCAATGGCGCTTGCCTAACAACCGTTGCTAACGTACACCGGCCCGCACGCACGTAAGCCAGCGCACCTCTCGCCCGCGCTCTCTCGCCGGAGTGGGAGTTGTCCTGGCGCTTGCGACCACCGCTATCATCTTCGGGAAATACCTGCAGGAACGCCCATTAGCACACCTTCGCCGCATCGGACACGCAAACGAACGAGTGCCTAATCGACTGACGGCGCATTTCGACGCCGGATTACTCCATGGTGGGTTTCGGCAAAGCGCGTTTCCACTGGCTCCACTGAGTGGCGGCGACGGCGTCTTTTGTCCCTTCTCTGCAATACGATCCCTGCTGCACGCGGCGTGCGACTAGTTCGAAGGATAAACTGATCAATCATGGGCAACATACAGACTGTTGGCCCCAACGAGGCCCTCATAGTGTCCGGTGAGTGCGCTTATGATTACTTATTTTCCTTGCACCGGTTCGGCCCGCGGTGCTGCCCGCTCGTTCTCCGCGCTTCCGATGCTACGGGGAACCGCATAGCCGCATCCACACACGCACACGAAAACAGCCGCTCCGCCTAGGCCTACTCGTGAAATAAACAGCACGTTTCGATTGCGCTCTTGCTCTTGCTTCATTTTGTCGCTTCTTTTTTCCCTCGTCGAGACGTAGCGGTGACGAAAGCGCGGTACGTCAGAGCAGGCGCTGACCGAGCTTGACCGAGACCGGCGCCAACAAGGGGCGCCGAGTCGCGCGCCCGGCAAATAGCACGGGGACACTAAACTCGCGAACAGCACGCGCTGATAATCTTGCGCCCCTGGCTGTTTTGCTACCTACGTGCTTGTTTCGCGCGCGTCGCACAACTACGTTGCTCGCCGTATGCTCTCCGTAGCGCCAAACGGCTGTGCAAGCGGATGACAGTAGGTTGTTTGCGTGATTGATAAACTGTTGTGCGACCAAATCGAAGACGGCGCTGCGGGAAAATAAATATGCGCTTTCACGCTTCCAAAAATGAAACTTGGCAAAACGCTGTTTGATTCCCGGACAGACCGACCGAGGCTATGGTTTCGAAGTTTCTCAACTATAACCTACCGACTAAACGTTACCTTTTAATAGCGTGCCAGAGGGTGCGCATTCACCTGGATCGACTATGGTCACGCCCCGCTCGCAGCTTTCGCGATTAGCTGTTGCGTTTCCTTGTTTGTTTTGTTTTGTTTTGTTTTGCCTGTAAAATGTGACTGCGCAAAAGCAAAGAAAAATGTCGGTGAAGGACGTGCGCGCAAGCGAAAACATGCCGGAGGGCAGTGGCTATCAAGGCGGAGCCTCGACACGTGGACGTATTTTTGTTGCGCCTTTCCTGTCCGACTCGCTTTAGCGCACGCCGATGGCCAGAGGGTTTGTTGAAACGAACGCGCATGGCGAACCTGGAACACCGCTTAAAACAAAACAAAAAACAGAACAAAAGAACTAACGCCAGGAAATATTTACCGCGTTGTATTTATTTGATGAATTGCACAGGGCGAAGATAGACGCAGCGGACTTTGAGCACGAATTGAAATTTTTTTCGAAGGTCCTCAATGGCAGACTGACCGTTCATCACACGGCTCCATATGCACACTATCGCAGTTGGAAGTTCTGTTATCTAATCAAGTGTCTGGAACTTTAAATAGATGACATGTCAAAGAAGCTTTGTGGCATGAATTCATCATTTGGTTAGTTTCATCTGACAAGTGATGTAAACAACTGTTCCACATATTATTCTACTACAGCATGTCATTTCTCTACAGCAGTACTATGGCTGCACAACTCTCAAGACAGGTTATTTAGGCACAGCAGTGCTGAGATGCGTGGATAACTGCACAAGAACTGTGCCCTTGAAATAAAGCATGTTGTTTAAATTGTGTGTGTGTAGTAATATGCCTATCATAGTTTTGTGCATGCACTTGTTTGCAGGAGCAAGATTTACCTTAGTTTGTCTTTTTAATTACTATGTGTGTAGAGGGCTTCAGTGAAAACTCGGCCGATGTAAGCAAAATAAATGTACTTGGGCCTACATCTCGAGCAAGGAAAAAATGTAGGTTGACTCAGCTTCACACACTATGTGCTGCTCCTTTGATTGCTTCGGTCCTTGCTGTAGTGTTGTGGTGTTAAGCAACACTTTTCCCTGCGACGGCCCCAGATGTCGAAGGCACCTTTCTTGGCATTCTGCTCGAGTGAGGCCACACAGACAATGGCTACATTCATTTAGTTGTCAGACCTGCCTTCTTCAAAGCGACATGGAAGGAACCAATTAGTGAAGAGCGCTAAAATTTCAAACGTTATTTATTATTATTTTTTTGTATAGGTTTTTGGAATAGAACAGTGGCAGCTTCTTACAAACTGGCCATTAATTTGAAGAAGTCTGAAACATATCTCATGTGCTGCAGCATAGATGGCCCTTTTGAGAAGCTACCTGAAAACTTAAGTGAGCACTTGAAACATTCTGTTTTTCCAAATCTAAGTCTGCTGTTAGAAATTATACTGTTACAGCGGTGAGTCAATTGATGCAACCAGTGGAAAATGCAAATGGATCCGTGGAAAACGCTGTGATGAAGGAAAAAGATCTGCATAGAGTAGTTTATCAGCCTCTATAGGTGATTCCATGTAAAACCCCAGAATTTGAAACCATGGTGCACATGTTATGTTTAGGTTTAGTGGTATCTAACTAGCTTACTATTATCATGATTCAGCACAGAAAAAAAAAACAAAAAAACTAGCATGTTGACGTATGCTTAAAACGAAAAACAAGAATGCGTTTACTGTCCTGTAAGAATTTCTCGGCACGCACAAGTATGCAGGTGAGTAGGCATAAGGGGACAAGTTCTCGATCTTGTTCCTTCCTTGTTTTTTTTTTTTCAGAGTTCTTAATGTTGAAGTTAAACATGTTAAACAAAGTTGAAGTTGAACAGCTAAACAAAGAAGTGTCACTAGTGCTCCTCTTGTCATTTATTTGCTCTTCTTTGAACAGTATATGTAGAACTAGAGCATGTGCTTGTTCTACAGCTTTGTTGGTTTGTGACAGGTGGATGCTGTGGGAATGCTGGCAAAAAGATGGTCGTTGGTGGTTGGGCTTGGGCATGGTGGCTGGTCACAGATGTACAAAGGTGAGTGCTTTAATCTGCAAAGATCTGTCCTTGCCGTAGGTTGGCAGGATAAACCGATACTGACACGCCAATCTTTTCGCATGTTATGTGCTCACTCGTACTTGTCTGCACTCTCTTGCATTCCTACCGATGCCTATTCATATTTGTCAACACCCCCTTGTGTTCTTAGTTGCTTCCATTCATGCGAGTACAAACGAAAGTCACTGACAGATATTGAGTAGACAAGAGTATGAGTAGCTGCCAGTAAGGCAGCCACTCATACTCATTCAAAAAGGCAAGTTTGCCCTTCATTTTATGGACTACTAATCAATATATTTGCTTCATGGGAATGAAAGAAATATAGCTTTGGCAGAATACTTTGCCTTTATATATGGGTTTAGTGTTTCTCTTTAGTATTCCTTTGGCACATTCACTGCAGTGGCACTTTTTGAAGTCCCGATTAATGTGCGTGGTGACCCACCAGTGGGTCACACATATTTCTCTGGTGTGTGCAGTGATGCACCGGTGAACCACCAGGGAGTCGTTCCTTTGAAACTTCCTAAAGAGATGGCGCCACAACATGTCTATTCAGAAGCAACTTTTCCTGTCTGTTGATTCCTAGCAAAGGCATTACTTGTGCACTGCAGGAAAGCCCTGCACAGTCGCACAGTGGGAATAACTGCCATGACCCACATCGCAGTGGACATGTTAATAAGACTTCTTCTTGGAAGGTGCCGTCTAGTACTTCCCTAAATGCACTTGATTCGAGAGTGACTTATTGAGTGTGCGAGAACTAAAGCCAGTGATTTCTCTTTGCCTTTTGTGTTTGAGGAGGCTGTTGCTTGGCATCTTCTTTTCCAGGTTGTCGCTAGAAGTGATGACACTGACGCCCCGTTGTGAGCATGTGGAGACGTCGCAAGGTGTGCCATTGACTGTGACCGGAGTGGCACAGTGTAAGGTGATGACGGAGAAGGAGTTCCTGTCAACAGCGGCCGAGCAGTTTCTAGGCAAGGACGTTGACCACATCAAGGGAGTTATCCTGCAGACCCTCGAAGGACATCTGCGTGCAATCTTGGGTGCGTGTCTTTGTTATTGCTGTTGTAACAGAGAATGAAAGATGGGAAACAGCAAGACCTGGTGTTATCCTGGGCTGTGAAAATGTGATGATCATTTTCAGATTAGCAACATCTGCTGTTGGATTCAGATTCTCTTTCTCTGTGTGTCTGCTGTTAGGTTGATTTTTTTCTTTGTGCCCTTTGTCAGTGGGTCAATTGGTAGTCTCTTTATGTTGTCAATCAATCTATCTTTCTTATAATAATAGTGACACATAGGATATGCAGGTGGTGCCATATTTAGAAGCTGCAGGTAGGACCTTCTGCATTAATACAACTAAAAAAGTAACTTGGCAAACAAAAACTGAAAACTAAAATCGAGGTTTTAACAGCTACAAAAACAGCTTAGCAAATTTCAATGGCTGGCACGAAAAGCACCAGGATTGGCCGATTGGTATTATTGTCACGATTGGCTTGAGTGGTGAATAAGAAAGAAATACAATCAAGTGAAAAAAATTCCTATATTATACCGGTCCTATTTCCGCATGCTTGTTCTAGTTACGAAGATGAATGAGCATCAGCAATTTTTTAGAGTGCAGCTCTTGTGTGCCAGTTCCTGCACTAAGCTTCGGCTTTGTCGGCGTAACTGGGTGAACGAGCACAACGAATGATGAAAGAGCAAATGCGGAGCACAGCGGGGGATGAAAGATGGCGAGAGGGCAAGGAGAAAAGCAGAGGAGTGTATGGTGAAAGGGTGAGGAAGAAAGTGTAGTGCTGCACGAGAAATGCTTCACAGTGGCGACCAGGCATGTGGCAAGTGCGTGACCCGTTACCATGGAAACGAAGGGCTGGTGTTGGCTTCAGACTCGCTGCGCATGCACTAATTTGCCTGCGCTACCGCCGCTAAAGTGTGCGCTCCGCGTGCGCCACATGTTCCTGTGTTCATGCCTTCTCTCGGTGCAGTGATCGCTGCAACTGGTGGAAATGCTTCATCTGCCGTTGCTGTTAAACAAGCTACCCTAGCAGAGGCTCAGTGCTGCCGCCTAGAGGACCCTGTCATTCAGAATCAAACTCTTTGCCACAATATATTGTGAAGTCGTAACACATGAGTAGCTGCACTCAAGATTCGCATTAGGGAGTACTATGATAATCTTAAATTAATTTTTTGTTCTTCGTTAGATGCAGGCACCAGTTGTGTTCCTTTGGCAGTTAGCCCCTTACTGCACTGAAAATAACTGATTTTCAGGTGTATTTAGTTGTATTTGCCCACCCAAAATACTAGGCACACTTGCATAGCTTCCACTTATTGTTCCGCTTTCCTTCACATTTGTGAGACAGCTTTTGTGGTGAATAACTGCTGGGCACCAGCTTATCTTTGAAAACAATCTACTCTAGCAGGGCACCTTGAGCTACACAGGACATTTGTACTGCTTATTTAATAAAATGCAATAAGGAACCTTGTTCACAGAGGCTCCACACGTGAGTGATGCAAGGTGCGCAGACTTGGGACAGTCTCACGGGACTGGGCGTCTCTGTCAACCCTCATAGTATTCTGAATAATGAAATTTGGCCCAGTGTACTACAGTAATGATATAAATGTGCCATTTAAATTTTATTCAGGTGTGACCATTGCTTCAAAATTTAATCATGAATTACTGTCGTGTCCCTCCTTAACATTGAAATGCGCCTTTGCTATTCACATCAACAAACATTTACATTAAGTACACCCTTATTTTTATTCATGTCTGGCTTGCTGTTATTTTTTTCTTTGTCTGGGATAGTCATCTTTGGAGGTCAACAAAGAAGCTTGAGAAGTTTAGGGCTGCACAACGAGCAATAGAGAAAAATTATAGGCATTATGCAAACTTGGTTAGGTGATAATATAGTTGGCATTAAGAGGAAGAAATGAAGTTGGGTGCAACATCATGTGAAGCTAAAAATTGGTGGTCCATTAGAGTTTCAGAATGGATGCCAAGAGAAGCATAGTTGAGGATGGCAGAGAACTAGGTGGTGTGATGGTATTGGGAAGTTTTTAAGTATAAGATGAGGGCAGGTGGTGAAAGCCTGGTGCATAGTTGGCAATTGATGTGAGAGGCCCTTGTCCTGCAGTGTACATAAGTACGCTGTTGCTGTTGAAGACTATTTTACATCGCTCCCACCCTACTCATAGAAAGACCCTGTATTAAGGCTTCAGTTGAGCAAACTTCCACTTGTGTGAATATTTTTGTTTCTTCAAGTTGGTTCAAGTGTTAGCTCGAGTTCAGTCAGTGTTGGTCACGCCCTTCTCTATGATATGCAGGTACACTCACAGTGGAAGAGGTGTACCGGGACAGAGACCAATTCGCCTCACTTGTTCGGGAGGTTGCTGCGCCAGACATTGGCCGCATGGGCATCGAGATTCTCAGCTTCACCATCAAGGATGTCTTTGACCGGGTCGAGTACCTCACCTCGCTGGGACGTGCCCGCACTGCAGCCGTCAAGCGAGACGCCGACATTGGTGTGGCCCAGGCTGAGCGGGACGCTGGCATTAGGGTGCGTTCTTGTGTTGTCTTGCATTCCTTGGCTTTGTGCTGGCACCTCGATCTGATGCTCGTAAACTAGGGCTATGAAAAATGTGTTCTTGAAAAACACGATTTTTCTGTACCAACTTTCAGTATGTCGGCAAATTGCAATCAAATCATACTATTTACGGTGGCTTGATCCCTTGTGTATAGTAGCTGCCCACCGCTGCAGCTTCCTCGCAGTGCTCGCCCACTCTCGTCACGTGAAAGTGCCAGCACGCACCCACTTTTCTATTCTGGTACCAGCAAATCTCCTCGCTGGCCATTGCACGTTGTATTCACAGCTATTGCCACCAGCCCTATCGCAGTAATCATCTTCATTTATCTGTTTGACAGCATGTGCTTGTGTTTGGCATAGTGCTGTTGGAAGCATACTGCATGCTTTTAATAGGCGATAACCCAAACGCACTACCATTCCATGCTTCAGGCGACGCGAAATGAACGTGTTTTGCTCTGGCAGCATCATATTCCGACGTCGCTCACCAGCTCGATTTCGTTTTGGTTTCTGCCACCTTAAAACAATATGCAATCGGAAAACAACATAGCATGTCTCTGGTAGCTCGAGTCCTACCTGCTTGACACACGTTTCGGTCTAGTGCCACAGCGATTCTTGCTGAATAGGCATGTCAAAACTTCTCACTGGATTGCCCCTGCTCAAAGAAGCTGCTGACCCAGGCCGAACTAGAGGAGCACATATGTAAGCCAGCCGAAGCTGCCAAAATGACAATATGCATCTATGATTGTTCAGTACTCACCAACTGTGTGCCCGTCATTGTCTTGTGCTGCAACTATTCGTGCAACACTTCTGATTACATGGATGTCAACTACAGTTGAGTCTGCCACATTTTTTAGTGACTTCAGATCGTATGTTTTCCTGTTCAGTACTTTTGTTTCTCGCGCTTTCTTCCATAACAAAGAATGAGTTTTTACTGTAAATGTTTTAAGCTGGTTTGATAGGCTAACCACTTATTGAAATTGACTGGTATTCCATTCTCCTTAATTTTTTCTTTTGCAGGAGGCAGAATGTGAAAAGTCGGCCATGGATGTCAAGTATGGGGCCAACACCAAAATTGAGGACTCAAACCGGATGTACTCATTGCAGAAGGCCAATTTTGACGGTGAAGTCAATGCACGGGTAAGAAGGAGCTAAGTGTTTTATTTGACGCCTCTCTGTCGTACAGTCAGTTCATAATTTTAGATTTTCTGTTTCTTACTTGCGCATCTTTTGTGGCTTCGCTTGTTTGTCTAACGTTGATAGATTTAGTGTCAACATCATGGATTCCAGCATGACTTTATTGAAGAAAAACAGCTATACATGTTCATATGAAATGCACCACTCAGTTTATTCTGCAGGCCAACCAATAAATAATATATATATATATATATATGTATATGTATATATATATATAATCTCAAATGTGAGAGAATCACTTCTGGCACCTGTGCCTAATGCTGTCACTCAATGACATCTGTCCTGGTTTTTGTTGATTTTCAAGAATGTTGTACACACTTAAATTCTTGAATGAATAAGCACGCTAGGTGGGATGATTGAGAACTTAGCTTGTATGGTTAAACATGTTCAGTACAGAATAGAGTAGTCAGCATTCGTTTCTGCAGCCTACGTTCACAAATTGTTGAGTAGGTGTGGCATTTTTCTTGCTATACAAGGCCTCGTTAAACTTCATAAGAAAGCCGGGCTATTTTTCAGCTTTTTCTTAATTCTGATAGAAGGCTGGAGAAAGCCATATTTACAATCTCTTCATCTCTTTATACCAAAGTGCCCAAGAACGCAGCTCTCAACCAATGAGTGTTGCTGTATGCAGCATCTCAGGCACTCCTGGGCTGTCCAGTACGACAAATCGAAGAGACTCCTTGTCACTTTTTAAAAATTTTGTGCAACATTTTGCTCGACTGCTGTGTTTAACAATGCCAGTTTATTGCATGGTTTGTTTTAAATGGTTGTGTGTGCCTTCTTTTCTGTCTTGTTTTTGCAGAAAGCGGAGGCACAGTTAGCATACGAGCTCCAGGCAGCCAAGATGAAGCAGAGGATTCGTAACGAAGAAATTGAGATCGACGTTGTGGAGCGGCGCAAGCAGATCACTGTGGAGGAGAAAGAGATATTGCGTCGAGAAAAGGAGCTCACTGCCACTGTCCGGTTGCCTGCCGAGGCTGAAGCCTATCGTGTGGAAATGATAGCCCAAGGAAAGAGGTGTAGTACCTGCTATCACTGTGCTCACATCACAGGGCCTTTAGCAGACAACTCGGGTGACCTTGAAAGTCCCGTGGCATTCTTGTAGGCTTTGCAGTAGGGAAGTTCGTCTTGTTGCACCTTAAGGGGTGTGGATTTTAACAAAATTGGTAGTAGTAGCAGTAGTAGTAGTAAACTTTATTAAAGGGAGTGGGGAAAGGGGTCAAAAATTGATGGGTGGCCCCCCTAGTCCAGGGCTCCACTGGTCTTGGCTGCCCACTGGAATGTTCTGTGCATGGTCCACGCTGGCAAGCTGAACCTCCCACTGCTCGGTCAATGATTGTTGTTGGTTTGTGTTAGGCTGAATAGCTAACTCTGGCAGCATTCTTCCACATGTCCACGAAATGTAGCACAAGTACTTCCGGGAACTTTGGTCATGTGCATCAAACGGCGTGACAGAGTTACATAGACTTTCTGTG
The DNA here is from genome assembly GCF_038994185.2 of Dermacentor albipictus. Classification (NCBI taxonomy): domain Eukaryota; kingdom Metazoa; phylum Arthropoda; class Arachnida; order Ixodida; family Ixodidae; genus Dermacentor; species Dermacentor albipictus. The sequence continues at coordinate 167,300,095 of NC_091822.1, forward strand.
AATTGGTAATCTTGGAAGATCAGTACGCTTATGTAAACATGCAAGCAGACGCGATTGAACAATCTGAAAGGCTTTCCGCGTGTCAATCCCACAAAATGCTCAAGTCCCGCAAGTGCTGGCAGAGCATTCAACTGCTCACTTGTGCTTGTCATGCGTTTCCCTCATCGGAACCATCAATCGGCTACACTTCATCGCTGTTCAGTAGATTCCTATTCAGCCATAGTTGTGACTCAGTGGCTACGTTTTTCTGCTGTTGCGCACAAGGCTGCGGGTTTGGTTCTAGGGAACCACGGACACACTCTGATGTGGGTGGAATGCAAAAACGGTCGTGTACAATACAATTTGTGTATGCGTAAAGAACCCATCTGTTCGACACATTCTTGTTATAGACGTTTTAAATGCTCTTGCATTTTATGACTGCAGAACGCAGACAGTGGATGTGGCCCGTGCCGAGGCAGAACGGATCAAGATGATTGGTGCCGCGGAAGGGTACGCCATTGAAGCCGTGGGAAAGGCTGATGCCGAGCGGATGCGTACGAAGGCTGTTGCGTACAAGCAGTTCGGAGATGCTGCCATCCTCAGTCTTGTGCTGGACACCTTACCAAAGGTGAGCTGCCGTCCAGATGTCTGAACTGGAGGTGCCCAGCTGTAATGGTCGTTATAGTGGTGCATTGCTGCATTTTTGCGTGTATTATGCCCGTTGGAAATTGAGATCCCCAAGTACAAAGTAGGTAATGTGCCAATTTTTCCCTGCTATGCGGCTTCACTACAGTGCACTACGCACTGCCGTGATGCCACAGCAGTGAATGTGCTGCTGAAAATTGTTACTGATATTTTTTTCTGCTAAGGATTGTTCGAGGTTTGTTTTAGATATCAGCTTTATCAAGAATGTTTATCTGGGTATGATTTACATGTGGAATTTTTGTTCAAGGGGCGAATGAAAGGGTCGTTGTTTGAACCCATGATTTTTTTTCATGTTACCTTGTTGGTGCCATAACCATAATTTCCCAGGCCTTTTGAATTTTTCATGCATTATCAGAATTCTCGTTCTGGCTTGAAGTTTAAGAATATAATTTGTTTGTGCTTGCCCCTTTGATATGTTTATCAAAGGACGGAGAGACAATGAAAGACAGCCTTCTATCATGGTTATGTGCAAAGGCAGTAGAAATGAAGCAAGCTTTTCCTTCAAACGGGACTTCTGTTGCCCTGTAGTAGAACCTGATAGGTAATAGCAGTAGTCGTGTGCCGGGTGTTGTTCGGGAAATTTTCCTTTTTGTCTTGCCTGTATTGCTTTTGTTGTTCTGCCTGTCATCGGCCATGTTTCTCTTTGCACATGCAGATTGCAGCAGAAGTGTCAGCACCACTGGCGAAGACTGAAGAGATCGTGATGACCAGTGGAGAAGACCGCACCACTGCCGAGGTGACCAAGCTGGTCAGCCAGATACCTCCCACCGTCCAAGCCCTGACGGGCGTAGACCTCACCAAGGTGAGCAGTTTGGTGGTGTTGCTGCTTAGCTGTAGCAATGCTCTTGCGGAACGAGATGTTAAATTAGGGGCACAAAGGAGGAAGACTAAGTCAGCTGCAGCGAAGATTATTTCAAAGCTCTATTTACTTATGTGGTAGGAAAAGGTTGACTATGAGTGGGAAATGTGGTTCCCCTTTTAGAATTCATACTGATGACACGTTCCTGTGACATCTCGCGTATATGATATTTTCGCATATTCATTTGTTTTACTTCATAGGAGAAATGTTCTCACATAAATACTCTCACAAACTGCAAGTAGCAGACAATTCAACTTTGATATTGTCGCAACCTATTAGGAGACGGGGAAGCCGGCGTAGAGGACGTGTAAAAGCACTTTTATGAGAGCAGTCAACGCGACGTCGTCGTCGTCTCTGTTTTTCCACTCGCGCGCCACTTCAGCGTCGTTCTCATCGCCTGGCACATACCCGCGGCGACCATATAGGATGTGGCATTTGCCCCCCCTTTGAAAAAAAAAGGCATCGTCCCGATGCACTAACCGCCGAAGGCTGTGCACAGACGGTGCAAAGTGGAGGTCACGAGGAAATGTAGGGCTTCATACGAAGCACGTGCACAACCTCGGGCAGATGCCGCCGGCGTTTGGAGCAGTTATGGCTGTCGGGGACAACTTCATAATTCACATCGCTGATGCGGCGCAGAACTGTGTACGGGCCGAAGTATCTTCGCAGGAGCTTCTCAGACAGCCCCCGCCGACGAATCGGAGTCCAGATCCACACCTGGTCACCGACGTTGTATGTGACGGGTCTGTGCCGAAGATTGTAGTGTCGGGCATCGTAGTCCTGTCGTTCTTGGATTCGCAAACGCGCAAGCTGCCTGGCTTCCTCTGCGCGTTGCGTAAACTCGTCGGCACCAGTCTCGTCGTCACCGCACTCGTGTGGCAGCATTGCGTCCAACATTGTTGTCACTTCGCGACCGTAAACGAGGTTGAAAGGCGTCACGCGTGTGCTCTCTTGGCGAGCCGTGTTATACGCAAATGTAACGTATGGTAAAATCTCGTCCCAGTTCTTGTGGTCGACGTCGATGTACATACTCATCATGTCTGCCAGTGTCTTATTCAGACGTTCTGTCAGCCCATTGGTTTGGGGATGATAAGCCGTGGTCTTTCGGTGAGTGGTACCACTTAGTCGCAACACGGTATCCAGAAGCGCAGCCGTGAACGCAGATCCTCTATCTGTTATGACCACTGCGGGAGCGCCATGCCTTAGGACGACGGCCTCGACGAAAAATCGCGCTGCTTCGGCTGCTGTTCCACGTTGGATAGCACCTGTTTCGGCGTATCGAGTAAGATAATCAGTGACGACGATTATCCATCTATTGCCGGCAGTAGACAGTGGAAATGGACCTAAAAGGTCCATGCCAATTTGTTCGAATGGCGCTTGCGGTATCTGAACAGGATGCAGCAGTCCAGCTGGCTTGCCGGGTAGGGCTTTGCGGCGCTGGCAATCTAGGCATGTCTGTGTGTAACGTTTCACGATCGACGCAAGTCTTGGCCAATAGTACTTTAGCCTTATTCTTGCCAATGTGCGGGTGTATCCCAAGTGACCAGCGGTCGGCTCGTTGTGACAGGCATGTAGGACTTCGTCGCGAAGAGATGCGGGAATGACGAGTAGGTAGCTGCTGCCATTAGGTGAAAAGTTCTTTTTATAGAGAACGTCGTGGCGTAAGCAAAACGAAGGCAGCCCTCTCGCGAATAACCTCGGCACGCTGCTTGTTTTTCCCTCTAAGTAATTGAAAAGAGGAACCAGTTCTGCGTCCTCGCGTTGGTGGCGGGAAACGTCGACAGTATCTAGCACGCCTAGAAAACCCGCGTCATCATCGTCGTGGACTGCAGTCTCAACAGGGGACCGAGAGAGGCAGTCGGCGTCGGTGTGTCGTTTCCCCGATTTGTACACAACCGTGAAGTCGAACTCTTGGAGCCGAAGACTCCAGCGCGCAAGCCGACCAGTTGGATCTTTTAAATTAGTCAGCCAGCAAAGTGCATGATGATCACTGACAACGGTGAAACTCCGACCATACAAATATGGCCGAAATTTCAGGACGGCCCACACCAGAGCGAGACATTCTTTTTCTGTAGTGGAGTAGTTAGCCTCCGTCCTGGATAGCGTCCTGCTGGCGTAAGCAATCACTCTTTCGGTGCCGTCCTGCCGCTGTACAAGCACTGCGCCGAGGCCGACATTACTAGCGTCGGTATGAAGAATCGTAGGAACGTCTTCATCAAAGTGTGCGAGGACGGGAGGCGCCTGCAGCCGTTGCCGTAGGTCATCAAAAGCCCGTTGCTGGTCTTCGCCCCAGACAAAGGGGACATCTTCTCTGGTAAGATGGGTCAATGGCCATGCGATGCGCGAAAATTCCGCAATAAACCGTCGGTAGTAGGCGCAAAGGCCGAGAAAACGTCGCACGGCCTTTTTATCTGATGGCGTTGGGAAATTAGCAACGGCAGATATTTTATCAGGGTCAGGTCGGACACCTTCACGACTAACAACGTGACCGAGAAATTGAAGTTCTTCAAAGCCAAAATGGCACTTTTCAGGTTTTAAAGTTAGACCAGCTGAGCGTATCGCTTCGAAGACCATCTTTAGTCTTCGTAAGTGTTCCTCGAACGTTACGGAGAAAACAATCACGTCGTCGAGGTAGACCAGACAGGTTTGCCATTTGAGGCCTGAGAGTACAGTGTCCATGAGTCGTTGAAACGTTGCCGGCGCAGAACACAAACCGAAGGGGAGCACCTGAAATTCATAAAGTCCGTCGGGCGTAACAAAAGCGGTCTTCTCACGGTCTCTCTCATCAACTTCTATTTGCCAGTAGCCGCTTTTCAAATCCATCGACGAAAAGTAACGTGCGTTTCGTAGCCTGTCCAGTGAATCGTCGATACGCGGTAGCGGATAAACGTCTTTCTTTGTGATCAGGTTGAGTTTTCGGTAGTCGACGCAGAAGCGCAGGCTACCATCCTTCTTTTTCACCAATACGACAGGCGATGCCCAAGGACTCTTAGATGGCCGAATAACGCCGTCGTCAAGCATCGTCTTCACTTGTGTCTGGATTGCCTCGCGCTCTTTTGGTGCTACACGATAAGGGTTCTGCCGAATTGGTCTGGCGTCGGCTTCGGTGACAATACGGTGCTTAGTGAGCGGCGTCTGGCTAACTCGTGACGTGGATGAGAAGCAGCTCTTAAACTCATCGATGAGCTCAAGAAGGCTGCTGCGTTCGACGGGCGATAAGGTGGGACTGATATCGACCACAGGGGCAGGCATAGCCCCAGTGAACGGCGCGTGCTCCACTGAGAGGCAGTCCTGTATTGATGTAAATTCGTCGAAGTAAGCAACAGCCGTGCCTTTAACAATGTGTCGACGTTCCCCGGTAAAATTCGTCAGCAGGAGTTCAGCACGTCCGTCACGTACGTTAATTACGGCCCTGGCGATGGAAACGCCTTGACGCAGTAACAGTGCGTCGATGTGTTCAGCGACGCCAGTGCCAGTGTTGAAGTTGTCGCAGGTGACAGGCACGAGGGAACAGCTTCTCGGCGGAAGCGTGACGTCGTCGTCGGCGGTACGTAAGCGGGGTCGCTGGTGCTCCGCGGGGTCGACGTCATCTGAACTCGTAGAAAATGTGACAACGAGGTCACGGACATTGATCACTGCACCATACTCTCTCAAAAAATCCATCCCCAATATAAGTTCTTTACAACACTCAAAGAGAATGACGAGGGTGGCGACGAAGGTTGCACCGGCGATTACTATTCTGGCTGTGCATTTGCCAATCGGCGTCATCAACTGGCCACCGGCAGTTCTGATGTTGGGTCCGGTCCACGGCGTCTTCACTTTTCGCAGCCTGTCGGCCAGCTTTTGACTGATTATTGAAAAATGCGAACCAGTATCGACGAGAGCGGCCACTTGGTGGCCGTCAATGCAAACGACAAGATCGGCGCTGACGGCGTCGGTTACAGGAGGTGTGGTTGGAGTCGTCGGAGTTGTAGAGTCGTCGATCGTCGGAGATGGGGGCTCTTGGGTAGCTAGCCGGTTTGCAACCTCACCCCCGGAGGTCGCTGCGTCTAGTTTCCCCGGCGCGGGCTAGGGGACCTGCCCCTAGAGGCGTCAGAAAAATCGCGACGGGTCGATGGGGTGTAACGAGCAGGAGAGGGGGAACGCGATCGAGGCGTCGTTGAACCTTCTGGCCGAAAGTTTGTAGAATTTCCGTCGCGGCTACGTGCAGCATCAGACACAGGGTAACTGCAGCTGGTAAATTTTGGATACCCAGCCGCGCGGTAGTGGCACGCGCGGTAAACATGTCCTGCTTCGCCGCAATGAAAGCATAGCGGCCGGCGGTCAGGGGTGCGCCACAAATCAGTCTTTCGAAGCGGGTAGCCGGCAGAGGATTCACTGTAGAAACGAGGCGGAGCGATCGACTGGCGGCGATACGGCATAGTTGGCGGCGGCTGTGACTGTCGAAAATAGGGCGTCGGGGATGGCGGTGATGGCTGCGTCGTAGTGGGCGACGGTGTCAGCAACATCGAAGTGGCAGGAGGTGGACGGCAGACAGCTTCCGCGTAGGTCAATCGTCGCGGCACCGCCTGCCAGTCGGGCGACGAAAAGGCCTCTCGAACTTCCTCCCGAACGATATCAGCGACAGAAGCCACCGCTGGTGCCATGGGAGAGATTCCGAGCTGCCGGATCTCCTCTCGCACAATCTGTCTGATGACTTCACGTAGAGACGTGCTGCAGCTCTCAGGTAGAATGGAAGCATTCACCGGCGAGCTCTTGCGATCATATTGGTGGTACCGTTGCTGTAGTGCCCGTTCTATAGCGGTAGCCTCCTTGGTAAATTCGGCCACTGTCGTCGGTGGGTTCCTCACGAGCCCGGCAAACAGTTCCTCCTTCACTCCGCGCAAGAGATAGCGCAACTTCTTTTCTTCGGCCATCTCAGGGTCTGCTCTGCGGAAAAGGCGGGCCATATCTTCTGCAAACATGGCAACGCTCTCGTTTGGTTTTTGAATACGAGATTCAAGTAGGCGCTGTGCGTTGTCTCTTCTGTCGCTACTAGTGAACGTGTCTAGCAGCTGGGTGCGGAAGGCATCCCACGTGGTCAAATTTCTCTCCCGGTTCACAAACCACGTCCGCGCACTGTCTTGAAGCGCAAAATAGACATTAGACAGCTTTTGCTGGGAGCCCCAGTCATTATAAGTGGCGACACGCTCAAATTGGTCAAGCCAATCTTGGACATCCTCAAAAGCGTCGCCGTGGAAACTTTCTGGTATCTTAGGATTCTGCAGCGTCACCTGCGATGGAGTTGCAGTAGCCATGGCGGAAGTAGGTTGACGCGTTCCAGCAGGGTCCTGCAAAGGGTTGAACTCGGGCGTCAGGCCTAGCAGGCGGCGACTGTACCGGTGAACAGGAGTTTCGATGAACGAAGGTGATTCCGCGTTCGAGGTATGGCTCCGCGAAGGGGTGCCGAGCATGAGACAATCCTACCCCGCACCTCCACCAGTGTCGCAACCTATTAGGAGACGGGGAAGCCGGCGTAGAGGACGTGTAAAAGCACTTTTATGAGAGCAGTCAACGCGACGTCGTCGTCGTCTCTGTTTTTCCACTCGCGCGCCACTTCAGCGTCGTTCTCATCGCCTGGCACATACCCGCGGCGACCATATAGGATGTGGCAATATGATGTTGCGGGATGCCCGAACGGCCTACGCCACTTGACCAAAAAGCAGCTGCAACGGCGAATCCACCGCACTGTCTTGGCTCAGTAGAGCCATCTGTCGGGCGGGGTTTTACTTACCGACGGTAGCAAAGGGTAGTGATGGCGTATGCAACGTCACCACTTCCCCAGTTGGGTGGTGGGAGATTTGAATTTTGAAAAGGGCATTCAGACCCTTCAGATGCAATTTTCTTGTAGTCTTCGCGCGAAACAAGCATTGCGAGGTTTCTGGAATGGCAGGTAAACAGTCCACGGCAACTTAGTATTTGCCTTTAGTGTCCCTTTAAGGTGGCACTGCCACCTGCATTTTTCTTTTGCTTTTGCTTGCCAAGGCTTTAGTTACGGCAAGATAAGATAGGCTTGTTTACAGTTTGGTAAGTATGCTCTGCAGGTAAAGCTTAGCCAAATACCAGATGTTGTGTAAACGAATTGGTGCCTCGAGGCTGAAGCTGTACGGCGTAAATGAGCGGTCACACTCCGAGATTCTGCTTTCCAACCAGCTTTTCTTAGAAGCAACATGTTGGCCTACTCAGTTTTTTTATTTCTGGCAGTGTATTCGTAACATGTGTAATAAAGACGAGTGCCTGTGTATAATCAGCGGTATTAAGAATGCATGGCACGCAGCTTGATATCATAATGTGCACCAAATGCTACTCCTCTGCTGGTAAGCTGTCCGCCTCTCGTTATTTTGATGCGAAAGCATTCTTTGGCAAGTTTGTGAGCAAGATCTGCCTGCCACATGAAAAGTCTAATTACTTGTATTTGCACAAAAATGTGTAAGTTTGCAAAGTTAACACATTTAATCATTATAATAGTGTAAATGTAGATGATTGGTAGCTTCATAAGTTATAAGGAACAATTGAAAAAATTTCATCAGGGAGAAAACCCATATATGTAATCAGATTTATGCGTACCTATGGAGATACATAGTGCTCCATAGAAAATGCATGGGGAAGCCTATAGTAGGGATGGACCAACTTGAAATATGGGGAATGCGTACGCATACTTAGGCAACTCCAGTGCAGTTTCTGCGTACTTTCTGTATCAAACAAAACTTACGAGTTGCCACATGTAAAACTATCCATGTATTGCTGCTGCCTGGCGTCGTATTCAGTAAATTCAAGCTTTCAGGCTCCAGAGGGCAAAATAATGGTTGTGAACTTGTCGATCAGTAGGTAGTGCATATTGCGAAGGCAAGCACAATATTCCAAGCGTAATTGGTTTGAAAACTGCATGAAACCCACCCTTGCAAGCTTCCACCGAAATGCCTGCCGACACTCGAGCTCCTTCTCTTGGTGAAATTATCTTTTGCATCACATTTCTTGGCTTTGAGATGTGTCCTTGAAGACCAAGAATAATTAAGTTGTGGAATCGCGCCGTGAACCAGCATCCATATTTCCCACAAGGAATCAATATACGTTTGTTCTCAAAAATGAAAAGTAAATCGGCATCCTCGACATGACGTTCACACATGTCGGACTTATCTGCGAGGCATTCTTTCCTCCAGCGCATCATCTGTTTCCATATATAAAACCCTCCAGTCGTTGCACCGCATTGCATCTGGCCGCTGGAGCAGCTGTGGGCAATGCAGAACCACAAAGGAAGCTTCTTTTTGTTATTTGATGCCGAAACACTTCTGCGCGAAACTTTTCACCGGAAAAAAACGCTGCACATCACATAACGCCAACATGACCACAGTGGCGACAGACAGAGCAGCACCACCAGAATGAATAAGCAGAGATGAAACCAGAAGCGGCAGAAGTGATGAAAGACGCGACTGCTGGGCCACTAGTTCGCGTGACCACCACTTCAGCCACCTCCTGAGCGGAGCTGTGAAACTGAAGTTCGTTTAAGAACATTGGTGCATATGAGGCGGCCATGTTGAAATACCGATGGCAATATGGTAAGCCAGACTTAGGGTCGAACTCAATTGTAACGCCCACATGATTTTTAGACTCGTTTTATCTGAAAAAAAAAAAGTGCACGTTAGATTCAAGTAAATACAGTTTGTGGCGAAAAAAAAAAAAAAAAACTTTACGTTCATTTGACATAGCCTTGTAGAAACAGATTGGCAAATTCCTGCTTTTTATAATCTCAGGGGAACTGTCTGATGCTTGCCGAGTTTTCAGTTGAGCTTCAGATAGGCACATTTATATTTAGAATTAGTTATCAATATACTATTACCTATATTGTGATGCCTTTCGAATTTGATATGTCCAGGATTGACTGTGTTATCATATGAATCTCACTGCATCAAGACATGTTGCAGGGCATATGCAGAAACTATTGCAACAGCCATATGTCACAGGAAGTAACATTGTTGGTGTGAGAGTGTTGCAAAAAAGTGAATGTTGAACTCCTATTCGTTTGTCGTCTGTTTCTGATCCTTGGCCTTTCATCCCTACGCAGATGATGTCGAAGATACCTGGAATGGCGAAATAACCTCTCGGGGTGCAAGAAGAGGCAAGAAAGGAACAAAGGGTGCCGGAACACAACGGAAGTTTGGGGGTTCCCTACTGTAGCATCATCTGTCGCAGTGCATCTGTGTGTGTGCATGTGTGTATGTGTGTGTGTGCACACGTGTGCTTGCAGTGTTGCTTCATTAGCTTTGCCCCCTCTTTGAGGGTGACCCAGCTAGTCAGGCTCCCCCCCCCCCCCTACCACGGTCAGATGACGCTTACTATAAATCAGAGGGAGCCAAGGCAGGGGGAAGGCTAGGTACGCATAATATACACTTCTATTTTGGACAGTAAAAATGGAGAGTGCAAAGAAAGAAAAATGACATGCTGCACTCCCTGCAGGCAATTTGCCTGAAGCTGCAGCAAACCAGAGAAAAAAAACCGTCTAGTGCCTCCGAACTTTTTGATTGGAAGAAATCTTTGCCCAATCTTGTGCGTGGCTGCAGCATGTGCACATAATGTGTCCAAGCAGATGCGGAATGTAATTGAAGTCAGTGTTTCGTTTTGTTCTCTATTTTGAAGCTTTTCATTATCACGTTTTTTTTTTTTTCACTTCTGTCATTTCCTTTCGAAAATGGCATTCTCGGCTCTTTGTTTCAGGATGTTCTCAGCTTTTAATCTTCGTTGTAGTAACTCTACTGTGCGGTTGTACATGTTTATTGGAGAACAGCCACAAGCTGTCTATGCAAGCCTGCGCAATATTCTTTTCAATAAGTTGTGCGTTGAAGAAAGGGTCACGTTTATGTTTTAGCACTTCGTGTGGCACTGTTGATGTCTGACGTGCAGTGTTCATGCAACATAGCCACGGTTTAGTCATTGAGAAGTGTTGCATCTTCCGATGTTCAGTCAGGCCAATAATTTGCTTTGGTATGTGCTCGTGTGTAAAACGAAGCGGCAAATTGACTCTGTGCCATGTACTGCAGCGACGTACATCCTTGTAGCGCTAGACTTTTCTTTCGTAGCTGTGTCGTCTACGAACTGTATGCAATCATCAGAACGCAGATTTTCCTTTCAAGGTAATGATGCAAGGTTGTTGTGGCAACTTTGACGCTAATGTTAGTCGAGACAGACAATGAGCATGTTCATCGAAAGCATACAGCCATTATTCCAATACAGGCAGTTGAGATACCACACCAGCCAATCTAAACTTACGAAGGTCACGTTGCTTGGACTCGTTAGCGACAAGCTGTATTTTTTAAGGTAAGTGTTGGTAATTCGTCTATGTAAAACGATTGCCCGCTCCGAACCTTTTACTTGAGTGCAGGAAGTGTGTGCGGGTAACATGTGAGCAATTTTAGTTAGTTCTTTCTTTATTGCAAAGTTGCCTAGCAACTAAAATGCAGTACTCTCGAGAGCAGCACCATGTCAAGGGTCATTTGTTATTGCTAACGAGAGCATTGTCCCTGCTTTTATTGGCAATGGCAACTCTTTTTAAGCCATGAAGACAGTTGTCACAACAAAGTCAAAGCTTTTAATCCTAGCTTTGCATCATTCTTTTGAAATCAGTATATATGTAGATATGATCTGTGTTCTTATTTGTATCTCAAAATGTGTGCTCTCGTTTTAGAAATCTCTCATCACTATTGCTTTTGGAAAGCAGTTCAGTGATCAACTTTTGCAAGTTTGTGTTCTTCATTACTGAAGTTGTGGGCATCTTTTCGTGACATTTAAAGCACTGTATAGATAGCTAGCTAGCTGTGCTGTTTTTTTGCACATTCTTTACATGTTTTACAGTAAGCAGTGCTTTTGTTTCATTTTGTACAACGACTCTAGAAGCATCTTTCTTGTGTTCAGCTGTGAACAGTATTGTTTTCTATTAATGCTGTCACACTTCCGTGTTTTTGCTTTGGTATGTTGACCT